>NC_090450.1:455042933-455342933 GCF_031143425.1 Pleurodeles waltl
CACCCCTCTCCTGCCCTCTCCTAATCTAATCAAGGGGGCACCTAATTGTCTGGGGTTGCAGGATGTGGAGGTGTTGCTGGGTGCTCCAAATGTCCTTCTCTGCCTTTGAAGACCAGTTTGGCAGCCCTCCCCCTTCCTGCCTCACCATCTGCTGAGGGGAGATTCTCTCCCCCAAGCACATTCCTTTGTGTGAAGCCTGGCCACTTCACACCTCATCAAGGCAGCCTGGCAGAAGCTGCTGCAGGCTGGCCAATCAGAGCACAGCAGCAAAAACAATGCAGAGCTGAAATTGGCAACTTTTTAGGTAAAGTCTAAACTTTTTACCTGAACAAGTTATATTAAATCCCACAACTGGAAGTTGTGGGATTTATTACAACAATTAATTTGATACCAAATTCTTGGTATGTAACATTTAAGGAGACTTTAAAATTTAAAATAAAGTCTGCCCATTCTAGTCTATGAAGGCCATTTACTTCAATGAGGGAAAAACGAATTTGGCTGTTTTTACCTCACGAGGGCTTATAAATCTATTTTTATAAAGCCCCTGCTTATAGTTACATGGTACCCAGCCCTAGGGGCACATAGGGCACACCTTAGGGGTGACTTATATGTAAAAATAAGGTAGTTTAAGACTTTGGAAGTACCTTTAATTCCAAAGTCGAATTTGCATATAACTTTAATTTAAAAGCAGCCAGCAAGGCATGCTTGCTTTTAAAATGACACTGGGCACCTCAGCAGTGCACCTAGGTGTGCACCACCTATGCTGTGGTCCCTAAACCTACATGCCCTACCATATACTAGGGACTTATAGGTAGGTTAACTTAGCCAATTATAATTAGCCTAATTTGCATATCCATTTTACACAGAGCACAGGCCCTGGGACTGGTTAGCAGTACCCAGGGCACCATCAAAGTCAGGCAAACACCAGCAAAAAGAGGAAAATGGGGGCAAAAAGTTATGGGGCCTCTGCAATCAGCCCTGTTTTCTCACAGGGGCGTTTCCTGTCGCGGGCGCTAGGCCTACCCACACAAGTGAGGGATAATTTTTATCAGGAGACTTTGGGAAACGCTGGGTGGAAGGAAATTTGTGGCTCCTCTCAGATTCCAGAACTTTCTGCCACAGAAATGTGAGGAACATGTGTTTTTTTAGCAAAATTTTTAGGTTTACAAAGGATTCTGGGTAACAGAACCTGGTCCGAGATCCGCAAGTCACCCCATCTTGGATTCCCCTAGGTCTCTAGTTTTCAGAAATGCACAGGTTTGGTAGGTTTCCCTAGGTGCCGGCTGAGCTAGAGGCCAAAATCTACAGGTAGGCACTTCGCAAAAAACACCTCTGTTTTCTTTCAAACATTTGGATGTGTCCACGTTGCGCTTTGGGGCGTTCCTGTCGCGGGCGCTAGGCCTACCCACACAAGTGAGGTATCATTTTTATCGGGAGACTTTGGGAAACGCTGGGTGGAAGGAAATTTGTGGCTCCTCTCAGATTCCAGAACTTTCTGCCACAGAAATGTGAGGAACATGTGTTTTTTTAGCCAAATTTTGAGGTTTACAAAGGATTCTGGGTAACAGAACCTGGTCCGAGCCCCGCAAGTCACCCCATCTTGGATTCCCCTAGGTCTCTAGGTTTCAGAAATGCACAGGTTTGGTAGGTTTCCCTAGGTGCCGGCTGAGCTAGAGGCCAAAATCTACAGGTAGGCACTTCGCAAAAAACACCTCTGTTTTCTTTCAAAATGTGGATGTTCCACGTTGCGCTTTGGGGCGTTTCCTGTCGCGGGCGCTAGGCCTACCCACACAAGTGAGGTATCATTTTTATCGGGAGACTTGGGGAAACGGTGGGTGGAAGGAAATTTGTGGCTCCTCTCAGATTCCAGAACTTTCTGCCACAGAAATGTGAGGAACATGTGTTTTTTTAGCCAAATTATGAGCTTCGCAAAGGATTCTGGGTATCAGAACCTGGTCCGAGCCCCGCAAGTCACCCCATCTTGGATTCCCCTAGGTCTCTAGTTTTCAGAAATGCACAGGTTTGGTAGGTTTTCCTAGGTGCCGGCTGAGCTAGAGGCCAAAATCTACAGGTAGGCACTCCGCAAAAAACACCTCTGTTTTCTTTAAAAAATTTGGATGTGTCCACGTTGCGCTTTGGGGCGTTTCCTGTCGTGGGCGCTAGGCCTACCCACACAAGTGAGGTATCATTTTATCGGGAGACTTTGGGAAACGCTGGGTGGAAGGAAATTTGTGGCTCCTCTCAGATTCCAGAACTTTCTGCCACAGAAATGTGAGGAACATGTGTTTTTTTAGCCAAATTTTGAGGTTTACAAAGGATTCTGGGTAACAGAACCTGGTCCGAGCCCCGCAAGTCACCCCATCTTGGATTCCCCTAGGTCTCTAGGTTTCAGAAATGCAGAGGTTTGGTAGGTTTCCCTAGGTGCCGGCTGAGCTAGAGGCCAAAATCTACAGGTAGGCACTTCGCAAAAAACACCTGTTTTCTTTAAAAAATTTGGATGTGTCCACATTGCGCTTTGGGGCGTTTCCTGTTGCGGGCGCTAGGCCTACCCACACAAGTGAGGTGTCATTTTTAACGGGAGACTTGGGGAAACGTTGGGTGGAAGGAAATTTGTGGCTCCTCTCAGATTCCAGAACTTTCTGCCACAGAAATGTGAGGAACATGTGTTTTTTAAGCCAAATTATGAGCTTCGCAAAGGATTCTGGGTAACAGAACCAGGTCCGAGCCCCGCAAGTCACCCCATCTTGGATTCCCCTAGGTCTCTAGTTTTCAGAAATGCACAGGTTTGGTAGGTTTCCCTAGGTGCCGGCTGAGCTAGAGGCCAAAATCTACAGGTAGGCACTTCGCAAAAAACACCTCTGTTTTCTTTCAAAAATTTGGATGTGTCCACGTTGCGCTTTGGGACGTTTTCTGTCGCGGGCGCTGGGCCTACCCACACAAGTGAGGTATCATTTTTATCGGGAGACTTGGGGGAACGGTGGGTGGAAGGAAATTTGTGGCTCCTCTCAGATTCCAGAACTTTCTGCCACAGAAACGTGAGGAACATGTGTTTTTTTAGCCAAATTATGAGCTTCGCAAAGGATTCTGGGTAACAGAACCTGGTCCGAGACCCGCAAGTCACCTCATCTTGGATTCCCCTAGGTCTCTAGTTTTCAGAAATGCACAGGTTTGGTAGGTTTCCCTAGGTGCCGGCTGAGCTAGAGGCCAAAATCTACAGGTAGGCACTTCGCAAAAAACACCTCTGTTTTCTTTCAAAAATTTGGATGTGTCCACGTTGCGCTTTGGGGCGTCTCCTGTCGCGGGCGCTAGGCCTACCCACACAAGTGAGGTATCATTTTTATCGGGAGACTTTGGGAAACGCTGGGTGGAAGGAAATTTGTGGCTCCTCTCAGATTCCAGAACTTTCTGCCACAGAAATGTGAGGAACAGGTGTTTTTTTAGCCAAATTTTGAGGTTTACAAAGGATTCTGGGTAACAGAACCTGGTCCGAGCCCCTCAAGTCACCCCATCTTGGATTCCCCTAGGTCTCTAGGTTTCAGAAATGCACAGGTTTGGTAGGTTTCTCTAGGTGCCGGCTGAGCTACAGGCCAAAATCTACAGGTAGGCACTTCGCAAAAAACACCTCTGTTTTCTTTCAAAAATTTGGATGTGTCCACGTTGCGCTTTGGGGCGTTTCCTGTCGCGGGCGCTAGGCCTACACACACAAGTGAGGTATCATTTTTATCGGGAGACTTGTGGAAACGGTGGGTGGAAGGAAATTTGTGGCTCCTCTCAGATTCCAGAACTTTCTGCCACAGAAATTTGAGGAACATGTGTTTTTTTAGCCAAATTATGAGCTTCGCAAAGGATTCTGGGTAACAGAACCTGGTCCGAGCCCCGCAAGTCACCACATCTTGGATTCCCCTAGGTCTCTAGTTTTCAGAAATGCACAGGTTTGGTAGGTTTCCCTAGGTGCCGACTGAGCTAAGGCCAAAATCTACAGGTAGGCACTTCGCAAAAAACACCTCTGTTTTCTTTCAAAAATTTGGATGTGTCCACGTTGCGCTTTGGGGCGTCTCCTGTCGCGGGCGCTAGGCCTACCCACACAAGTGAGGTATCATTTTTATCGGGAGACTTCGGGGAACGCTGGGTGGAAGGAAGTTTGTGGCTCCTCTCAGATTCCTGAACTTTCTGCCACAGAAATGTGAGGAACATGTGTTTTTTTAGCCAAATTTTGAGGTTCGCAAAGGATTCTGGGTAACAGAACCTGGTCCGAGCCCCGCAAGTCAACACATCTTGGATTCCCCTAGGTCTCTAGTTTTCAGAAATGCACAGGTTTGGTAGGTTTCCCTAGGTGCCGGCTGAGCTAGAGGCCAAAATCTACAGGTAGGCACTTCACAACAAACACCTCTGTTTTCTTTAAAAATTTTGGATGGGTCCACGTTGCGCTTTGGTGCGTTACCTGTCGCGGGCGCTAGGCCTACCCACACAAGTGAGGTATCATTTTTATCAGGAGACTTTGGGAAACGCTGGGTGGAAGGAAATTTGTGGCTCCTCTCAGATTCCAGAACTTTCTGCCACAGAAATGTGAGGAACATGTGTTTTTTTAGCCAAATTTTGAGGTTTACAAAGGATTCTGGGTAACAGAATCTGGTCCGAGACCCGCAAGTCACCCCATCTTGGATTCCCCTAGGTCTCTAGTTTTCAGAAATGCACAGGTTTGGTAGGTTTCCCTAGGTGCCGGCTGAGCTAGAGGCCAAAATCTACAGGTAGGCACTTCGCAAAAAACACCTCTGTTTTCTTTCAAAAATTTGGATGTGTCCACGTTGCGCTTTGGGGCGTTTCCTGTCGCGGGCGCTAGGCCTACCCACACAAGTGAGGTATCATTTTTATCGGGAGACTTGGGAAAACGGTGGGTGGAAGGAAATTTGTGGCTCCTCTCAGATTCCAGAATTTTCTGCCACAGAAATGTGAGGAACATGTGTTTTTTAGCCAAATTATGAGCTTCGCAAAGGATTCTGGGTAACAGAACCTGGTCCGAGCCCCGCAAGTCACCCCATCTTGGATTCCCCTAGGTCTCTAGTTTTCAGAAATGCACAGGTTTGGTAGGTTTCTCTAGGTGCCAGCTGAGCTAGAGGCCAAAATCTACAGGTAGGCACTTCGCAAAAAACACCTCTGTTTTCTTTCAAAAATTTGGATGTGTCCACGTTGCGCTTTGGGGCGTTTCCTGTCGCGGGCGCTAGGCCTACACACACAAGTGAGGTATCATTTTTATCGGGAGACTTGGGGAAACGGTGGGTGGAAGGAAATTTGTGGCTCCTCTCAGATTCCAGAACTTTCTGCCACAGAAATGTGAGGAACATGTGTTTTTTTAGCCAAATTATGAGCTTCGCAAAGGATTCTGGGTAACAGAACCTGGTCCGAGCCCCGCAAGTCACCCCATCTTGGATTCCCCTAGGTCTCTAGCTTTCAGAAATGCACAGGTTTGGTCGGTTTCCCTAGGTGCCCGGCTGAGCTAGAGGCCAAAATCTACAGGTAGGCACTTCGCAAAAAACACCTCTGTTTTCTTTCAAAAATTTGAATGTGTCCACGTTGCGCTTTGGGGCGTCTCCTGTCGCGGGCGCTAGGCCTACCCACACAAATGAGGTATCATTTTTATCGGGAGACTTGGGGGAACGCTGGGTGGAAGGAAATTTGTGGCTCCTCTCAGATTCCTGAACTTTCTGCCACAGAAAAATGAGGAACATGTGTTTTTTTAGCCAAATTTTGAGGTTCGCAAAGGACTCTGGGTAACAGAACCTGGTCCGCGCCCAGCAAGTCACCACATCTTGGATTCCCCTAGGTCTCTAGTTTTCAGAAATGCACAGGTTTGGTAGGTTTCCCTAGGTGCCGGCTGAGCTAGAGGCCAAAATCTACAGGTAGGCACTTCGCAAAAAACACCACTGTTTTCTTTCAAAAATGTGGATGTGCCCACGTTGCGCTTTGGGGCGTTTCCTGTCGCGGGCGCTAGGCCTACCCACACAAGTGAGGTATCATTTTTATCGGGAGACTTGGGGAAACGGTGGGCGGAAGGAAATTTGTGGCTCCTCTCAGATTCCAGAACTTTCTGCCACAGAAATGTGAGGAACATGTGTTTTTTTAGCCAAATTATGAGCTTTGCAAAGGATTCTGGGTAACAGAACCTGGTCCGAGCCCCGCAAGTCACCCCATCTTGGATTCCCCTAGGTCTCTAGGTTTCAGAAATGCAAAGGTTTGGTAGGTTTCCCTAGGTGCCGGCTGAGCTAGAGGCCAAAATCTATAGGTAGGCACTTCGCAAAAAACACCTGTTTTCTTTAAAAAATGTGGATGTGTCCACGTTGCGCTTTGGGGCGTTTCCTGTCGCGGGCGCTAGGCCTACCCACACAAGTGAGGTGTCATTTTTAACGGGAGACTTGGGGAAACGGTGGGTGGAAGGAAATTTGTGGCTTCTCTCAGATTCCAGAACTTTCTGCCACAGAAATGTGAGGAACATGTGTTTTTTTAGCCAAATTATGAGCTTCGCAAAGGATTCTGGGTAACAGAACCTGGTCCGAGCCCCGCAAGTCACCCCATCTTGGATTCCCCTAGGTCTCTAGTTTTCAGAAATGCACAGGTTTGGTAGGTTTCCCTAGGTGCCGGCTGAGCTAGAGGCCAAAATCTACAGGTAGGCACTTCGCAAAAAACACCTCTGTTTTCTTTTTAAAATTTGGATGTGTCCACGTTGCGCTTTGGGGCGTTTCCTGTCGCGGTCGCTGGGCCTACCCACACAAGTGAGGTGTCATTTTTAACGGGAGACTTGGGGAAACGGTGGGTGGAAGGAAATTTGTGGCTCCTCTCAGATTCCAGAACTTTCTGCCACAGAAATGTGAGGAACATGTGTTTTTTTAGCCAAATTATGAGCTTCGCAAAGGATTCTGGGTAACAGAACCTGGTCCGAGACCCGCAAGTCACCTCATCTTGGATTCCCCTAGGTCTCTAGTTTTCAGAAATGCACAGGTTTGGTAGGTTTCCCTAGGTGCCGGCTGAGCTAGAGGCCAAAATCTACAGGTAGGCACTTCGCAAAAAACACCTCTGGTTTCTTTCAAAAATTTGGATGTGTCCACGTTGCGCTTTGGGGCGTCTCCTGTCGCGGGCGCTAGGCCTACCCACACAAGTGAGGTATCATTTTTATCGGGAGACTTTGGGAAACGCTGGGTGGAAGGAAATTTGTGGCTCCTCTCAGATTCCAGACCTTTCTGCCACAGAAATGTGAGGAACGGGTGTTTTTTTAGCCAAATTTTGAGGTTTACAAAGGATTCTGGGTAACAGAACCTGGTCCGAACCCCGCAAGTCACCCCATCTTGGATTCCCCTAGGTCTCTAGTTTTCAGAAATGCACAGGTTTGGTAGGTTTCTCTAGGTGCCGGCTGAGCTAGAGGCCAAAATCTACAGGTAGGCACTTCGCAAAAAACACCTCTGTTTTCTTTCAAAAATTTGGATGTGTCTACGTTGCGCTTTGGGGCGTTTCCTGTCGCGGGCGCTAGGCCTACCCACACAAGTGAGGTATCATTTTTATCGGGAGACTTGGGGAAACGGTGGGTGGAAGGAAATTTGTGGCTCCTCTCAGATTCCAGAACTTTCTGCCACAGAAATGTGAGGAACATGTGTTTTTTTAGCCAAATTATGAGCTTCGCAAAGGATTCTGGGTAACAGAATCTGGTCCGAGCCCCGCAAGTCACCCCACCTTGGATTCCCCTAGGTCTCTAGTTTTCAGAAATGCACAGGTTTGGTAGGTTTCCCTAGGTGCCGGCTGAGATAGAGGCCAAAATCTACAGGTAGGCACTTCTCAAAAAACACCACTGTTTTCTTTCAAAAATGTGGATGTGCCCACGTTGCGCTTTGGGGCGTTTCCTGTCGCGGGCGCTAGGCCGACCCACACAAGTGAGGTATCATTTTTATCGGGAGACTTGTGGAAACGGTGGGTGTAACGAAATTTGTGGCTCCTCTCAGATTCCAGAACTTTCTGCCACAGAAATGTGAGGAACATGTGTTTTTTTAGCCAAATTATGAGCTTCGCAAAGGATTCTGGGTAACAGAACCTGGTCCGAGCCCCGCAAGTCACCCCATCTTGGATTCCCCTAGGTCTCTAGGTTTCAGAAATGCAAAGGTTTGGTAGGTTTCCCTAGGTGCCGGCTGAGCTAGAGGCCAAAATCTACAGGTAGGCACTTCGCAAAAAACACCTGTTTTCTTTAAAAAATTTGGATGTGTCCACGTTGCGCTTTGGGGCGTTTCCTGTCGCGGGCGCTAGGCCTACCCACACAAGTGAGGTGTCATTTTTAACGGGAGACTTGGGGAAACGGTGGGTGGAAGGAAATTTGTGGCTTCTCTCAGATTCCAGAACTTTCTGCCACAGAAATGTTAGGAACATGTGTTTTTTTAGCCAAATTATGAGCTTCGCAAAGGATTCTGGGTAACAGAACCTGGTCCGAGCCCCGCAAGTCACCCCATCTTGGATTCCCCTAGGTCTCTAGTTTTCAGAAATGCGCAGGTTTGGTAGGTTTCCCTAGGTGCCGGCTGAGCTAGAGGCCAAAATCTACAGGTAGGCACTTCGCAAAAAACACCTCTGTTTTCTTTCAAAAATTTGGATGTGTCCACGTTGCCCTTTGGGGCGTTTCCTGTCGCGGGCGCTGGGCCTACCCACACAAGTGAGGTATCATTTTTATCGGGAGACTTGGGGGAACGGTGGGTGGAAGGAAATTTGTGGCTCCTCTCAGATTCCAGAACTTTCTGCCACAGAAATGTGAGGAACATGTGTTTTTTTAGCCAAATTATGAGCTTCGCAAAGGATTCTGGGTAACAGAACCTGGTCCGAGACCCGCAAGTCACCTCATCTTGGATTCCCCTAGGTCTCTAGTTTTCAGAAATGCACAGGTTTGGTAGGTTTCCCTAGGTGCCGGCTGAGCTAGAGGCCAAAATCTACAGGTAGGCACTTCGCAAAAAACACCTCTGTTTTCTTTCAAAAATTTGGATGTGTCCACGTTGCGCTTTGGGGCGTTTCCTGTCGCGGGCGCTAGGCCTACCCACACAAGTGAGGTATCATTTTTATCGGGATACTTGAGGGAACGCTGGGTGGAAGGAAATTTGTGGCTCCTCTCAGATTCCTGAACTTTCTACCACAGAAATGTGAGGAACATGTGTTTTTTTTGCCAAATTTTGAGGTTTACAAAGGATTCTGGGTAACAGAACCTGGTCCGAGCCCCGCAAGTCACCCCATCTTGGATTCCCCTAGGTCTCTAGTTTTCAGAAATGCACAGGTTTGGTAGGTTTCTCTAGGTGCCGGCTGAGCTAGAGGCCAAAATCTACAGGTAGGCACTTCGCAAAAAACACCTCTGTTTTCTTTCAAAAATTTGGATGTGTCTACGTTGCGCTTTGGGGCGTTTCCTGTCGCGGGCGCTAGGCCTACCCACACAAGTGAGGTATCATTTTTATCGGGAGACTTGGGGGAACGGTGGGTGGAAGGAAATTTGTGGCTCCTCTCAGATTCCAGAACTTTCTGCCACAGAAATGTGAGGAACATGTGTTTTTCTAGCCAAATTATGAGCTTCGCAAAGGATTCTGGGTAACAGAACCTGGTCCGAGACCCGCAAGTCACCTCATCTTGGATTCCCCTAGGTCTCTAGTTTTCAGAAATGCACAGGTTTGGTAGGTTTCCCTAGGTGCCGGCTGAGCTAGAGGCCAAAATCTACAGGTAGGCACTTCGCAAAAAACACCTCTGGTTTCTTTCAAAAATTTGGATGTGTCCACGTTGCGCTTTGGGGCGTCTCCTGTCGCGGGCGCTAGGCCTACCCACACAAGTGAGGTATCATTTTTATCGGGAGACTTTGGGAAACGCTGGGTGGAAGGAAATTTGTGGCTCCTCTCAGATTCCAGACCTTTCTGCCACAGAAATGTGAGGAACGGGTGTTTTTTTAGCCAAATTTTGAGGTTTACAAAGGATTCTGGGTAACAGAACCTGGTCCGAGCCCCGCAAGTCACCCCATCTTGGATTCCCCTAGGTCTCTAGTTTTCAGAAATGCACAGGTTTGGTAGGTTTCTCTAGGTGCCGGCTGAGCTAGAGGCCAAAATCTACAGGTAGGCACTTCGCAAAAAACACCTCTGTTTTCTTTCAAAAATTTGGATGTGTCTACGTTGCGCTTTGGGGCGTTTCCTGTCGCGGGCGCTAGGCCTACCCACACAAGTGAGGTATCATTTTTATCGGGAGACTTGGGGGAACGGTGGGTGGAAGGAAATTTGTGGCTCCTCTCAGATTCCAGAACTTTCTGCCACAGAAATGTGAGGAACATGTGTTTTTCTAGCCAAATTATGAGCTTCGCAAAGGATTCTGGGTAACAGATGCTGGTCCGAGCCCCGCAAGTAACCTCATCTTGGATTCCCCTAGGTCTCTAGTTTTCAGAAATGCACAGGTTTGGTAGGTTTCCCTAGGTGCCGGCTGAGCTAGAGGCCAAAATCTACAGGTAGGCACTTCGCAAAAAACACCTCTGTTTTCTTTCAAAAATTTGGATGTGTCCACGTTGCGCTTTGGGGTGTTTCCTGTCGCGGGCGCTAGGCCTACCCACACAAGTGAGGTATCATTTTTATCGGGATACTTGAGGGAACGCTGGGTGGAAGGAAATTTGTGGCTCCTCTCAGATTCCAGAACTTTCTACCACAGAAATGTGAGGAACATGTGTTTTTTTAGCCAAATGTTGAGGTTCGCAAAGGATTCTGGGTAACAGAACCTGGTCCGCGCCTCGCAAGTCACCCCATCTTGGATTCCCCTAGGTCTCTAGTTTTCAGAAATGCACAGGTTTGGTAGGTTTCCCTAGGTGCCGGCTGAGCTAGAGGCCAAAATCTACAGGTAGGCACTTCGCAAAAAACACCTCTGTTTTCTTTCAAAAATGTGGATGTGTCCATGTTGCGCTTTTGGGCGTTTCCTGTCGCGGGCGCTAGGCCTACCCACACAAGTGAGGTATCTTTTTTATCGGGATACTTGGGGGAACGCTGGGTGGGAGGAAATTTGTGGCTCCTCTCAGATTCCAGAACTTTCTGCCACAGAAATGTGAGGAACATGTGTTTTTTTAGCCAAATTATGAGCTTCGCAAAGGATTCTGGGTAACAGAACCTGGTCCGAGCCCCGCAAGTCACCTTATCTTGGATTCCCCTAGGTCTCTATTTTTCAGAAATGCACAGGTTTGGTAGGTTTCCCTAGGTGCCGGCTGAGATAGAGGCCAAAATCTACAGGTAGGCACTTCGCAAAAAACACCTCTGTTTTCTTTCAAAAATGTGGATGTGTCCACGTTGCGCTTTGGGGCGTTTCCTGTCGCGGGCGCTAGGCCTACCCACACAAGTGAGGTATCATTTTTATCGGGAGACTTTGGGAAACGCTGGGTGGAAGGAAATTTGTGGCTCCTCTCAGATTCCAGAACTTTCTGCCACAGAAATGTGAGGAACATGTGTTTTTTTAGCCAAATTTTGAGGTTTACAAAGGATTCTGGGTAACAGAACCTGGTCCGAACCCCGCAAGTCACCCCATCTTGGATTCCCCTAGGTCTCTAGGTTTCAGAAATGCACAGGTTTGGTAGGTTTCCCTAGGTGCCGGCTGAGCTAGAGGCCAAAATCTACAGGTAGGCACTTCGCAAAAAACACCTCTGTTTTCTTTCAAAAATGTGGATGTTCCACGTTGCGCTTTGGGGCGTTTCCTGTCGCGGGCGCTAGGCCTACCCACACAAGTGAGGTATCATTTTTATCGGGAGTCTTGGGGAAACGGTGGGTGGAAGGAAATTTGAGGCTCCTCTCAGATTCCAGAACTTTCTGCCACAGAAATGTGAGGAACATGTGTTTCTTTAGCCAAATTATGAGCTTCGCAAAGGATTCTGGGTATCAGAACCTGGTCCGAGCCCCGCAAGTCACCCCATCTTGGATTCCCCTAGGTCTCTAGTTTTCAGAAATGCACAGATTTGGTAGGCTTCCCTAGGTGCCGGCTGAGCTAGAGGCCAAAATCTACAGGTAGGCACTTCGCAAAAAACACCACTGTTTTCTTTCAAAAATGTGGATGTGCCCACGTTGCGCTTTGGGGCGTTTCCTGTCTCGGGCGCTAGGCCTACCCACACAAGTGAGGTATCATTTTTATCGGGAGACTTGGGGGAACGGTGGGTGGAAGGAAATTTGTGGCTCCTCTCAGATTCCAGAACTTTCTGCCACAGAAATGTGAGGAACATGTGTTTTTTTAGCCAAATTTTGAGGTTTACAAAGGATTCTGGGTAACAGAACCTGGTCCGAGACCCGCAAGTCACCCCATCTTGGATTTCCCTAGGTCTCTAGTTTTCAGAAATGCACAGGTTTGGTAGGTTTTCCTAGGTGCCGGCTGAGCTAGAGGCCAAAATCTACAGGTAGGCACTCCGCAAAAAACACCTCTGTTTTCTTTCAAAAATTTGGATGTGTCCACGTTGCGCTTTGGGGCGTTTCCTGTCGTGGGCGCTAGGCCTACCCACACAAGTGAGGTATCATTTTTATCGGGAGACTTTGGGAAACGCTGGGTGGAAGGAAATTTGTGGCTCCTCTCAGATTCCAGAATTTTCTGCCACAGAAATGTGCGGAACATGTGTTTTTTTAGCCAAATTTTGAGGTTTACAAAGGATTCTGGGTAACAGAACCTGGTCCGAGCCCCGCAAGTCACCCCATCTTGGATTCCCCTAGGTCTCTAGGTTTCAGAAATGCAGAGGTTTGGTAGGTTTCCCTAGGTGCCGGCTGAGCTAGAGGCCAAAATCTACAGGTAGGCACTTCGCAAAAAACACCTGTTTTCTTTTAAAAATTTGGATGTGTCCACATTGCGCTTTGGGGCGTTTCCTGTCGCGGGTGCTAGGCCTACCCACACAAGTGAGGTGTCATTTTTAACGGGAGACTTGGGGAAACGGTGGGTGGAAGGAAATTTGAGGCTCCTCTCAGATTCCAGAACTTTCTGCCACAGAAATGTGAGGAACATGTGTTTTTTTAGCCAAATTATGAGCTTCGCAAAGGATTCTGGGTAACAGAACCTGGTCCGAGCCCCGCAAGTCACCCCATCTTGGATTCCCCTAGGTCTCTAGTTTTCAGAAATGCACAGGTTTGGTAGGTTTCCCTAGGTGCCGGCTGAGCTAGAGGCCAAAATCTACAGGTAGGCACTTCGCAAAAAACACCTCTGTTTTCTTTCAAAAATTTGGATGTGTCCACGTTGCGCTTTGGGACGTTTTCTGTCGCGGGCGCTGGGCCTACCCACACAAGTGAGGTATCATTTTTATCGGGAGACTTGGGGGAACGGTGGGTGGAAGGAAATTTGTGGCTCCTCTCAGATTCCAGAACTTTCTGCCACAGAAACGTGAGGAACATGTGTTTTTTTAGCCAAATTATGAGCTTCGCAAAGGATTCTGGGTAACAGAACCTGGTCCGAGACCCGCAAGTCACCTCATCTTGGATTCCCCTAGGTCTCTAGTTTTCAGAAATGCACAGGTTTGGTAGGTTTCCCTAGGTGCCGGCTGAGCTAGAGGCCAAAATCTACAGGTAGGCACTTCGCAAAAAACACCTCTGTTTTCTTTCAAAAATTTGGATGTGTCCACGTTGCGCTTTGGGGCGTCTCCTGTCGCGGGCGCTAGGCCTACCCACACAAGTGAGGTATCATTTTTATCGGGAGACTTTGGGAAACGCTGGGTGGAAGGAAATTTGTGGCTCCTCTCAGATTCCAGAACTTTCTGCCACAGAAATGTGAGGAACAGGTGTTTTTTTAGCCAAATTTTGAGGTTTACAAAGGATTCTGGGTAACAGAACCTGGTCCGAGCCCCGCAAGTCACCCCATCTTGGATTCCCCTAGGTCTCTAGGTTTCAGAAATGCACAGGTTTGGTAGGTTTCTCTAGGTGCCGGCTGAGCTACAGGCCAAAATCTACAGGTAGGCACTTCGCAAAAAACACCTCTGTTTTCTTTCAAAAATTTGGATGTGTCCACGTTGCGCTTTGGGGCGTTTCCTGTCGCGGGCGCTAGGCCTACACACACAAGTGAGGTTTCATTTTTATCGGGAGACTTGGGGAAACGGTGGGTGGAAGGAAATTTGTGGCTCCTCTCAGATTCCAGAACTTTCTGCCACAGAAATGTGAGGAACATGTGTTTTTTTAGCCAAATTATGAGCTTCGCAAAGGATTCTGGGTAACAGAACCTGGTCCGAGCCCCGCAAGTCACCACATCTTGGATTCCCCTAGGTCTCTAGTTTTCAGAAATGCACAGGTTTGGTAGGTTTCCCTAGGTGCCGACTGAGCTAAGGCCAAAATCTACAGGTAGGCACTTCGCAAAAAACACCTCTGTTTTCTTTCAAAAATTTGGATGTGTCCACGTTGCGCTTTGGGGCGTCTCCTGTCGCGGGCGCTAGGCCTACCCACACAAGTGAGGTATCATTTTTATCGGGAGACTTCGGGGAACGCTGGGTGGAAGGAAGTTTGTGGCTCCTCTCAGATTCCTGAACTTTCTGCCACAGAAATGTGAGGAACATGTGTTTTTTTAGCCAAATTTTGAGGTTCGCAAAGGATTCTGGGTAACAGAACCTGGTCCAAGCCCCGCAAGTCAACACATCTTGGATTCCCCTAGGTCTCTAGTTTTCAGAAATGCACAGGTTTGGTAGGTTTCCTTAGGTGCCGGCTGAGCTAGAGGCCAAAATCTACAGGTAGGCACTTCACAAAAAACACCTCTGTTTTCTTTAAAAATTTTGGATGTGTCCACGTTGCGCTTTGGTGCGTTACCTGTCGCGGGCGCTAGGCCTACCCACACAAGTGAGGTATCATTTTTATCAGGAGACTTTGGGAAACGCTGGGTGGAAGGAAATTTGTGGCTCCTCTCAGATTCCAGAACTTTCTGCCACAGAAATGTGAGGAACATGTGTTTTTTAGCCAAATTATGAGCTTCGCAAAGGATTCTGGGTAACAGAACCTGGACCGAGCCCCGCAAGTCACCCCATCTTGGATTCCCCTAGGTCTCTAGTTTTCAGAAATGCACAGGTTTGGTAGGTTTCTCTAGGTGCCAGCTGAGCTAGAGGCCAAAATCTACAGGTAGGCACTACGCAAAAAACACCTCTGTTTTCTTTCAAAAATTTCCATGTGTCCACGTTGCGCTTTGGGGCGTTTCCTGTCGCGGGAGCTAGGCCTACACACACAAGTGAGGTATCATTTTTATCGGGAGACTTGGGGAAACGGTGGGTGGAAGGAAATTTGTGGCTCCTCTCAGATTCCAGAACTTTCTGCCACAGAAATGTGAGGAACATGTGTTTTTTTAGCCAAATTATGAGCTTCGCAAAGGATTCTGGGTAACAGAACCTGGTCCGAGCCCCGCAAGTCACCCCATCTTGGATTCCCCTAGGTCTCTAGTTTTCAGAAATGCACAGGTTTGGTAGGTTTCCCTAGGTGCCGGCTGAGCTAGAGGCCAAAATCTACAGGTAGGCACTTCGCAAAAAACACCTCTGTTTTCTTTCAAAAATTTGAATGTGTCCACGTTGCGCTTTGGGGCGTCTCCTGTCGCGGGCGCTAGGCCTACCCACACAAGTGAGGTATCATTTTTATCGGGAGACTTGGGGGAACGCTGGGTGGAAGGAAATTTGTGGCTCCTCTCAGATTCCTGAACTTTCTGCCACAGAAAAATGAGGAACATGTGTTTTTTTAGCCAAATTTTGAGGTTCGCAAAGGATTCTGGGTAACAGAACCTGGTCCGAGCCCCGCAAGTCACCCCATCTTGGATTCCCCTAGGTCTCTAGGTTTCAGAAATGCAAAGGTTTGGTAGGTTTCCCTAGGTGCCGGCTGAGCTAGAGGCCAAAATCTACAGGTAGGCACTTCGCAAAAAACACCTCTGTTTTCTTTCAAAAATTTGGATGTGTCCACGTTGCGCTTTGGGGCGTCTCCTGTCGCGGGCGCTAGGCCTACCCACACAAGTGAGGTATCATTTTTATCGGGAGACTTTGGGAAACGCTGGGTGGAAGGAAATTTGTGGCTCCTCTCAGATTCCAGAACTTTCTGCCACAGAAATGTGAGGAACAGGTGTTTTTTTAGCCAAATTTTGAGGTTTACAAAGGATTCTGGGTAACAGAACCTGGTCCGAGCCCCGCAAGTCACCCCATCTTGGATTCCCCTAGGTCTCTAGGTTTCAGAAATGCACAGGTTTGGTAGGTTTCTCTAGGTGCCGGCTGAGCTACAGGCCAAAATCTACAGGTAGGCACTTCGCAAAAAACACCTCTGTTTTCTTTCAAAAATTTGGATGTGTCCACGTTGCGCTTTGGGGCGTTTCCTGTCGCGGGCGCTAGGCCTACACACACAAGTGAGGTTTCATTTTTATCGAGAGACTTGGGGAAACGGTGGGTGGAAGGAAATTTGTGGCTCCTCTCAGATTCCAGAACTTTCTGCCACAGAAATGTGAGGAACATGTGTTTTTTTAGCCAAATTATGAGCTTCGCAAAGGATTCTGGGTAACAGAACCTGGTCCGAGCCCCGCAAGTCACCACATCTTGGATTCCCCTAGGTCTCTAGTTTTCAGAAATGCACAGGTTTGGTAGGTTTCCCTAGGTGCCGACTGAGCTAAGGCCAAAATCTACAGGTAGGCACTTCGCAAAAAACACCTCTGTTTTCTTTCAAAAATTTGGATGTGTCCACGTTGCGCTTTGGGGCGTCTCCTGTCGCGGGCGCTAGGCCTACCCACACAAGTGAGGTATCATTTTTATCGGGAGACTTCGGGGAACGCTGGGTGGAAGGAAGTTTGTGGCTCCTCTCAGATTCCTGAACTTTCTGCCACAGAAATGTGAGGAACATGTGTTTTTTTAGCCAAATTTTGAGGTTCGCAAAGGATTCTGGGTAACAGAACCTGGTCCAAGCCCCGCAAGTCAACACATCTTGGATTCCCCTAGGTCTCTAGTTTTCAGAAATGCACAGGTTTGGTAGGTTTCCTTAGGTGCCGGCTGAGCTAGAGGCCAAAATCTACAGGTAGGCACTTCACAAAAAACACCTCTGTTTTCTTTAAAAATTTTGGATGTGTCCACGTTGCGCTTTGGTGCGTTACCTGTCGCGGGCGCTAGGCCTACCCACACAAGTGAGGTATCATTTTTATCAGGAGACTTTGGGAAACGCTGGGTGGAAGGAAATTTGTGGCTCCTCTCAGATTCCAGAACTTTCTGCCACAGAAATGTGAGGAACATGTGTTTTTTAGCCAAATTATGAGCTTCGCAAAGGATTCTGGGTAACAGAACCTGGTCCGAGCCCCGCAAGTCACCCCATCTTGGATTCCCCTAGGTCTCTAGTTTTCAGAAATGCACAGGTTTGGTAGGTTTCTCTAGGTGCCAGCTGAGCTAGAGGCCAAAATCTACAGGTAGGCACTACGCAAAAAACACCTCTGTTTTCTTTCAAAAATTTGGATGTGTCCACGTTGCGCTTTGGGGCGTTTCCTGTCGCGGGCGCTAGGCCTACACACACAAGTGAGGTATCATTTTTATCGGGAGACTTGGGGAAACGGTGGGTGGAAGGAAATTTGTGGCTCCTCTCAGATTCCAGAACTTTCTGCCACAGAAATGTGAGGAACATGTGTTTTTTTAGCCAAATTATGAGCTTCGCAAAGGATTCTGGGTAACAGAACCTGGTCCGAGCCCCGCAAGTCACCCCATCTTGGATTCCCCTAGGTCTCTAGTTTTCAGAAATGCACAGGTTTGGTAGGTTTCCCTAGGTGCCGGCTGAGCTAGAGGCCAAAATCTACAGGTAGGCACTTCGCAAAAAACACCTCTGTTTTCTTTCAAAAATTTGAATGTGTCCACGTTGCGCTTTGGGGCGTCTCCTGTCGCGGGCGCTAGGCCTACCCACACAAGTGAGTTATCATTTTTATCGGGAGACTTGGGGGAACGCTGGGTGGAAGGAAATTTGTGGCTCCTCTCAGATTCCTGAACTTTCTGCCACAGAAAAATGAGGAACATGTGTTTTTTTAGCCAAATTTTGAGGTTCGCAAAGGATTCTGGGTAACAGAACCTGGTCCGCGCCCAGCAAGTCACCACATCTTGGATTCCCCTAGGTCTCTAGTTTTCAGAAATGCACAGGTTTGGTAGGTTTCCCTAGGTGCCGGCTGAGCTAGAGGCCAAAATCTACAGGTAGGCACTTCGCAAAAAACACCACTGTTTTCTTTCAAAAATGTGGATGTGCCCACGTTCCGCTTTGGGGCGTTTCCTGTCGCGGGCGCTAGGCCTACCCACACAAGTGAGGTATCATTTTTATCGGGAGACTTGGGGAAACGGTGGGCGGAAGGAAATTTGCGGCTCCTCTCAGATTCCAGAACTTTCTGCCACAGAAATGTGAGGAACATGTGTTTTTTTAGCCAAATTATGAGCTTCGCAAAGGATTCTGGGTAACAGAACCTGGTCCGAGCCCCGCAAGTCACCCCATCTTGGATTCCCCTAGGTCTCTAGGTTTCAGAAATGCAAAGGTTTGGTAGGTTTCCCTAGGTGCCGGCTGAGCTAGAGGCCAAAATCTACAGGTAGGCACTTCGCAAAAAACACCTGTTTTCTTTAAAAAATTTGGATGTGTCCACGTTGCGCTTTGGGGCGTTTCTTGTCGCGGGCGCTAGGCCTACCCACACAAGTGAGGTGTCATTTTTAACGGGAGACTTGGGGAAACGGTGGGTGGAAGGAAATTTGTGGCTTCTCTCAGATTCCAGAACTTTCTGCCACAGAAATGTGAGGAACATGTGTTTTTTTAGCCAAATTATGAGCTTCGCAAAGGATTCTGGGTAACAGAACCTGGTCCGAGCCCCGCAAGTCACCCCATCTTGGATTCCCCTAGGTCTCTAGTTTTCAGAAATGCACAGGTCTGGTAGGTTTCCCTAGGTGCCGGCTGAGCTAGAGGCCAAAATCTACAGGTAGGCACTTCGCAAAAAACACCTCTGTTTTCTTTTAAAAATTTGGATGTGTCCACGTTGCGCTTTGGGGCGTTTCCTGTCGCGGTCGCTGGGCCTACCCACACAAGTGAGGTATCATTTTTATCGGGAGACTTGGGGGAACGGTGGGTGGAAGGAAATTTGTGGCTCCTCTCAGATTCCAGAACTTTCTGCCACAGAAATGTGAGGAACATGTGTTTTTTTAGCCAAATTATGAGCTTCGCAAAGGATTCTGGGTAAGAGAACCTGGTCCGAGACCCGCAAGTCACCTCATCTTGGATTCCCCTAGGTCTCTAGTTTTCAGAAATGCACAGGTTTGGTAGGTTTCCCTAGGTGCCGGCTGAGCTAGAGGCCAAAATCTACAGGTAGGCACTTCGCAAAAAACACCTCTGGTTTCTTTCAAAAATTTGGATGTGTTCACGTTGCGCTTTGGGGCGTCTCCTGTCGCGGGCGCTAGGACTACCCACACAAGTGAGGTATCATTTTTATCGGGAGACTTTGGGAAACGCTGGGTGGAAGGAAATTTGTGGCTCCTCTCAGATTCCAGACCTTTCTGCCACAGAAATGTGAGGAACGGGTGTTTTTTTAGCCAAATTTTGAGGTTTACAAAGGATTCTGGGTAACAGAACCTGGTCCGAGCCCCGCAAGTCACCCCATCTTGGTTTCCCCTAGGTCTCTAGTTTTCAGAAATGCACAGGTTTGGTAGGTTTCCCTAGGTGCCGGCTGAGCTAGAGGCCAAAATCTACAGGTAGGCACTTCGCAAAAAACACCTCTGTTTTCTTTCAAAAATTTGGATGTGTCCACGTTGCGCTTTGGGACGTTTTCTGTCGCGGGCGCTGGGCCTACCCACACAAGTGAGGTATCATTTTTATCGGGAGACTTGGGGGAACGGTGGGTGGAAGGAAATTTGTGGCTCCTCTCAGATTCCAGAACTTTCTGCCACAGAAACGTGAGGAACATGTGTTTTTTTAGCCAAATTATGAGCTTCGCAAAGGATTCTGGGTAACAGAACCTGGTCCGAGACCCGCAAGTCACCTCATCTTGGATTCCCCTAGGTCTCTAGTTTTCAGAAATGCACAGGTTTGGTAGGTTTCCCTAGGTGCCGGCTGAGCTAGAGGCCAAAATCTACAGGTAGGCACTTCGCAAAAAACACCTCTGGTTTCTTTCAAAAATTTTGATGTGTCCACGTTGCGCTTTGGGGCGTCTCCTGTCGCGGGCGCTAGGCCTACCCACACAAGTGAGGTATCATTTTTATCGGGAGACTTTGGGAAACGCTGGGTGGAAGGAAATTTGTGGCTCCTCTCAGATTCCAGACCTTTCTGCCACAGAAATGTGAGGAACGGGTGTTTTTTTAGCCAAATTTTGAGGTTTACAAAGGATTCTGGGTAACAGAACCTGGTCCGAGCCCCGCAAGTCACCCCATCTTGGATTCCCCTAGGTCTCTAGTTTTCAGAAATGCAGAGGTTTGGTAGGTTTCTCTAGGTGCCGGCTGAGCTAGAGGCCAAAATCTACAGGTAGGCACTTCGCAAAAAACACCTCTGTTTTCTTTCAAAAATTTGGATGTGTCTACGTTGCGCTTTGGGGCGTTTCCTGTCGCGGGCGCTAGGCCTACCCACACAAGTGAGGTGTCATTTTTAACGGGAGACTTGGGGAAACGGTGGGTGGAAGGAAATTTGTGGCTTCTCTCAGATTCCAGAACTTTCTGCCACAGAAATGTGAGGAACATGTGTTTTTTTTAGCCAAATTATGAGCTTCGCAAAGGATTCTGGGTAACAGAACCTGGTCCGAGCCCCGCAAGTCACCCCATCTTGGATTCCCCTAGGTCTCTAGTTTTCAGAAATGCACAGGTTTGGTAGGTTTCCCTAGGTGCCGGCTGAGCTAGAGGCCAAAATCTACAGGTAGGCACTTCGCAAAAAACACCTCTGTTTTCTTTTAAAAATTTGGATGTGTCCACGTTGCGCTTTGGGGCGTTTCCTGTCGCGGTCGCTGGGCCTACCCACACAAGTGAGGTATCATTTTTATCGGGAGACTTGGGGGAACGGTGGGTGGAAGGAAATTTGTGGCTCCTCTCAGATTCCAGAACTTTCTGCCACAGAAATGTGAGGAACATGTGTATTTTTAGCCAAATTATGAGCTTCGCAAAGGATTCTGGGTAACAGAACCTAGTCCGAGACCCGCAAGTCACCTCATCTTGGATTCCCCTAGGTCTCTAGTTTTCAGAAATGCACAGGTTTGGTAGGTTTCCCTAGGTGCCGGCTGAGCTAGAGGCCAAAATCTACAGGTAGGCACTTCGCAAAAAACACCTCTGGTTTCTTTCAAAAATTTGGATGTGTCCACGTTGCGCTTTGAGGCGTCTCCTGTCGCGGGCGCTAGGCCTACCCACACAAGTGAGGTATCATTTTTATCGGGAGACTTTGGGAAACGTTGGGTGGAAGGAAATTTGTGGCTCCTCTCAGATTCCAGACCTTTCTGCCACAGAAATGTGAGGAACGGGTGTTTTTTTAGCCAAATTTTGAGGTTTACAAAGGATTCTGGGTAACAGAACCTGGTCCGAGCCCCGCAAGTCACCCCATCTTGGATTCCCCTAGGTCTCTAGTTTTCAGAAATGCACAGGTTTGGTAGGTTTCTCTAGGTGCCGGCTGAGCTAGAGGCCAAAATCTACAGGTAGGCACTTCGCAAAAAACACCTCTGTTTTCTTTCAAAAATTTGGATGTGTCTACGTTGCGCTTTGGGGCGTTTCCTGTCGCGGGCGCTAGGCCTACCCAGACAAGTGAGGTATCATTTTTATCGGGAGACTTGGGGGAACGGTGGGTGGAAGGAAATTTGTGGCTCCTCTCAGATTCCAGAACTTTCTGCCACAGAAATGTGAGGAACATGTGTTTTTCTAGCCAAATTATGAGCTTCGCAAAGGATTCTGGGTAACAGATGCTGGTCCGAGCCCCGCAAGTAACCTCATCTTGGATTCCCCTAGGTCTCTAGTTTTCAGAAATGCACAGGTTTGGTAGGTTTCCCTAGGTGCCGGCTGAGCTAGAGGCCAAAATCTACAGGTAGGCACTTCGCAAAAAACACCTCTGTTTTCTTTCAAAAATGTGGATGTGTCCATGTTGCGCTTTTCGGCGTTTCCTGTCGCGGGCCTAGGCCTACCCACACAAGTGAGGTATATTTTTTATCGGGATACTTGGGGGAACGCTGGGTGGGAGGAAATTTGTGGCTCCTCTCAGATTCCAGAACTTTCTGCCACAGAAATGTGAGGAACATGTGTTTTTTTAGCCAAATTATGAGCTTCGCAAAGGATTCTGGGTAACAGAACCTGGTCCGAGCCCCGCAAGTCACCTTATCTTGGATTCCCCTAGGTCTCTAGTTTTCAGAAATGCACAGGTTTGGTAGGTTTCCCTAGGTTCCGGCTGAGATAGAGGCCAAAATCTACAGGTAGGCACTTCGCAAAAAACACCTCTGTTTTCTTTCAAAAATTTGGATGTGTCCACGTTGCGCTTTGGGGCGTTTCCTGTCGCGGGCGCTAGGCCTACCCACACAAGTGAGGTATCATTTTTATCAGGAGACTTTGGGAAACGCTGGGTGGAAGGAAATTTGTGGCTCCTCTCAGATTCCAGAACTTTCTGCCACAGAAATGTGAGGAACATGTGTTTTTTTAGCCAAATTTTGAGGTTTACAAAGGATTCTGGGTAACAGAACCTGGTCCGAGCCCCGCAAGTCACCCCATCTTGGATTCCCCTAGGTCTCTAGGTTTCAGAAATGCACAGGTTTGGTAGGTTTCCCTAGGTGCCGGCTGAGCTAGAGGCCAAAATCTACAGGTAGGCACTTCGCAAAAAACACCTCTGTTTTCTTTCAAAAATTTGGATGTTCCACGTTGCGCTTTGGGGCGTTTCCTGTCGCGGGCGCTAGGCCTACCCACACAAGTGAGGTATCATTTTTATCGGGAGTCTTGGGGAAACGGTGGGTGGAAGGAAATTTGTGGCTCCTCTCAGATTCCAGAACTTTCTGCCACAGAAATGTGAGGAACATGTGTTTTTTTATCCAAATTATGAGCTTCGCAAAGGATTCTGGGTAACAGAACCTGGTCCGAGCCCCGCAAGTCACCTCATCTTGGATTCCCCTAGGTCTCTAGTTTTCAGAAATGCACAGGTTTGGTAGGTTTCCCTAGGTGCCGGCTAAGATAGAGGCCAAAATCTACAGGTAGGCACTTCGCAAAAAACACCTCTGTTTTCTTTCAAAAATTTGGATGTGTCCACGTTGCGCTTTGGGGCGTTTCCTGTCGCGGGCGCTAGGCCTACCCACACAAGTGAGGTATCATTTTTATCGGGAGACTTTGGGAAACGCTGGGTGGAAGGAAATTTGTGGCTCCTCTCAGATTCCAGAACTTTCTGCCACAGAAATGTGAGGAACATGTGTTTTTTTAGCCAAATTTTGAGGTTTACAAAGGATCCTGGGTAACAGAACCTGGTCCGAGCCCTGCAAGTCACCCCATCTTGGATTCCCCTAGGTCTCTAGGTTTCAGAAATGCACAGGTTTGGTAGGTTTCCCTAGGTGCCGGCTGAGCTAGAGGCCAAAATCTACAGGTAGGCACTTCGCAAAAAACACCTCTGTTTTCTTTCAAAAATTTGGATGTTCCACGTTGCGCTTTGGGGCGTTTCCTGTCGCGGGCGCTAGGCCTACCCACACAAGTGAGGTATCATTTTTATCGGGAGACTTGGGGAAACGGTGGGTGGAAGGAAATTTGTGGCTCCTCTCAGATTCCAGAACTTTCTGCCACAGAAATGTGAGGAACATGTGTTTTTTTAGCCAAATTATGAGCTTCGCAAAGGATTCTGGGTAACAGAATCTGGTCCGAGCCCCGCAAGTCACCCCACCTTGGATTCCCCTAGGTCTCTAGTTTTCAGAAATGCACAGGTTTGGTAGGTTTCCCTAGGTGCCGGCTGAGCTAGAGGCCAAAATCTACAGGTAGGCACTTCTCAAAAAACACCACTGTTTTCTTTCAAAAATGTGGATGTGCCCACGTTGCGCTTTGGGGCGTTTCCTGTCGCGGGCGCTAGGCCGACCCACACAAGTGAGGTATCATTTTTATCGGGAGACTTGTGGAAACGGTGGGTGTAACGAAATTTGTGGCTCCTCTCAGATTCCAGAACTTTCTGCCACAGAAATGTGAGGAACATGTGTTTTTTTAGCCAAATTATGAGCTTCGCAAAGGATTCTGGGTAAGAGAACCTGGTCCGAGACCCGCAAGTCACCTCATCTTGGATTCCCCTAGGTCTCTAGTTTTCAGAAATGCACAGGTTTGGTAGGTTTTCCTAGGTGCCGGCTGAGCTAGAGGCCAAAATCTACAGGTAGGCACTCCGCAAAAAACACCTCTGTTTTCTTTCAAAAATTTGGATGTGTCCACGTTGCGCTTTGGGGCGTTTCCTGTCGCGGGCGCTAGGCCTACCCACACAAGTGAGGTGTCATTTTTAACGGGAGACTTGGGGAAACGGTGGGTGGAAGGAAATTTGTGGCTTCTCTCAGATTCCAGAACTTTCTGCCACAGAAATGTTAGGAACATGTGTTTTTTTAGCCAAATTATAAGCTTCGCAAAGGATTCTGGGTAACAGAACCTGGTCCGAGCCCCGCAAGTCACCCCATCTTGGATTCCCCTAGGTCTCTAGTTTTCAGAAATGCGCAGGTTTGGTAGGTTTCCCTAGGTGCCGGCTGAGCTAGAGGCCAAAATCTACAGGTAGGCACTTCGCAAAAAACACCTCTGTTTTCTTTCAAAAATTTGGATGTGTCCACGTTGCCCTTTGGGGCGTTTCCTGTCACGGGCGCTGGGCCTACCCACACAAGTGAGGTATCATTTTTATCGGGAGACTTGGGGGAACGGTGGGTGGAAGGAAATTTGTGGCTCCTCTCAGATTCCAGAACTTTCTGCCACAGAAATGTGAGGAACATGTGTTTTTTTAGCCAAATTATGAGCTTCGCAAAGGATTCTGGGTAACAGAACCTGGTCCGAGACCCGCAAGTCACCTCATCTTGGATTCCCCTAGGTCTCTAGTTTTCAGAAATGCACAGGTTTGGTAGGTTTCCCTAGGTGCCGGCTGAGCTAGAGGCCAAAATCTACAGGTAGGCACTTCGCAAAAAACACCTCTGTTTTCTTTCAAAAATTTGGATGTGTCCACGTTGCGCTTTGGGGCGTTTCCTGTCGCGGGCGCTAGGCCTACCCACACAAGTGAGGTATCATTTCTATCGGGATACTTGAGGGAACGCTGGGTGGAAGGAAATTTGTGGCTCCTCTCAGATTCCTGAACTTTCTACCACAGAAATGTGAGGAACATGTGTTTTTTTAGCCAAATTTTGAGGTTTACAAAGGATTCTGGGTAACAGAACCTGGTCCGAGCCCCGCAAGTCACCCCATCTTGGATTCCCCTAGGTCTCTAGTTTTCAGAAATGCACAGGTTTGGTAGGTTTCTCTAGGTGCCGGCTGAGCTAGAGGCCAAAATCTACAGGTAGGCACTTCGCAAAAAACACCTCTGTTTTCTTTAAAAAATTTGGATGTGTCCACGTTGCGCTTTGGGGCGTTTCCTGTCGCGGGCGCTAGGCCTACCCACACAAGTGAGGTATCATTTTTATCGGGATACTTGAGGGAACGCTGAGTGGAAGGAAATGTGTCGCTCCTCTCAGATTCCAGAACTTTCTACCACAGAAATGTGAGGAACATGTGTTTTTTTAGCCAAATGTTGAGGTTCGCAAAGGATTCTGGGTAACAGAACCTGGTCCGCGCCTCGCAAGTCACCCCATGTTGGATTACCCTAGGTCTCTAGTTTTCAGAAATGCACAGGTTTGGTAGGTTTCCCTAGGTGCCGGCTGAGCTAGAGGCCAAAATCTACAGGTAGGCACTTCGCAAAAAACACCTCTGTTTTCTTTCAAAAATGTGGATGTGTCCATGTTGCGCTTTTGGGCGTTTTCTGTCGCGGTCGCTAGGCCTACCCACACAAGTGAGGTATCATTTTTATCGGGATACTTGGGGGAACGCTGGGTGGGAGGAAATTTGTGGCTCCTCTCAGATTCCAGAACTTTCTGCCACAGAAATGTGAGGAACATGTGTTTTTTTAGCCAAATTATGAGCTTCGCAAAGGATTCTGGGTAACAGAACCTGGTCCGAGCCCCGCAAGTCACCTCATCTTGGATTCCCCTAGGTCTCTAGTTTTCAGAAATGCACAGGTTTGGTAGGTTTCCCTAGGTGCCGGCTGAGATAGAGGCCAAAATCTACAGGTAGGCACTTCGCAAAAAACACCTCTGTTTTCTTTAAAAAGTTTGGATGTGTCCACGTTGCGCTTTGGGGCTGTTGGAAAATGGGTTATTGGTAGGGCAGGTAGGTACCTACACCTAGCAACAAGCCACTAACCTCCACATAGGTACAGTTAGGTCTCAGTAAATTAATCCCAGCTCCACCCTTGGTAGCTTGGCAACGAGCGTCAAGGCTTAACTTAGGAGACAAAGTGTAAAGCATTCAAATATTACAAAACAGTAATTAAATAAAACACAGGAAACAGTTTAAAAATCCAAAACCAATTTATAAAAATAGTTTATATGTTTATCTTTAAAATGACACCAAAACAAATAAAATCGGATAAAGGGAACCGGAGATATGAATTTTTAAAGAATTATTACTTTTCTAGCGCTTAGAAACAAAAAGCGCCAATCGGGTCATCTGGTTGCACCTCGACCGGGGCAAAGTCAAACTTTCAGGCCGACCGCGATGGAGCCCTGCTCGGCTATAACTCGCGGGAGGCCTCGGTTAAAAAGTTACCTTCTGACTTAGTCTTTATTTTGAAGATTTTTCTTCAGCGGGACGAACCTGCCAGTCGAATCCGACCTCCTGGAGCCCTTGTCCGGATACGCGATGTGGGTTTCCTCGGTGGAGACTTTTACCTTCGGACTTAGTCATTTTTTCGAGATGAAAATCCTTCGACCAGGGTAAACCTGGATCTTGATCCGACGTCCATGGAGCCCTTCTCGGATACGATGGCTGGGAGGTCCCGGTCAACTTTTTACCTTCGGACTTAGTCTCTTTTTTGGATGTTTTTCTTTACCGGGACGAACCACAAAGTCAGGCCGGGTCGCGGTTGAGGCAAGCCGGCTTGAATTTCCGCGGCGGGTCGGTCCCTCTCTGGAGCTTTTTTCCAAAAATTCTCAAATCTTTTCCAAACTTCTGGGGCTTCACCCAGATGTTCTTTTAAGGTTCTTTTGGGGTCCACAGCTCACCCCAAGGGTCCAGAAGTTCTGTGATGGTCCTTGGGGGGTGCGGACTTCAACTCCAAGAATGCACCTGGCGCAAACTCCTTTTTGCCCACTGGACAGTGGTCAGCTGGTCGCTTTCTTCAGGAGTTGGTGCAGGGGACTCTGGTTTAGCAATTGTTCACCTGTAGCAAACAGGGAGTCCCTTCTTGAACCAGCTGAAGCCAGGCAAAGTCCTTCTTGTGGTGAAGCCCAAGTGTGCAGCTGGTGCAGTCCTTCTGAGTGCAGGTTCCAGGTGCAGGCCAGGGGTCCAGCAGGGCAGTCCTTCTTCTTCTTTAGTTCCTTTCTTGTTGAATTCTGGAGGGGATCTGAGGCGTGGGTGCAGGTCTGCCAGTTTTATCCTTGCTCCTGGGTGAAAAGCAGGGGGGGCCTGGTTCTCCAATCAGGGACAGGGTCGTCCCCCTGTGATGACCACTTCCTGGGAAGTGTGGCAAAAATCCATCCCAGAAGGCAACAGTCTCTAAAAATCCAACATGGATGAATCTGATTTTTGGAGGTTACATCTGGCTGAGCCCACCCACTGGTGTGGCTAAAAATCATAAACACACCCCTCTCCTGCCCTCTCCTAATCTAATCAAGGGGGCACCTAATTGTCTGGGGTTGCAGGATGTGGGGGTGTTGCTGGGTGCTCCAAATGTCCTTCTCTGCCTTTGAAGACCAGTTTGGCAGCCCTCCCCCTTCCTGCCTCACCATCTGCTGAGGGGAGATTCTCTCCCCCAAGCACATTCCTTTGTGTGAAGCCTGGCCACTTCACACCTCATCAAGGCAGCCTGGCAGAAGCTGCTGCAGGCTGGCCAATCAGAGCACAGCAGCAAAAACAACGCAGAGCTGAAATTGGCAACTTTTTAGGTAAAGTCTAAACTTTTTACCTGAACAAGTTATATTAAATCCCACAACTGGAAGTTGTGGGATTTATTACAACAATTAATTTGATACCAAATTCTTGGTATGTAACATTTAAGGAGACTTTAAAATTTAAAATAAAGTCTGCCCATTCTAGTCTATGAAGGCCATTTACTTCAATGAGGGAAAAACTAATTTGGCTGTTTTTACCTCACCAGGGCTTATAAATCTATTTTTATAAAGTCCCTGCTTATAGTTACATGGCACCCAGCCCTAGGGGCACATAGGGCACACCTTAGGGGTGACTTATATGTAAAAATAAGGTAGTTTAAGACTTTGGAAGTACCTTTAATTCCAAAGTCGAATTTGCATATAACTTTAATTTAAAAGCAGCCAGCAAGGCAGGCTTGCTTAGGTGTGCACCACCTATGCTGTGGTCCCTAAACCTACATGCCCTACCATATACTAGGGACTTATAGGTAGGTTAACTTAGCCAAGTATAATTAGCCTAATTTGCATATCCATTTTACACAGAGCACAGGCCCTGGGACTGGTTAGCAGTACCCAGGGCACCATCAAAGTCAGGAAAACACCAGCAAAAAGAGGAAAATGGGGGCAAAAAGTTATGGGGCCTCTGCAATCAGCCCTGTTTTCTCACACAACACCCCCCCAGCCCACACGCCCAGGAGACTCATCCCAACCCTGGGAGAGTCTTCCTGGCTTGTTAGGCGAGGAAGACAGTGAAGAAAACTGTCTGTCCCTTTGCAGGGCCTACTCTGCCTTATATCCTCCTGTCAGGGTCACTCCCTATGGGTAGTGAAGCCATCCCAACAGTAAAAGGACCCAACTCAAACTGAAACTTCCCTCTAGGGGGGTCTTCCTCCTTTCTCTCTGCCAACTTGGGTAGTGAGGTGCCCACCTCCCCTACTCCAAACTTTGCTAGGGCAACACCTAGCTTACCCAAAGAGGTCACCCAACACTTGAGCAACCCCACCATGACCAATAGGGTCAGGGGGCCAACTTTGCTATTGGCCCTGGGGTCTGCCTCCCAGGCCAAGTACAGTGCTGCCAGGAAGGCTAGCACCCAGCAGAGGCTACTGACAGCTGTCAGTACCCAGAACCACACCCTAAGCTCTCCACTGACAGGTGGCTGAGCTGCTTTAGGGGCTTCTTTGGGGTCCTGGCACCCCTCTTGCTGTCTAGAGTGGGGGGCTACCACCTCCTGTGGCGGACACCCTCCTTCCACTCTCCCTTCTGTCAGTGCAGGGGCAACACCTTGCATCTGGACAGCTGCCTGACTACTCAGGACTTCCTTGGGGTCAGGTGAGGCCTCACCAGTGCCAACTCTGGGCTCCCCCCTTACTGGGGCAGTAGGCCCTTGGCTCCCAGGAACTCTCTTTAAGAGTGGCCTACCCTTCCTTTTCTTCTTTCCTTTTCTTGGGGACCCCTGTCTCCTAACTGTAGGGACTGACTCCCCAGGACTTTGGGTTGGGGGGGCGCCCTGGGCGACCACCCCATCTGTGACCAGACTCACCTCTGGGAGGTCATTGCCCAGGATACAATCGAGGGGAAGGTCAGCACTGACTACCACCCTAATCCAGTCAAGGATACCCTCCCTCTCTAGGGGCACTATGGCTACAGGTTTGGAGGTGACCTCCCCTGTGGCTATCCTGACTTTCTTTGTCTTTCCTGGGACATACATGTCTGGGGTCACTAACCGGTCACTCACTATAGTGTGACTGGCACAGGTGTCTCTCAGGCCAGTGGTAGGGATCCCATTCACTTGAATGTGGTGGAAGTGCCTACTCCCACCTTCAGGGATCACCAGCTTACCATCTGGTCTTGTCTCCCAGCTCAATGCTAGGAGGACTTCATCATCTGAGGAATCCTCCTCTATGGCTACACTGGACAGCCCAGTGCTAACCACCTTCTTTGGACAGGCTGCATCTCCTCTGAAGTGACCTGTCTGCTGACAGTCAAAGCAAGCCCTACTGTCCAAGAGCTTTTTTAACCCTGGGTCTAACTGTCTCTGCTGGTCAGAGTGGGATTTACTCTCCTCCTTCTTAGGGTTCTGGGGTACAGAGGGAGCCTCTGTGGTGGGCTTACCACCTCCCTCCTTAGGTTTTTGGGGACCTGTCCCCCCCTTCTTGGAGTCTCCCCCCTGGGACTTGACAACCACCCTGGTTCTCAACCACTCATCAGCTGCCTCCCCTAGCTCTCTAGGGTTGGTCTGCTTAGAGTCCACTAGATGCTGGCGTAACCTTTCTTGGGTACAATTGGTCAAGATGTGCTCTCTCATGATCAGATTGTATAACCCCTCATAAGTATCTACTTTGTTACCAATAATCCAGCCCTCTAGTGCCTTTAGTGAAATGTCCACAAAGTCAACCCAAGACTGGGTACTGACCTTCTGGGTGTCCCTGAACTTCATTCTATATTGCTCTGGGGTCAGACCAAACTTCTTGGCTAAGCACCTCTTCATACTAGGGTATGAATCTGCCTCCTCCCCCCTTAAGGTCAGAAGCCTATCCCTCCCTGAGTTGGGGACCAACTCCCACAAAAGGGAACCCCAGTATTGAGGCCTAACCCTTCTCATTTGGAGTGCCCTCTCAAAGGCCCCCAGCCACTTATCTATGTCATCCCCCTCTACATAAGCAGGAACCACCCCCTTGGGTAATCTGGGGCAAACTCCCCAACCCATGGACACCTCAGCTTCTTTATCGCTGCTTCCATCTCTTTTCTCTTTGTATGCCCACTTTTTCTTTTCTAGGGCCAGCTTCTCTGCTTCCAAAGCTATGTATGCTAGCTGGGCCTCCAGCTCTCTTTCTCTGATGGATGGGTTCTCTCCTCCTGAAAGGACCCCCTTCCCACCACTAGCTTTGGATCTGCCCCTAGTGACTGTATTTACTGAGGACCGTTCTTCCTCGTCCTCACTTAGGCTCAGATGCCTTCCCTCCCCTGAGTGGTTAGAGCTAGCATCCTCCCTTCTTTCTCCCTCCTCTGGAGCTTCTTCTGACTCTACCTCTTGGGCCTCAGCCCATGCTGTCAGGGATGTGATCAGGATTTGCTTCATGAGATCAGTGGTTGCAGGCAACACTCTTTCAATACACAACCCCCTAAGCTGGACTACTGTCAGTGTGGGTAGGCTAGCCAGATCAAGCTCCATGGTTCCCTAGTTTTGTGTCAACAAAAACTTTTTGCAAAAATTGGAAACAAGAATTTAGAAAAATTACAAAAAATCAATAATTGAAATTAATCCAAATTAAAAATTAAAAACAATTTTTGCACTAGGACAATTTAAAGGATTTTTAATTTGTTTTACCCAAAACTGTAACGTGATATTGAACACAAGTACAGGATCCCGTCGCTGCCTCCAATTATGTTGGAAAATGGGTTATTGGTAGGGCAGGTAGGCACCTACACCTAGCAACAAGCCACTAACCTCCACATAGGTACAGTTAGGTCTCAGTAAATTAATCCCAGCTCAACCCTTGGTAGCTTGGCAACGAGCGTCAAGGCTTAACTTAGGAGACAAAGTGTAAAGCATTCAAATATCACAAAACAGTAATTAAATAAAACACAGGAAACAGTTTAAAAATCCAAAACCAATTTATGAAAATAGTTTATATTTTTATCTTTAAAATGACACCAAAACGAATAAAATCGGATAAAGGGAACCGGAGATATGAATTTTTAAAGAATTATTACTTTTCTAGCGCTTAGAAACAAAAAGCGCCAATCAGGTCATCTGGTTGCACCTCGACCGGGGCAAAGTCAAACTTTCAGGCCGACCGCGATGGAGCCCTGCTCGGCTACAGGTCGCGGGAGGCCTCGGTTAAAAAGTTACCTTCTGACTTAGTCTTTATTTTGAAGATTTTTCTTCAGCGGGACGAACCTGCCAGTCGAATCCGACCTCCTGGAGCCCTTGTCCGGATACGCGATGTGGGTTTCCTCGGTGGAGACTTTTACCTTCGGACTTAGTCATTTTTTCGAGATGAAAATCCTTCGACCGGGGTAAACCTGGATCTTGATCCGACGTCCATGGAGCCCTTCTCGGATACGATGGCTGGGAGGTCCCGGTCAACTTTTTACCTTCGGACTTAGTCTCTTTTTTGGATGTTTTTCTTTACCGGGATGAACCACAAAGTCAGGCCGGGTCGCGGTTGAGGCAAGCCGGCTAGAATTTCCGCGGCGGGTCGGTCCCTCTCTGGAGCTTTTTTCCAAAAATTCTCAAATCTTTTCCAAACTTCTGGGGCTTCACCCAGATGTTCTTTTAAGGTTCTTTTGGGGTCCACAGCTCACCCCAAGGGTCCAGAAGTTCTGTGATGGTCCTTGGGGGGTGCGGACTTCAACTCCCAGAATGCACCTGGTGCAAACTCCTTTTTGCCCACTGGACAGTGGTCAGCTGGTCGCTTTCTTCAGGAGTTGGTGCAGGGGACTCTGGTTTAGCAATTTTTCACCTGTAGCAAACAGGGAGTCCCTTCTTGAACCAGTTGAAGCCAGGCAAAGTCCTTCTTGTGGTGAAGCCCAAGTGTGCAGCTGGTGCAGTCCTTCTGAGTGCAGGTTCCAGGTGCAGGCCAGGGGTCCAGCAGGGCAGTCCTTCTTCTTCTTTAGTTCCTTTCTTGTTGAATTCTGGAGGGGATCTGAGGCGTGGGTGCAGGTCTGCCGGTTTTATCCTTGCTCCTGGGTGAAAAGCAGGGGGGCCCTGGTTCTCCAATCAGGGACAGGGTCGTCCCCCTGTGATGACCACTTCCTGGGAAGTGTGGCAAAAATCCATCCCAGAAGGCAACAGTCTCTAAAAATCCAACATGGATGAATCTGATTTTTGGAGGTTACATCTGGCTGAGCCCACCCACTGGTGTGGCTAAAAATCATAAACACACCCCTCTCCTGCCCTCTCCTAATCTAATCAAGGGGGCACCTAATTGTCTGGGGTTGCAGGATGTGGAGGTGTTGCTGGGTGCTCCAAATGTCCTTCTCTGCCTTTGAAGACCAGTTTGGCAGCCCTCCCCCTTCCTGCCTCACCATCTGCTGAGGGGAGATTCTCTCCCCCAAGCACATTCCTTTGTGTGAAGCCTGGCCACTTCACACCTCATCAAGGCAGCCTGGCAGAAGCTGCTGCAGGCTGGCCAATCAGAGCACAGCAGCAAAAACAATGCAGAGCTGAAATTGGCAACTTTTTAGGTAAAGTCTAAACTTTTTACCTGAACAAGTTATATTAAATCCCACAACTGGAAGTTGTGGGATTTATTACAACAATTAATTTGATACCAAATTCTTGGTATGTAACATTTAAGGAGACTTTAAAATTTAAAATAAAGTCTGCCCATTCTAGTCTATGAAGGCCATTTACTTCAATGAGGGAAAAACGAATTTGGCTGTTTTTACCTCACCATGGCTTATAAATCTATTTTTATAAAGTCCCTGCTTATAGTTACATGGCACCCAGCCCTAGGGGCACATAGGGCACACCTTAGGGGTGACTTATATGTAAAAATAAGGTAGTTTAAGACTTTGGAAGTACCTTTAATTCCAAAGTCGAATTTGCATATAACTTTAATTTAAAAGCAGCCAGCAAGGCAGGCTTGCTTTTAAAATGACACTGGGCACCTCAGCAGTGCACCTAGGTGTGCACCACCTATGCTGTGGTCCCTAAACCTACATGCCCTACCATATACTAGGGACTTATAGGTAGGTTAACTTAGCCAAGTATAATTAGCCTAATTTGCATATCCATTTTACACAGAGCACAGGCCCTGGGACTGGTTAGCAGTACCCAGGGCACCATCAAAGTCAGGAAAACACCAGCAAAAAGAGGAAAATGGGGGAAAAAAGTTATGGGGCCTCTGCAATCAGCCCTGTTTTCTCACACAACCCCCCCCCCCCAGCCCACACGCCCAGGAGACTCATCCCAACCCTGGGAGAGTCTTCCTGGCTTGTTAGGCGAGGAAGACAGTGAAGAAAACTGGCTGTCCCTTTGCAGGGCCTACTCTGCCTTATATCCTCCTGTCAGGGTCACTCCCTATGGGTAGTGAAGCCATCCCAACAGTAAAAGGAACCAACTCAAACTGAAACTTCCCTCTAGGGGGGTCTTCCTCCTTTCTCTCTGCCAACTTGGGTAGTGAGGTGCCCACCTCCCCTACTCCAAACTTTGCTAGGGCAACACCTAGCTTACCCAAAGAGGTCACCCAACACTTGATCAACCCCACCATGACCAATAGGGTCAGGGGGCCAACTTTGCTATTGGCCCTGGGGTCTGCCTCCCAGGCCAAGTACAGTGCTGCCAGGAAGGCTAGCACCCAGCAGAGGCTACTGACAGCTGTCAGTACCCAGAACCACACCCTAAGCTCTCCACTGACAGGTGGCTGAGCTGCTTTAGGGGCTTCTTTGGGGTCCTGGCACCCCTCTTGCTGTCTAGAGTGGGTGGCTACCACCTCCTGTGGCGGACACCCTCCTTCCACTCTCCCTTCTGTCAGTGCAGGGGCAACACCTTGCATCTGGACAGCTGCCTGACTACTCAGGACTTCCTTGGGGTCAGGTGAGGCCTCACCAGTGCCAACTCTGGGCTCCCCCCTTACTGGGGCAGTAGGCCCTTGGCTCCCTGGAACTCTCTTTAAGAGTGGCCTACCCTTCCTTTTCTTCTTTCCTTTTCTTGGGGACCCCTGTCTCCTAACTGTAGGGACTGACTCCCCAGGACTTTGGGTTGGGGGGGCGCCCTGGGCGACCACCCCATCTGTGACCAGACTCACCTCTGGGAGGTCATTGCCCAGGATACAATCTAGGGGAAGGTCAGCACTGCCTACCACCCTAATCCAGTCAAGGATACCCTCCCTCTCTAGGGGCACTATGGCTACAGGTTTGGAGGTGACCTCCCCTGTGGCTATCCTGACTTTCTTTGTCTTTCCTGGGACATACATGTCTGGGGTCACTAACCGGTCACTCACTATAGTGTGACTGGCACAGGTGTCTCTCAGGCCAGTGGTAGGGATCCCATTCACTTGAATGTGGTGGAAGTGCCTACTCCCACCTTCAGGGATCACCAGCTTACCATCTGGTCTTGTCTCCCAGCTCAATGCTAGGAGGACTTCATCATCTGAGGAATCCTCCTCTATGGCTACACTGGACAGCCCAGTGCTAACCACCTTCTTTGGACAGGCTGCATCTCCTCTGAAGTGACCTGTCTGCTGACAGTCAAAGCAAGCCCTACTGTCCAAGAGCTTTTTTAACCCTGGGTCTAACTGTCTCTGCTGGTCAGAGTGGGATTTACTCTCCTCCTTCTTAGGGTTCTGGGGTACAGAGGGAGTCTCTGTGGTGGGCTTACCACCTCCCTCCTTAGGTTTTTGGGGACCTGTCCCCCCCTTCTTGGAGTCTCCCCCCTGGGACTTGACAACCACCCTGGTTCTCAACCACTCATCAGCTGCCTCCCCTAGCTCTCTAGGGTTGGTCTGCTTAGAGTCCACTAGATGCTGGCGTAACCTTTCTTGGGTACAATTGGTCAAGATGTGCTCTCTCATGATCAGATTGTATAACCCCTCATAAGTATCTACTTTGTTACCAATAATCCAGCCCTCTAGTGCCTTTAGTGAAATGTCCACAAAGTCAACCCAAGACTGGGTACTGACCTTCTGGGTGTCCCTGAACTTCATTCTATATTGCTCTGGGGTCAGACCAAACTTCTTGGCTAAGCACCTCTTCATACTAGGGTATGAATCTGCCTCCTCCCCCCTTAAGGTCAGAAGCCTATCCCTCCCTGAGTTGGGGACCAACTCCCACAAAAGGGAACCCCAGTATTGAGGCCTAACCCTTCTCATTTGGAGTGCCCTCTCAAAGGCCCCCAGCCACTTATCTATGTCATCCCCCTCTACATAAGCAGGAACCACCCCCTTGGGTAATCTGGGGCAAACTCCCCCACCCATGGACACCTCAGCTTCTTTATCGCTGCTTCCATCTCTTTTCTCTTTGTATGCCCACTTTTTCTTTTCTAGGGCCAGCTTCTCTGCTTCCAAAGCTATGTATGCTAGCTGGGCCTCCAGCTCTCTTTCTCTGATGGATGGGTTCTCTCCTCCTGAAAGGACCCCCTTCCCACCACTAGCTTTGGATCTGCCCCTAGTGACTGTATTTACTGAGGACCGTTCTTCCTCGTCCTCACTTAGGCTCAGATGCCTTCCCTCCCCTGAGTGGTTAGAGCTAGCATCCTCCCTTCTTTCTCCCTCCTCTGGAGCTTCTTCTGACTCTACCTCTTGGGCCTCAGCCCATGCTGTCAGGGATGTGATCAGGATTTGCTTCATGAGATCAGTGGTTGCAGGCAACCCTCTTTCAATACACAACCCCCTAAGCTGGACTACTTTCAGTGTGGGTAGGCTAGCCAGATCAAGCTCCATGGTTCCCTAGTTTTGTGTCAACAAAAACTTTTTGCAAAAATTGGAAACAAGAATTTAGAAAAATTACAAAAAATCAATAATTGAAATTAATCCAAATTAAAAATTAAAAACAATTTTTGAACTAGGACAATTTAAAGGATTTTTAATTTGTTTTACCCAAAACTGTAACGTGATATTGAACACAAGTACAGGATCCCGTCGCTGCCTCCAATTATGTTGGAAAATGGGTTATTGGTAGGGCAGGTAGGCACCCACACCCAGCAACAAGCCACTAACCTCCACATAGGTACAGTTAGGTCTCAGTAAATTAATCCCAGCTCAACCCTTGGTAGCTTGGCAACGAGCGTCAAGGCTTAACTTAGGAGACAAAGTGTAAAGCATTCAAATATCACAAAACAGTAATTAAATAAAACACAGGAAACAGTTTAAAAATCCAAAACCAATTCATGAAAATAGTTTATATTTTTATCTTTAAAATGACACCAAAACGAATAAAATCGGATAAAGGGAACCGGAGATATGAATTTTTAAAGAATTATTACTTTTCTAGCGCTTAGAAACAAAAAGCGCCAATCAGGTCATCTGGTTGCACCTCGACCGGGGCAAAGTCAAACTTTCAGGCCGACCGCGATGGAGCCCTGCTCGGCTACAGGTCGCGGGAGGCCTCGGTTAAAAAGTTACCTTCTGACTTAGTCTTTATTTTGAAGATTTTTCTTCAGCGGGACGAACCTGCCAGTCGAATCCGACCTCCTGGAGCCCTTGTCCGGATACACGATGTGGGTTTCCTCGGTGGAGACTTTTACCTTCGGACTTAGTCATTTTTTCGAGATGAAAATCCTTCGACCGGGGTAAACCTGGATCTTGATCCGACGTCCATGGAGCCCTTCTCGGATACGATGGCTGGGAGGTCCCGGTCAACTTTTTACCTTCGGACTTAGTCTCTTTTTTGGATGTTTTTCTTTACCGGGACGAACCACAAAGTCAGGCCGGGTCGCGGTTGAGGCAAGCCGGCTAGAATTTCCGCGGCGGGTCGGTCCCTCTCTGGAGCTTTTTTCCAAAAATTCTCAAATCTTTTCCAAACTTCTGGGGCTTCACCCAGATGTTCTTTTAAGGTTCTTTTGGGGTCCACAGCTCACCCCAAGGGTCCAGAAGTTCTGTGATGGTCCTTGGGGGGTGCGGACTTCAACTCCCAGAATGCACCTGGCGCAAACTCCTTTTTGCCCACTGGACAGTGGTCAGCTGGTCGCTTTCTTCAGGAGTTGGTGCAGGGGACTCTGGTTTAGCAATTTTTCACCTGTAGCAAACAGGGAGTCCCTTCTTGAACCAGTTGAAGCCAGGCAAAGTCCTTCTTGTGGTGAAGCCCAAGTGTGCAGCTGGTGCAGTCCTTCTGAGTGCAGGTTCCAGGTGCAGGCCAGGGGTCCAGCAGGGCAGTCCTTCTTCTTCTTAGTTACTTTCTTGTTGAATTCTGGAGGGGATCTGAGGCGTGGGTGCAGGTCTGCCAGTTTTATCCTTGCTCCTGGGTGAAAAGCAGGGGGGGCCTGGTTCTCCAATCAGGGACAGGGTCGTCCCCCTGTGATGACCACTTCCTGGGAAGTGTGGCAAAAATCCATCCCAGAAGGCAACAGTCTCTAAAAATCCAACATGGATGAATCTGATTTTTGGAGGTTACATCTGGCTGAGCCCACCCACTGGTGTGGCTAAAAATCATAAACACACCCCTCTCCTGCCTCTCCTAATCTAATCAAGGGGGCACCTAATTGTCTGGGGTTGCAGGATGTGGAGGTGTTGCTGGGTGCTCCAAATGTCCTTCTCTGCCTTTGAAGACCAGTTTGGCAGCCCTCCCCCTTCCTGCCTCACCATCTGCTGAGGGGAGATTCTCTCCCCCAAGCACATTCCTTTGTGTGAAGCCTGGCCACTTCACACCTCATCAAGGCAGCCTGGCAGAAGCTGCTGCAGGCTGGCCAATCAGAGCACAGCAGCAAAAACAATGCAGATCTGAAATTGGCAACTTTTTAGGTAAAGTCTAAACTTTTTACCTGAACAAGTTATATTAAATCCCACAACTGGAAGTTGTGGGATTTATTACAACAATTAATTTGATACCAAATTCTTGGTATGTAACATTTAAGGAGACTTTAAAATTTAAAATAAAGTCTGCCCATTCTAGTCTATGAAGGCCATTTACTTCAATGAGGGAAAAACGAATTTGGATGTTTTTACCTCACCAGGGCTTATAAATCTATTTTTATAAAGTCCCTGCTTATAGTTACATGGCACCCAGCCCTAGGGGCACATAGGGCACACCTTAGGGGTGACTTATATGTAAAAATAACGTAGTTTAAGACTTTGGAAGTACCTTTAATTCCAAAGTCGAATTTGCATATAACTTTAATTTAAAAGCAGCCAGCAAGGCAGGCTTGCTTTTAAAATGACACTGGGCACCTCAGCAGTGCACCTAGGTGTGCACCACCTATGCTGTGGTCCCTAAACCTACATGCCCTACCATATACTAGGGACTTATAGGTAGGTTAACTTAGCCAATTCTAATTAGCCTAATTTGCATATCCATTTTACACAGAGCACAGGCCCTGGGACTGGTTAGCAGTACCCAGGGCACCATCAAAGTCAGGAAAACACCAGCAAAAAGAGGAAAATGGGGGCAAAAAGTTATGGGGCCTCTGCAATCAGCCCTGTTTTCTCACAGGGGCGTTTCCTGTCGCGGGCGCTAGGCCTACCCACACAAGTGAGGTATCATTTTTATCAGGAGACTTTGGGAAACGCTGGGTGGAAGGAAATTTGTGGCTCCTCTCAGATTCCAGAACTTTCTGCCACAGAAATGTGAGGAACATGTGTTTTTTTAGCAAAATTTTTAGGTTTACAAAGGATTCTGGGTAACAGAACCTGGCCCGAGACCCGCAAGTCACCCCATCTTGGATTCCCCTAGGTCTCTAGTTTTCAGAAATGCACAGGTTTGGTAGGTTTCCCTAGGTGCCGGCTGAGCTAGAGGCCAAAATCTACAGGTAGGCACTTCGCAAAAAACACCTCTGTTTTCTTTCAAAAATTTGGATGTGTCCACGTTGCGCTTTGGGGCGTTTCCTGTCGCGGGCGCTAGGCCTACCCACACAAGTGAGGTATCATTTTTATCGGGAGACTTTGGGAAACGCTGGGTGGAAGGAAATTTGTGGCTCCTCTCAGATTCCAGAACTTTCTGCCACAGAAATGTGAGGAACATGTGTTTTTTTAGCCAAATTTTGAGGTTTACAAAGGATTCTGGGTAACAGAACCTGGTCCGAGCCCCGCAAGTCACCCCATCTTGGATTCCCCTAGGTCTCTAGGTTTCAGAAATGCACAGGTTTGGTAGGTTTCCCTAGGTGCCGGCTGAGCTAGAGGCCAAAATCTACAGGTAGGCACTTCGCAAAAAACACCTCTGTTTTCTTTCAAAAATGTGGATGTTCCACGTTGCGCTTTGGGGCGTTTCCTGTCGCGGGCGCTAGGCCTACCCACACAAGTGAGGTATCATTTTTATCGGGAGACTTGGGGAAACGGTGGGTGGAAGGAAATTTGTGGCTCCTCTCAGATTCCAGAACTTTCTGCCACAGAAATGTGAGGAACATGTGTTTTTTTAGCCAAATTATGAGCTTCGCAAAGGATTCTGGGTATCAGAACCTGGTCCGAGCCCCGCAAGTCACCCCATCTTGGATTCCCCTAGGTCTCTAGTTTTCAGAAATGCACAGATTTGGTAGGCTTCCCTAGGTGCCGGCTGAGCTAGAGGCCAAAATCTACAGGTAGGCACTTCGCAAAAAACACCACTGTTTTCTTTCAAAAATGTGGATGTGCCCACGTTGCGCTTTGGGGCGTTTCCTGTCGCGGGCGATAGGCCTACCCACACAAGTGAGGTATCATTTTTATCGGGAGACTTGGGGGAACGGTGGGTGGAAGGAAATTTGTGGCTCCTCTCAGATTCCAGAACTTTCTGCCACAGAAATGTGAGGAACATGTGTTTTTTTAGCCAAATTTTGAGGTTTACAAAGGATTCTGGGTAACAGAACCTGGTCCGAGACCCGCAAGTCACCCCATCTTGGATTCCCCTAGGTCTCTAGTTTTCAGAAATGCACAGGTTTGGTAGGTTTTCCTAGGTGCCGGCTGAGCTAGAGGCCAAAATCTACAGGTAGGCACTCCGCAAAAAACACCTCTGTTTTCTTTCAAAAATTTGGATTTGTCCACGTTGCGCTTTGGGGCGTTTCCTGTCGTGGGCGCTAGGCCTACCCACACAAGTGAGGTATCATTTTTATCGGGAGACTTTGGGAAACGCTGGGTGGAAGGAAATTTGTGGCTCCTCTCAGATTCCAGAACTGTCTGCCACAGAAATGTGAGGAACATGTGTTTTTTTAGCCAAATTTTGAGGTTTACAAAGGATTCTGGGTAACAGAACCTGGTCCGAGCCCCGCAAGTCACCCCATCTTGGATTCCCCTAGGTCTCTAGGTTTCAGAAATGCAGAGGTTTGGTAGGTTTCCCTAGGTGCCGGCTGAGCTAGAGGCCAAAATCTACAGGTAGGCACTTCGCAAAAAAAACCTGTTTTCTTTAAAAAATGTGGATGTGTCCACATTGCGCTTTGGGGCGTTTCCTGTCGCGGGCGCTAGGCCTACCCACACAAGTGAGGTGTCATTTTTAACGGGAGACTTGGGGAAACGGTGGGTGGAAGGAAATTTGTGGCTCCTCTCAGATTCCAGAACTTTCTGCCACAGAAATGTGAGGAACATGTGTTTTTTTAGCCAAATTACGAGCTTTCCAAAGGATTCTGGGTAACAGAACCTGGTCCGAGCCCCGCAAGTCACCCCATCTTGGATTCCCCTAGGTCTCTAGTTTTCAGAAATGCACAGGTTTGGTAGGTTTCCCTAGGTGCCGGCTGAGCTAGAGGCCAAAATCTACAGGTAGGCACTTCGCAAAAAACACCTCTGTTTTCTTTCAAAAATTTGGATGTGTCCACGTTGCGCTTTGGGACGTTTTCTGTCGCGGGCGCTGGGCCTACCCACACAAGTGAGGTATCATTTTTATCGGGAGACTTGGGGGAACGGTGGGTGGAAGGAAATTTGTGGCTCCTCTCAGATTCCAGAACTTTCTGCCACAGAAACGTGAGGAACATGTGTTTTTTCAGCCAAATTATGAGCTTCGCAAAGGATTCTGGGTAACAGAACCTGGTCCGAGACCCGCAAGTCACCTCATCTTGGATTCCCCTAGGTCTCTAGTTTTCAGAAATGCACAGGTTTGGTAGGTTTCCCTAGGTGCCGGCTGAGCTAGAGGCCAAAATCTACAGGTAGGCACTTCGCAAAAAACACCTCTGTTTTCTTTCAAAAATGTGGATGTGTCCACGTTGCGCTTTGGGGCGTATCCTGTCGCGGGCGCTAGGCCTACCCACACAAGTGAGGTATCATTTTTATCGGGAGACTTTGGGAAACGCTGGGTGGAAGGAAATTTGTGGCTCCTCTCAGATTCCAGAACTTTCTGCCACAGAAATGTGAGGAACAGGTGTTTTTTTAGCCAAATTTTGAGGTTTACAAAGGATTCTGGGTAACAGAACCTGGTCCGAGCCCCGCAAGTCACCCCATCTTGGATTCCCCTAGGTCTCTAGGTTTCAGAAATGCACAGGTTTGGTAGGTTTCTCTAGGTGCCGGCTGAGCTACAGGCCAAAATCTACAGGTAGGCACTTCGCAAAAAACACCTCTGTTTTCTTTCAAAAATTTGGATGTGTCCACGTTGCGCTTTGGGGCGTTTCCTGTCGCGGGCGCTAGGCCTACACACACAAGTGAGGTATCATTTTTATCGGGAGACTTGGGGAAACGGTGGGTGGAAGGAAATTTGTGGCTCCTCTCAGATTCCAGAACTTTCTGCCACAGAAATGTGAGGAACATGTGTTTTTTTAGCCAAATTATGAGCTTCGCAAAGGATTCTGGGTAACAGAACCTGGTCCGAGCCCCGCAAGTCACCACATCTTGGATTCCCCTAGGTCTCTAGTTTTCAGAAATGCACAGGTTTGGTAGGTTTCCCTAGGTGCCGACTGAGCTAAGGCCAAAATCTACAGGTAGGCACTTCGCAAAAAACACCTCTGTTTTCTTTCAAAAATTTGGATGTGTCCACGTTGCGCTTTGGGGCGTCTCCTGTCGCGGGTGCTAGGCCTACCCACACAAGTGAGGTATCATTTTTATCGGGAGACTTCGGGGAACGCTGGGTGGAAGGAAGTTTGTGGCTCCTCTCAGATTCCTGAACTTTCTGCCACAGAAATGTGAGGAACATGTGTTTTTTTAGCCAAATTTTGAGGTTCGCAAAGGATTCTGGGTAACAGAACCTGGTCCGAGCCCCGCAAGTCAACACATCTTGGATTCTCCTAGGTCTCTAGTTTTCAGAAATGCACAGGTTTGTTAGGTTTCCCTAGGTGCCGGCTGAGCTAGAGGCCAAAATCTACAGGTAGGCACTTCACAAAAAACACCTCTGTTTTCTTTAAAAATTTTGGATGTGTCCACGTTGCGCTTTGGTGCGTTACCTGTCGCGGGCGCTAGGCCTACCCACACAAGTGAGGTATCATTTTTATCAGGAGACTTTGGGAAACGCTGGGTGGAAGGAAATTTGTGGCTCCTCTCAGATTCCAGAACTTTCTGCCACAGAAATGTGAGGAACATGTGTTTTTTTAGCCAAATTTTGAGGTTTACAAAGGATTCTGGGTAACAGAATCTGGTCCGAGACCCGCAAGTCACCCCATCTTGGATTCCCCTAGGTCTCTAGTTTTCAGAAATGCACAGGTTTGGTAGGTTTCCCTAGGTGCCGGCTGAGCTAGAGGCCAAAATCTACAGGTAGGCACTTCGCAAAAAACACCTCTGTTTTCTTTCAAAAATTTGGATGTGTCCACGTTGCGCTTTGGGGCGTTTCCTGTCGCGGGCGCTAGGCCTACCCACACAAGTGAGGTATCATTTTTATCGGGAGACTTGGGGGAACGCTGGGTGGAAGGAAATTTGTGGCTCCTCTCAGATTCCAGAACTTTCTGCCACAGAAATGTGAGGAACATGTGTTTTTTTAGCCAAATTTTGAGGTTCGCAAAGGATTCTGGGTAACAGAACCTGGTCCGAGCCCCACATGTCACCCCATCTTGGATTCCCCTAGGTCTCTAGTTTTCAGAAATGCACAGGTTTAGTAGGTTTCCCTAGGTGCCGGCTGAGCTAGAGGTCAAAATCTACAGGTAGGCACTTCGCAAAAAACACCTCTGTTTTCTTTCAAAAATTTGGATGTGTCCACGTTGCGCTTTGGGGCGTTTCCTGTCACGGGCGCTAGGCCTACCCACACAAGTGAGGTATCATTTTTATTGGGATACTTGGGGGAACGCTGGGTGGAAGGAAATTTGTGGCTCCTCTCAGATTCCAGAACTCTCTGCCACAGAAATGTGAGGAACATGTGTTTTTTTAGCCAAATTATGAGCTTCGCAAAGGATTCTGGGTAACAGAACCTGGTCCGAACCCCGCAAGTCACCTCATCTTGGATTCCCCTAGGTCTCTAGTTTTCAGAAATGCACAGGTTTGGTAGGTTCCCCTAGGTGCCGGCTGAGATAGAGGCCAAAATCTACAGGTAGGCACTTCGCAAAAAACACCTCAGTTTTCTTTAAAAATTTTGGATGTGTCCACGTTGCGCTTTGGGGCGTTTCCTGTCGCGGGCGCTAGGCCTACCCACGCAAGTGAGGTATCATTTTTATCAGGAGACTTTGGGAAACGTTGGGTGGAAGGAAATTCGTGGCTCCTCTCAGATTCCAGAACTTTCTGCCAAAGAAATGTGAGGAACATGTGTTTTTTTAGCCACATTTTGAGGTTTACAAAGGATTCTGGGTAACAGAACCTGGTCCGAGACCCGCAAGTCACCCCATCTTGGATTCCCCTAGGTCTCTAGTTTTCAGAAATGCACAGGTTTGGTAGGTTTCCCTAGGTGCCGGCTGAGCTAGAGGCCAAAATCTACAGGTAGGCACTTCGCAAAAAACACCTCTGTTTTCTTTCAAAAATTTGGATGTGTCCACGTTGCGCCTTGAGGCGTTTCCTGTCGTGGGCGCTAGGCCTACCCACACAAGTGAGGTATCATTTTTATCGGGAGACTTTGGGAAACGCTGGGTGGAAGGAAATTTGTGGCTCCTCTCAGATTCCAGAACTTTCTGCCACAGAAATGTGAGGAACATGTGTTTTTTTATCCAAATTATGAGCTTCACAAAGGATTCTGAGTAACAGAACCTGGTCCGAGCCCCGCAAGTCACCTCATATTGGATTCCCCTAGGTCTCTAGTTTTCAGAAATGCACAGGTTTGGTAGGTTTCCCTAGGTGCCGGCTGAGATAGATGCCAAAATCTACAGGTAGGCACTTCGCAAAAAACACCTCTGTTTTCTTTAAAATTTTTGGATGTGTCCACGTTGCGCTTTGGGGGGTTTCCTGTCGCGGGCGCTAGGCCTACCCACAAAAGTGAGGTATCATTTTTATCAGGAGACTTTGGGAAACGCTGGGTGGAAGGAAATTCGTGGCTCCTCTCAGATTCCAGAACTTTCTGCCACAGAAATGTGAGGAACATGTGTTTTTTTAGCCAAATTTTGAGGTTTACAAAGGATTCTGGGTAACAGAACCTGGTCCGAGACCCGCAAGTCACCCCATCTTGGATTCCCCTAGGTCTCTAGTTTTCAGAAATGTACAGGTTTGGTAGGTTTCCCTAGGTGCCGGCTGAGCTAGAGTCCAAAATCTACAGGTAGGCACTTCGCAAAAAACACCTCTGTTTTCTTTCAAAAATTTGGATGTGTCCACGTTGCGCCTTGGGGCGTTTCCTGTCGCGGGCGCTAGGCCTACCCACACAAGTGAGGTATCATTTTTATCGGGAGACTTTGGGAAACGCTGGGTGGAAGGAAATTTGTGGCTCCTCTCAGATTCCAGAACTTTCCGCCACAGAAATGTGAGGAACATGTGTATTTTTAGCCACATTTTGAGGTTTACAAAGGATTCTGGGTAACAGAACCTGGTCCGAGACCCGCAAGTCACCCCATCTTGGATTCCCCTAGGTCTCTAGTTTTCAGAAATGCACAGGTTTGGTAGGTTTCCCTAGGTGCCGGCTGAGCTAGAGGCCAAAAACTACAGGTAGGCACTTCGCAAAAAACACCTCTGTTTTCTTTCAAAAATTTGGATGTGTCCACGTTGCGCTTTGGGGCGTTTCCTGTCGCGGGCGCTAGGCCTACCCACACAAGTGAGGTATCATTGTTATCGGGAGACTTGGGGGAACGCTGGGTGGAAGGAAATTTGTGGCTCCTCTCAGATTCCAGAACTTTCTGCCACAGATATGTGAGGAACATGTGTTCTTTTAACCAAATTTTGAGGTTTGCAAAGGATTCTGGGTAACAGAACCTGGTCCGAGCCCTGCAAGTCACCCCATCTTGGATTCCCCTACGTCTCTAGTTTTCAGAAATGCACAGGTTTGGTAGGTTTCCCTAGGTGCCGGCTGAGCTAGAGGCCAAAATCTACAGGTAGGCACTTCGCAAAAAACACCTCTGTTTTCTTTCAAAAATTTGGATGTGTCCACGTTGCGCTTTGGGGCGTTTCCTGTCGCGGACGCTAGGCCTACCCACACAAGTGAGATATCATTTTTATCGGGAGACTTGGGGGAACGCTGGGTGGAAGGAAATATGTGGCTCCTCTCAGATTCCAGAACTTTCTGCCACAGAAATGTGAGGAACATGTGTTTTTTTAGCCAAATTATGAGCTTCGCAAAGGATTCTGGGTAACAGAACCTGGTCCGAGCCCCGCAAGTCACCTCATCTTGGATTCCCCTAGGTCTCTAGTTTTCAGAAATGCACAGGTTTGGTAGGTTTCCCTAGGTGCCGGCTGAGATAGAGGCCAAAATCTACAGGTAGGCACTTCGCAAAAAACACCTCTGTTTTTTTAAAAATTTTTGGATGTGTCCACGTTGCGCTTTGGGGCGTTTCCTGTCGCGGGCGCTAGGCCTACCCACACAAGTGAGGTATCATTTTTATCAGGAGACTTTGGGAAACGCTGGGTGGAAGGAAATTCGTGGCTCCTCTCAGATTCCAGAACTTTCTGCCACAGAAATGTGAGGAACATGTGTTTTTTTAGCCAAATTTTGAGGTTTACAAAGGATTCTGGGTAACAGAACCTGGTCCGAGACCCGCAAGTCACCCCATCTTGGATTCCCCTAGGTCTCTAGTTTTCAGAAATGCACAGGTTTGGTAAGTTTCCCTAGGTGCCGGCTGAGCTAGAGGCCAAAAACTACAGGTAGGCACTTCGCAAAAAACACCTCTGTTTTCTTTCAAAAATGTGGATGTGTCCACGTTGCGCTTTGGGGCGTTTCCTGTCGCGGGCGCTAGGCCTACCCACACAAGTGAGGTATCATTGTTATCGGGAGACTTGGGGGAACGCTGGGTGGAAGGAAATTTGTGGCTCCTCTCAGATTCCAGAACTTTCTGCCACAGAAATGTGAGGAACATGTGTTTTGTTTTTTTACACAAATTTTGAGGTTTGCAAAGGATTCTGGGTAACAGAACCTGGTCCGAGCCCCGCAAGTCACCCCATCTTGGATTCCCCTACGTCTCTAGTTTTCAGAAATGCACAGGTTTGGTAGGTTTCCCTAGGTGCCGGCTGAGCTAGAGGCCAAAATCTACAGGTAGGCACTTCGCAAAAAACACCTCTGTTTTCTTTCAAAAATTTGGATGTGTCCACGTTGCGCTTTGGGGCGTTTTCTGTCGCGGACGCTAGGCCTACCCACACAAGTGAGATATCATTTTTATCGGGAGACTTGGGGGAACGCTGGGTGGAAGGAAATTTGTGGCTCCTCTCAGATTCCAGAACTTACTGCCACAGAAATGTGAAGAACATGTGTTTTTTAAACCAAATTATGAGCTTCGCAAAGGATTCTGGGTAACAGAACCTGGTCCGAGCCCCGCAAGTCACCTCATCTTGGATTCCCCTAGGTCTCTAGTTTTTAGAAATGCACAGGTTTGGTAGGTTTCCCTAGATGCCGGCTGAGCTAGAGGCCAAAATCTACAGGTAGGCACTTCGCAAAAAACACCTCTGTTTTCTTTAAAAATTTTGTATGTGTCCACGTTGCGCTTTGGGGCGTTTCCTGTCGCGGGCGCTAGGCCTACCCTCACAAATGAGGTACCATTTTTATCATGAGACTTTGGGAAACGCTGGGTGGAAGGAAATTCGTGGCTCCTCTCAGATTCCAGAACTTTCTGCCACAGAAATGTGAGGAACATGTGTTTTTCTAGCCAAATTATGAGCTTTGCAAAGGATTCTGGGTAACAGAACCTGGTCCGAGCCCCGCAAGTCACCTCATCTTGGATTCCCCTAGGTCTCTAGTTTTCAGAAATGCACAGGTTTGGTGGGTTTCCCTAGGTGCCGGCTGAGCTAGAGGCCAAAATCTACAGGTAGGCACTTCGCAAAAAAACCCTCTGTTTTCTTTCAAAAATTTGGATGTGTCCACGTTGCGCTTTGGGGCGATTCCTGTCACGGGCGCTAGGCCTACCCACACAAGTGAGGTATCATTTTTATCGGGATACTTGGGGGAACGCTGGGTGGAAGGAAATTTGTGGCTCCTCTCAGATTCCAGAACTTTCTGCCACAGAAATGTGAGGAACATGTGTTTTTTTAGCCAAATTTTGAGGTTCGCAAAGGATTCTGGGTAACAGAACCTGGTCCGAGCCCCGCAAGTCACCCCATCTTGGATTCCCCTAGGTCTCTAGTTTTCAGAAATGCACAGGTTTCGTAGGTTTCCCTAGGTGCCGGCTGAGCTAGAGGCCAAAATCTACAGGTAGGCACTTCGCAAAAAACACCTCTGTTTTCTTTCAAAAATTTGGATGTGTATACGTTGTGCTTTGGGGCGTTTCCTGTCGCGGGCGCTAGGCCTACCCACACAAGTGAGGTATCATTTTTATCGAGATACTTGGGGGAACGCTGGGTGGAAGGAAATTTGTGGCTCCTCTCAGATTCCAGAACTTTCTGCCACAGAAATGTGAGGAACATGTGTTTTTTTAGCCAAATTATGAGCTTCGCAAAGGATTCTGGGTATCAGAACCTGGTCCGAGCCCCGCAAGTCACCCCATCTTGGATTCCCCTAGGTCTCTAGTTTTCAGAAATGCACAGATTTGGTAGGCTTCCCTAGGTGCCAGCTGAGCTAGAGGCCAAAATCTACAGGTAGGCACTTCGCAAAAAACACCACTGTTTTCTTTCAAAAATGTGGATGTGCCCACGTTGCGCTTTGGGGCGTTTCCTGTCGCGGGCGCTAGGCCTACCCACACAAGTGAGGTATCATTTTTATCGGGAGACTTGGGGGAACGGTGGGTGGAAGGAAATTTGTGGCTCCTCTCAGATTCCAGAACTTTCCGCCACAGAAATGTGAGGAACATGTGTTTTTTTAGCCAAATTTTGAGGTTTACAAAGGATTCTGGGTAACAGAACCTGGTCCGAGACCCGCAAGTCACCCCATCTTGGATTCCCCTAGGTCTCTAGTTTTCAGAAATGCACAGGTTTGGTAGGTTTTCCTAGGTGCCGGCTGAGCTAGAGGGCAAAATCTACAGGTAGGCACTCCGCAAAAAACACCTCTGTTTTCTTTCAAAAATTTGGATGTGTCCACGTTGCGCTTTGGGGCGTTTCCTGTCGTGGGCGCTAGGCCTACCCACACAAGTGAGGTATCATTTTTATCGGGAGACTTTGGGAAACGCTGGGTGGAAGGAAATTTGTGGCTCCTCTCAGATTCCAGAACTTTCCGCCACAGAAATGTGAGGAACATGTGTATTTTTAGCCAAATTTTGAGGTTTACAAAGGATTCTGGGTAACAGAACCTGGTCCGAGACCCGCAAGTCACCCCATCTTGGATTCCCCTAGGTCTCTAGTTTTCAGAAATGCACAGGTTTGGTAGGTTTCCCTAGGTGCCGGCTGAGCTAGAGGCCAAAAACTACAGGTAGGCACTTCGCAAAAAACACCTCTGTTTTCTTTCAAAAATTTGGATGTGTCCACGTTGCGCTTTGGGGCGTTTCCTGTCGCGGGCGCTAGGCCTACCCACACAAGTGAGGTATCATTGTTATCGGGAGACTTGGGGGAACGCTGGGTGGAAGGAAATTTGTGGCTCCTCTCAGATTCCAGAACTTTCTGCCACAGATATGTGAGGAACATGTGTTCTTTTAACCAAATTTTGAGGTTTGCAAAGGATTCTGGGTAACAGAACCTGGTCCGAGCCCTGCAAGTCACCCCATCTTGGATTCCCCTACGTCTCTAGTTTTCAGAAATGCACAGGTTTGGTAGGTTTCCCTAGGTGCCGGCTGAGCTAGAGGCCAAAATCTACAGGTAGGCACTTCGCAAAAAACACCTCTGTTTTCTTTCAAAAATTTGGATGTGTCCACGTTGCGCTTTGGGGCGTTTCCTGTCGCGGACGCTAGGCCTACCCACACAAGTGAGATATCATTTTTATCGGGAGACTTGGGGGAACGCTGGGTGGAAGGAAATATGTGGCTCCTCTCAGATTCCAGAACTTTCTGCCACAGAAATGTGAGGAACATGTGTTTTTTTAGCCAAATTATGAGCTTCGCAAAGGATTCTGGGTAACAGAACCTGGTCCGAGCCCCGCAAGTCACCTCATCTTGGATTCCCCTAGGTCTCTAGTTTTCAGAAATGCACAGGTTTGGTAGGTTTCCCTAGGTGCCGGCTGAGATAGAGGCCAAAATCTACAGGTAGGCACTTCGCAAAAAACACCTCTGTTTTTTTAAAAATTTTTGGATGTGTCCACGTTGCGCTTTGGGGCGTTTCCTGTCGCGGGCGCTAGGCCTACCCACACAAGTGAGGTATCATTTTTATCAGGAGACTTTGGGAAACGCTGGGTGGAAGGAAATTCGTGGCTCCTCTCAGATTCCAGAACTTTCTGCCACAGAAATGTGAGGAACATGTGTTTTTTTAGCCAAATTTTGAGGTTTACAAAGGATTCTGGGTAACAGAACCTGGTCCGAGACCCGCAAGTCACCCCATCTTGGATTCCCCTAAGTCTCTAGTTTTCAGAAATGCACAGGTTTGGTAGGTTTCCCTAGGTGCCGGCTGAGCTAGAGGCCAAAAACTACAGGTAGGCACTTCGCAAAAAACACCTCTGTTTTCTTTCAAAAATGTGGATGTGTCCACGTTGCGCTTTGGGGCGTTTCCTGTCGCGGGCGCTAGGCCTACCCACACAAGTGAGGTATCATTGTTATCGGGAGACTTGGGGGAACGCTGGGTGGAAGGAAATTTGTGGCTCCTCTCAGATTCCAGAACTTTCTGCCACAGAAATGTGAGGAACATGTGTTTTGTATTTTTAACCAAATTTTGAGGTTTGCAAAGGATTCTGGGTAACAGAACCTGGTCCGAGCCCCGCAAGTCACCCCATCTTGGATTCCCCTACGTCTCTAGTTTTCAGAAATGCACAGGTTTGGTAGGTTTCCCTAGGTGCCGGCTGAGCTAGAGGCCAAAATCTACAGGTAGGCACTTCGCAAAAAACACCTCTGTTTTCTTTCAAAAATTTGGATGTGTCCACGTTGCGCTTTGGGGCGTTTTCTGTCGCGGACGCTAGGCCTACCCACACAAGTGAGATATCATTTTTATCGGGAGACTTGGGGGAACGCTGGGTGGAAGGAAATTTGTGGCTCCTCTCAGATTCCAGAACTTACTGCCACAGAAATGTGAAGAACATGTGTTTTTTAAACCAAATTATGAGCTTCGCAAAGGATTCTGGGTAACAGAACCTGGTCCGAGCCCCGCAAGTCACCTCATCTTGGATTCCCCTAGGTCTCTAGTTTTTAGAAATGCACAGGTTTGGTAGGTTTCCCTAGATGCCGGCTGAGCTAGAGGCCAAAATCTACAGGTAGGCACTTCGCAAAAAACACCTCTGTTTTCTTTAAAAATTTTGTATGTGTCCACGTTGCGCTTTGGGGCGTTTCCTGTCGCGGGCGCTAGGCCTACCCACACAAATGAGGTACCATTTTTATCATGAGACTTTGGGAAACGCTGGGTGGAAGGAAATTCGTGGCTCCTCTCAGATTCCAGAACTTTCTGCCACAGAAATGTGAGGAACATGTGTTTTTCTAGCCAAATTATGAGCTTTGCAAAGGATTCTGGGTAACAGAACCTGGTCCGAGCCCCGCAAGTCACCTCATCTTGGATTCCCCTAGGTCTCTAGTTTTCAGAAATGCACAGGTTTGGTGGGTTTCCCTAGGTGCCGGCTGAGCTAGAGGCCAAAATCTACAGGTAGGCACTTCGCAAAAAAAACCTCTGTTTTCTTTCAAAAATTTGGATGTGTCCACGTTGCGCTTTGGGGCGATTCCTGTCACGGGCGCTAGGCCTACCCACACAAGTGAGGTATCATTTTTATCGGGATACTTGGGGGAACGCTGGGTGGAAGGAAATTTGTGGCTCCTCTCAGATTCCAGAACTTTCTGCCACAGAAATGTGAGGAACATGTGTTTTTTTAGCCAAATTTTGAGGTTCGCAAAGGATTCTGGGTAACAGAACCTGGTCCGAGCCCCGCAAGTCACCCCATCTTGGATTCCCCTAGGTCTCTAGTTTTCAGAAATGCACAGGTTTCGTAGGTTTCCCTAGGTGCCGGCTGAGCTAGAGGCCAAAATCTACAGGTAGGCACTTCGCAAAAAACACCTCTGTTTTCTTTAAAAAATTTGGATGTGTCCACGTTGTGCTTTGGGGCGTTTCCTGTCGCGGGCGCTAGGCCTACCCACACAAGTGAGGTATCATTTTTATCGAGATACTTGGGGGAACGCTGGGTGGAAGGAAATTTGTGGCTCCTCTCAGATTCCAGAACTTTCTGCCACAGAAATGTGAGGAACATGTGTTTTTTTAGCCAAATTATGAGCTTCGCAAAGGATTCTGGGTATCAGAACCTGGTCCGAGCCCCGCAAGTCACCCCATCTTGGATTCCCCTAGGTCTCTAGTTTTCAGAAATGCACAGATTTGGTAGGCTTCCCTAGGTGCCAGCTGAGCTAGAGGCCAAAATCTACAGGTAGGCACTTCGCAAAAAACACCACTGTTTTCTTTCAAAAATGTGGATGTGCCCACGTTGCGCTTTGGGGCGTTTCCTGTCGCGGGCGCTAGGCCTACCCACACAAGTGAGGTATCATTTTTATCGGGAGACTTGGGGGAACGGTGGGTGGAAGGAAATTTGTGGCTCCTCTCAGATTCCAGAACTTTCCGCCACAGAAATGTGAGGAACATGTGTTTTTTTAGCCAAATTTTGAGGTTTACAAAGGATTCTGGGTAACAGAACCTGGTCCGAGACCCGCAAGTCACCCCATCTTGGATTCCCCTAGGTCTCTAGTTTTCAGAAATGCACAGGTTTGGTAGGTTTTCCTAGGTGCCGGCTGAGCTAGAGGGCAAAATCTACAGGTAGGCACTCCGCAAAAAACACCTCTGTTTTCTTTCAAAAATTTGGATGTGTCCACGTTGCGCTTTGGGGCGTTTCCTGTCGTGGGCGCTAGGCCTACCCACACAAGTGAGGTATCATTTTTATCGGGAGACTTTGGGAAACGCTGGGTGGAAGGAAATTTGTGGCTCCTCTCAGATTCCAGAACTGTCTGCCACAGAAATGTGAGGAACATGTGTTTTTTTAGCCAAATTTTGAGGTTTACAAAGGATTCTGGGTAACAGAACCTGGTCCGAGCCCCGCAAGTCACCCCATCTTGGATTCCCCTAGGTCTCTAGGTTTCAGAAATGCAGAGGTTTGGTAGGTTTCCCTAGGTGCCGGCTGAGCTAGAGGCCAAAATCTACAGGTAGGCACTTCGCAAAAAACACCTGTTTTCTTTAAAAAATTTGGATGTGTCCACATTGCGCTTTGGGGCGTTTCCTGTCGCGGGCGCTAGGCCTACCCACACAAGTGAGGTGTCATTTTTAACGGGAGACTTGGGGAAACGGTGGGTGGAAGGAAATTTGTGGCTCCTCTCAGATTCCAGAACTTTCTGCCACAGAAATGTGAGGAACATGTGTTTTTATAGCCAAATTACGAGCTTTGCAAAGGATTCTGGGTAACAGAACCTGGTCCGAGCCCCGCAAGTCACCCCATCTTGGATTCCCCTAGGTCTCTAATTTTCAGAAATGCACAGGTTTGGTAGGTTTCCCTAGGTGCCGGCTGAGCTAGAGGCCAAAATCTACAGGTAGGCACTTCGCAAAAAACACCTCTGTTTTCTTTCAAAAATTTGGATGTGTCCACGTTGCGCTTTGGGACGTTTTCTGTCGCGGGCGCTGGGCCTACCCACACAAGTGAGGTATCAATTTTATCGGGAGACTTGGGGGAACGGTGGGTGGAAGGAAATTTGTGGCTCCTCTCAGATTCCAGAACTTTCTGCCACAGAAACGTGAGGAACATCTGTTTTTTTAGCCAAATTATGAGCTTCGCAAAGGATTCTGGGTAACAGAACCTGGTCCGAGACCCGCAAGTCACCTCATCTTGGATTCCCCTAGGTCTCTAGTTTTCAGAAATGCACAGGTTTGGTAGGTTTCCCTAGGTGGCGGCTGAGCTAGAGGCCAAAATCTACAGGTAGGCACTTCGCAAAAAACACCTCTGTTTTCTTTCAAAAATTTGGATGTGTCCACGTTGCGCTTTGGGGCGTATCCTGTCGCGGGCGCTAGGCCTACCCACACAAGTGAGGTATCATTTTTATCGGGAGACTTTGGGAAACGCTGGGTGGAAGGAAATTTGTGGCTCCTCTCAGATTCCAGAACTTTCTGCCACAGAAATGTGAGGAACAGGTGTTTTTTTAGCCAAATTTTGAGGTTTACAAAGGATTCTGGGTAACAGAACCTGGTCCGAGCCCCGCAAGTCACCCCATCTTGGATTCCCCTAGGTCTCTAGGTTTCAGAAATGCACAGGTTTGGTAGGTTTCTCTAGGTGCCGGCTGAACTACAGGCCAAAATCTACAGGTAGGCACTTCGCAAAAAACACCTCTGTTTTCTTTCAAAAATTTGGATGTGTCCACGTTGCGCTTTGGGGCGATTCCTGTCGCGGGCGCTAGGCCTACACACACAAGTGAGGTATCATTTTTATCGGGAGACTTGGGGAAACGGTGGGTGGAAGGAAATTTGTGGCTCCTCTCAGATTCCAGAACTTTCTGCCACAGAAATGTGAGGAACATGTGTTTTTTTAGCCAAATTATGAGCTTCGCAAAGGATTCTGGGTAACAGAACCTGGTCCGAGCCCCGCAAGTCACCACATCTTGGATTCCCCTAGGTCTCTAGTTTTCAGAAATGCACAGGTTTGGTAGGTTTCCCTAGGTGCCGACTGAGCTAAGGCCAAAATCTACAGGTAGGCACTTCGCAAAAAACACCTCTGTTTTCTTTCAAAAATTTGGATGTGTCCACGTTGCGCTTTGGGGCGTCTCCTGTCGCGGGCGCTAGGCCTACCCACACAAGTGAGGTATCATTTTTATCGGGAGACTTCGGGGAACGCTGGGTGGAAGGAAGTTTGTGGCTCCTCTCAGATTCCTGAACTTTCTGCCACAGAAATGTGAGGAACATGTGTTTTTTTAGCCAAATTTTGAGGTTCGCAAAGGATTCTGGGTAACAGAACCTGGTCCGAGCCCCGCAAGTCAACACATCTTGGATTCCCCTAGGTCTCTAGTTTTCAGAAATGCACAGGTTTGTTAGGTTTCCCTAGGTGCCGGCTGAGCTAGAGGCCAAAATCTACAGGTAGGCACTTCACAAAAAACACCTCTGTTTTCTTTAAAAATTTTGGATGTGTCCACGTTGCGCTTTGGTGCGTTACCTGTCGCGGGCGCTAGGCCTACCCACACAAGTGAGGTATCATTTTTATCAGGAGACTTTGGGAAACGCTGGGTGGAAGGAAATTTGTGGCTCCTCTCAGATTCCAGAACTTTCTGCCACAGAAATGTGAGGAACATGTGTTTTTTTAGCCAAATTTTGAGGTTTACAAAGGATTCTGGGTAACAGAATCTGGTCAGAGACCCGCAAGTCACCCCATCTTGGATTCCCCTAGGTCTCTAGTTTTCAGAAATGCACAGGTTTGGTAGGTTTCCCTAGGTGCCGGCTGAGCTAGAGGCCAAAATCTACAGGTAGGCACTTCGCAAAAAACACCTCTGTTTTCTTTCAAAAATTTGGATGTGTCCACGTTGCGCTTTGGGGCGTTTCCTGTCGCGGGCGCTAGGCCTACCCACACAAGTGAGGTATCATTTTTATCGGGAGACTTGGGGGAACGCTGGGTGGAAGGAAATTTGTGGCTCCTCTCAGATTCCAGAACTTTCTGCCACAGAAATGTGAGGAACATGTGTTTTTTTAGCCAAATTTTGAGGTTCGCAAAGGATTCTGGGTAACAGAACCTGGTCCGAGCCCCGCAAGTCACCCCATCTTGGATTCCCCTAGGTCTCTAGTTTTCAGAAATGCACAGGTTTAGTAGGTTTCCCTAGGTGCCGGCTGAGCTAGAGGCCAAAATCTACAGGTAGGCACTTCGCAAAAAACACCTCTGTTTTCTTTCAAAAATTTGGATGTGTCCACGTTGCGCTTTGGGGCGTTTCCTGTCACGGGCTCTAGGCCTACCCACACAAGTGAGGTATCATTTTTATTGGGATACTTGGGGGAACGCTGGGTGGAAGGAAATTTGTGGCTCCTCTCAGATTCCAGAACTCTCTGCCACAGAAATGTGAGGAACATGTGTTTTTTTAGCCAAATTATGAGCTTCGCAAAGGATTCTGGGTAACAGAACCTGGTCCGAACCCCGCAAGTCACCTCATCTTGGATTCCCCTAGGTCTCTAGTTTTCAGAAATGCACAGGTTTGGTAGGTTCCCCTAGGTGCCGGCTGAGATAGAGGCCAAAATCTACAGGTAGGCACTTCGCAAAAAACACCTCAGTTTTCTTTAAAAATTTTGGATGTGTCCACGTTGCGCTTTGGGGCGTTTCCTGTCGCGGGCGCTAGGCCTACCCACGCAAGTGAGGTATCATTTTTATCAGGAGACTTTGGGAAACGTTGGGTGGAAGGAAATTCGTGGCTCCTCTCAGATTCCAGAACTTTCTGCCAAAGAAATGTGAGGAACATGTGTTTTTTTAGCCAAATTTTGAGGTTTACAAAGGATTCTGGGTAACAGAACCTGGTCCGAGACCCGCAAGTCACCCCATCTTGGATTCCCCTAGGTCTCTAGTTTTCAGAAATGCACAGGTTTGGTAGGTTTCCCTAGGTGCCGGCTGAGCTAGAGGCCAAAATCTACAGGTAGGCACTTCGCAAAAAACACCTCTGTTTTCTTTCAAAAATTTGGATGTGTCCACGTTGCGCCTTGAGGCGTTTCCTGTCGCGGGCGCTAGGCCTACCCACACAAGTGAGGTATCATTTTTATCGGGAGACTTTGGGAAACGCTGGGTGGAAGGAAATTTGTGGCTCCTCTCAGATTCCAGAACTTTCTGCCACAGAAATGTGAGGAACATGTGTTTTTTTATCCAAATTATGAGCTTCGCAAAGGATTCTGAGTAACAGAACCTGGTCCGAGCCCCGCAAGTCACCTTATATTGGATTCCCCTAGGTCTCTAGTTTTCAGAAATGCACAGGTTTGGTAGGTTTCCCTAGGTGCCGGCTGAGATAGATGCCAAAATCTACAGGTAGGCACTTCGCAAAAAACACCTCTGTTTTCTTTAAAATTTTTGGATGTGTCCACGTTGCGCTTTGGGGGGTTTCCTGTCGCGGGCGCTAGGCCTACCCACAAAAGTGAGGTATCATTTTTATCAGGAGACTTTGGGAAACGCTGGGTGGAAGGAAATTCGTGGCTCCTCTCAGATTCCAGAACTTTCTGCCACAGAAATGTGAGGAACATGTGTTTTTTTAGCCAAATTTTGAGGTTTACAAAGGATTCTGGGTAACAGAACCTGGTCCGAGACCCGCAAGTCACCCCATCTTGGATTCCCCTAGGTCTCTAGTTTTCAGAAATGTACAGGTTTGGTAGGTTTCCCTAGGTGCCGGCTGAGCTAGAGTCCAAAATCTACAGGTAGGCACTTCGCAAAAAACACCTCTGTTTTCTTTCAAAAATTTGGATGTGTCCACGTTGCGCCTTGGGGCGTTTCCTGTCGCGGGCGCTAGGCCTACCCACACAAGTGAGGTATCATTTTTATCGGGAGACTTTGGGAAACGCTGGGTGGAAGGAAATTTGTGGCTCCTCTCAGATTCCAGAACTTTCCGCCACAGAAATGTGAGGAACATGTGTATTTTTAGCCACATTTTGAGGTTTACAAAGGATTCTGGGTAACAGAACCTGGTCCGAGACCCGCAAGTCACCCCATCTTGGATTCCCCTAGGTCTCTAGTTTTCAGAAATGCACAGGTTTGGTAGGTTTCCCTAGGTGCCGGCTGAGCTAGAGGCCAAAAACTACAGGTAGGCACTTCGCAAAAAACACCTCTGTTTTCTTTCAAAAATTTGGATGTGTCCACGTTGCGCTTTGGGGCGTTTCCTGTCGCGGGCGCTAGGCCTACCCACACAAGTGAGGTATCATTGTTATCGGGAGACTTGGGGGAACGCTGGGTGGAAGGAAATTTGTGGCTCCTCTCAGATTCCAGAACTTTCTGCCACAGAAATGTGAGGAACATGTGTTTTTTTAGCCAAATTATGAGCTTCGCAAAGGATTCTGGGTATCAGAACCTGGTCCGAGCCCCGCAAGTCACCCCATCTTGGATTCCCCTAGGTCTCTAGTTTTCAGAAATGCACAGATTTGGTAGGCTTCCCTAGGTGCCAGCTGAGCTAGAGGCCAAAATCTACAGGTAGGCACTTCGCAAAAAACACCACTGTTTTCTTTCAAAAATGTGGATGTGCCCACGTTGCGCTTTGGGGCGTTTCCTGTCGCGGGCGCTAGGCCTACCCACACAAGTGAGGTATCATTTTTATCGGGAGACTTGGGGGAACGGTGGGTGGAAGGAAATTTGTGGCTCCTCTCAGATTCCAGAACTTTCCGCCACAGAAATGTGAGGAACATGTGTTTTTTTAGCCAAATTTTGAGGTTTACAAAGGATTCTGGGTAACAGAACCTGGTCCGAGACCCGCAAGTCACCCCATCTTGGATTCCCCTAGGTCTCTAGTTTTCAGAAATGCACAGGTTTGGTAGGTTTTCCTAGGTGCCGGCTGAGCTAGAGGGCAAAATCTACAGGTAGGCACTCCGCAAAAAACACCTCTGTTTTCTTTCAAAAATTTGGATGTGTCCACGTTGCGCTTTGGGGCGTTTCCTGTCGTGGGCGCTAGGCCTACCCACACAAGTGAGGTATCATTTTTATCGGGAGACTTTGGGAAACGCTGGGTGGAAGGAAATTTGTGGCTCCTCTCAGATTCCAGAACTTTCCGCCACAGAAATGTGAGGAACATGTGTATTTTTAGCCAAATTTTGAGGTTTACAAAGGATTCTGGGTAACAGAACCTGGTCCGAGACCCGCAAGTCACCCCATCTTGGATTCCCCTAGGTCTCTAGTTTTCAGAAATGCACAGGTTTGGTAGGTTTCCCTAGGTGCCGGCTGAGCTAGAGGCCAAAAACTACAGGTAGGCACTTCGCAAAAAACACCTCTGTTTTCTTTCAAAAATTTGGATGTGTCCACGTTGCGCTTTGGGGCGTTTCCTGTCGCGGGCGCTAGGCCTACCCACACAAGTGAGGTATCATTGTTATCGGGAGACTTGGGGGAACGCTGGGTGGAAGGAAATTTGTGGCTCCTCTCAGATTCCAGAACTTTCTGCCACAGATATGTGAGGAACATGTGTTCTTTTAACCAAATTTTGAGGTTTGCAAAGGATTCTGGGTAACAGAACCTGGTCCGAGCCCTGCAAGTCACCCCATCTTGGATTCCCCTACGTCTCTAGTTTTCAGAAATGCACAGGTTTGGTAGGTTTCCCTAGGTGCCGGCTGAGCTAGAGGCCAAAATCTACAGGTAGGCACTTCGCAAAAAACACCTCTGTTTTCTTTCAAAAATTTGGATGTGTCCACGTTGCGCTTTGGGGCGTTTCCTGTCGCGGACGCTAGGCCTACCCACACAAGTGAGATATCATTTTTATCGGGAGACTTGGGGGAACGCTGGGTGGAAGGAAATATGTGGCTCCTCTCAGATTCCAGAACTTTCTGCCACAGAAATGTGAGGAACATGTGTTTTTTTAGCCAAATTATGAGCTTCGCAAAGGATTCTGGGTAACAGAACCTGGTCCGAGCCCCGCAAGTCACCTCATCTTGGATTCCCCTAGGTCTCTAGTTTTCAGAAATGCACAGGTTTGGTAGGTTTCCCTAGGTGCCGGCTGAGATAGAGGCCAAAATCTACAGGTAGGCACTTCGCAAAAAACACCTCTGTTTTTTTAAAATTTTTTGGATGTGTCCACGTTGCGCTTTGGGGCGTTTCCTGTCGCGGGCGCTAGGCCTACCCACACAAGTGAGGTATCATTTTTATCAGGAGACTTTGGGAAACGCTGGGTGGAAGGAAATTCGTGGCTCCTCTCAGATTCCAGAACTTTCTGCCACAGAAATGTGAGGAACATGTGTTTTTTTAGCCAAATTTTGAGGTTTACAAAGGATTCTGGGTAACAGAACCTGGTCCGAGACCCGCAAGTCACCCCATCTTGGATTCCCCTAAGTCTCTAGTTTTCAGAAATGCACAGGTTTGGTAGGTTTCCCTAGGTGCCGGCTGAGCTAGAGGCCAAAAACTACAGGTAGGCACTTCGCAAAAAACACCTCTGTTTTCTTTCAAAAATGTGGATGTGTCCACGTTGCGCTTTGGGGCGTTTCCTGTCGCGGGCGCTAGGCCTACCCACACAAGTGAGGTATCATTGTTATCGGGAGACTTGGGGGAACGCTGGGTGGAAGGAAATTTGTGGCTCCTCTCAGATTCCAGAACTTTCTGCCACAGAAATGTGAGGAACATGTGTTTTGTATTTTTAACCAAATTTTGAGGTTTGCAAAGGATTCTGGGTAACAGAACCTGGTCCGAGCCCCGCAAGTCACCCCATCTTGGATTCCCCTACGTCTCTAGTTTTCAGAAATGCACAGGTTTGGTAGGTTTCCCTAGGTGCCGGCTGAGCTAGAGGCCAAAATCTACAGGTAGGCACTTCGCAAAAAACACCTCTGTTTTCTTTCAAAAATTTGGATGTGTCCACGTTGCGCTTTGGGGCGTTTTCTGTCGCGGACGCTAGGCCTACCCACACAAGTGAGATATCATTTTTATCGGGAGACTTGGGGGAACGCTGGGTGGAAGGAAATTTGTGGCTCCTCTCAGATTCCAGAACTTACTGCCACAGAAATGTGAAGAACATGTGTTTTTTAAACCAAATTATGAGCTTCGCAAAGGATTCTGGGTAACAGAACCTGGTCCGAGCCCCGCAAGTCACCTCATCTTGGATTCCCCTAGGTCTCTAGTTTTTAGAAATGCACAGGTTTGGTAGGTTTCCCTAGATGCCGGCTGAGCTAGAGGCCAAAATCTACAGGTAGGCACTTCGCAAAAAACACCTCTGTTTTCTTTAAAAATTTTGTATGTGTCCACGTTGCGCTTTGGGGCGTTTCCTGTCGCGGGCGCTAGGCCTACCCACACAAATGAGGTACCATTTTTATCATGAGACTTTGGGAAACGCTGGGTGGAAGGAAATTCGTGGCTCCTCTCAGATTCCAGAACTTTCTGCCACAGAAATGTGAGGAACATGTGTTTTTCTAGCCAAATTATGAGCTTTGCAAAGGATTCTGGGTAACAGAACCTGGTCCGAGCCCCGCAAGTCACCTCATCTTGGATTCCCCTAGGTCTCTAGTTTTCAGAAATGCACAGGTTTGGTGGGTTTCCCTAGGTGCCGGCTGAGCTAGAGGCCAAAATCTACAGGTAGGCACTTCGCAAAAAAAACCTCTGTTTTCTTTCAAAAATTTGGATGTGTCCACGTTGCGCTTTGGGGCGATTCCTGTCACGGGCGCTAGGCCTACCCACACAAGTGAGGTATCATTTTTATCGGGATACTTGGGGGAACGCTGGGTGGAAGGAAATTTGTGGCTCCTCTCAGATTCCAGAACTTTCTGCCACAGAAATGTGAGGAACATGTGTTTTTTTAGCCAAATTTTGAGGTTCGCAAAGGATTCTGGGTAACAGAACCTGGTCCGAGCCCCGCAAGTCACCCCATCTTGGATTCCCCTAGGTCTCTAGTTTTCAGAAATGCACAGGTTTCGTAGGTTTCCCTAGGTGCCGGCTGAGCTAGAGGCCAAAATCTACAGGTAGGCACTTCGCAAAAAACACCTCTGTTTTCTTTAAAAAATTTGGATGTGTCCACGTTGTGCTTTGGGGCGTTTCCTGTCGCGGGCGCTAGGCCTACCCACACAAGTGAGGTATCATTTTTATCGAGATACTTGGGGGAACGCTGGGTGGAAGGAAATTTGTGGCTCCTCCCAGATTCCAGAACTTTCTGCCACAGAAATGTGAGGAACATGTGTTTTTTTAGCCAAATTATGAGCTTCGCAAAGGATTCTGGGTATCAGAACCTGGTCCGAGCCCCGCAAGTCACCCCATCTTGGATTCCCCTAGGTCTCTAGTTTTCAGAAATGCACAGATTTGGTAGGCTTCCCTAGGTGCCAGCTGAGCTAGAGGCCAAAATCTACAGGTAGGCACTTCGCAAAAAACACCACTGTTTTCTTTCAAAAATGTGGATGTGCCCACGTTGCGCTTTGGGGCGTTTCCTGTCGCGGGCGCTAGGCCTACCCACACAAGTGAGGTATCATTTTTATCGGGAGACTTGGGGGAACGGTGGGTGGAAGGAAATTTGTGGCTCCTCTCAGATTCCAGAACTTTCCGCCACAGAAATGTGAGGAACATGTGTTTTTTTAGCCAAATTTTGAGGTTTACAAAGGATTCTGGGTAACAGAACCTGGTCCGAGACCCGCAAGTCACCCCATCTTGGATTCCCCTAGGTCTCTAGTTTTCAGAAATGCACAGGTTTGGTAGGTTTTCCTAGGTGCCGGCTGAGCTAGAGGGCAAAATCTACAGGTAGGCACTCCGCAAAAAACACCTCTGTTTTCTTTCAAAAATTTGGATGTGTCCACGTTGCGCTTTGGGGCGTTTCCTGTCGTGGGCGCTAGGCCTACCCACACAAGTGAGGTATCATTTTTATCGGGAGACTTTGGGAAACGCTGGGTGGAAGGAAATTTGTGGCTCCTCTCAGATTCCAGAACTGTCTGCCACAGAAATGTGAGGAACATGTGTTTTTTTAGCCAAATTTTGAGGTTTACAAAGGATTCTGGGTAACAGAACCTGGTCCGAGCCCCGCAAGTCACCCCATCTTGGATTCCCCTAGGTCTCTAGGTTTCAGAAATGCAGAGGTTTGGTAGGTTTCCCTAGGTGCCGGCTGAGCTAGAGGCCAAAATCTACAGGTAGGCACTTCGCAAAAAACACCTGTTTTCTTTAAAAAATTTGGATGTGTCCACATTGCGCTTTGGGGCGTTTCCTGTCGCGGGCGCTAGGCCTACCCACACAAGTGAGGTGTCATTTTTAACGGGAGACTTGGGGAAACGGTGGGTGGAAGGAAATTTGTGGCTCCTCTCAGATTCCAGAACTTTCTGCCACAGAAATGTGAGGAACATGTGTTTTTATAGCCAAATTACGAGCTTTGCAAAGGATTCTGGGTAACAGAACCTGGTCCGAGCCCCGCAAGTCACCCCATCTTGGATTCCCCTAGGTCTCTAATTTTCAGAAATGCACAGGTTTGGTAGGTTTCCCTAGGTGCCGGCTGAGCTAGAGGCCAAAATCTACAGGTAGGCACTTCGCAAAAAACACCTCTGTTTTCTTTCAAAAATTTGGATGTGTCCACGTTGCGCTTTGGGACGTTTTCTGTCGCGGGCGCTGGGCCTACCCACACAAGTGAGGTATCAATTTTATCGGGAGACTTGGGGGAACGGTGGGTGGAAGGAAATTTGTGGCTCCTCTCAGATTCCAGAACTTTCTGCCACAGAAACGTGAGGAACATCTGTTTTTTTAGCCAAATTATGAGCTTCGCAAAGGATTCTGGGTAACAGAACCTGGTCCGAGACCCGCAAGTCACCTCATCTTGGATTCCCCTAGGTCTCTAGTTTTCAGAAATGCACAGGTTTGGTAGGTTTCCCTAGGTGGCGGCTGAGCTAGAGGCCAAAATCTACAGGTAGGCACTTCGCAAAAAACACCTCTGTTTTCTTTCAAAAATTTGGATGTGTCCACGTTGCGCTTTGGGGCGTATCCTGTCGCGGGCGCTAGGCCTACCCACACAAGTGAGGTATCATTTTTATCGGGAGACTTTGGGAAACGCTGGGTGGAAGGAAATTTGTGGCTCCTCTCAGATTCCAGAACTTTCTGCCACAGAAATGTGAGGAACAGGTGTTTTTTTAGCCAAATTTTGAGGTTTACAAAGGATTCTGGGTAACAGAACCTGGTCCGAGCCCCGCAAGTCACCCCATCTTGGATTCCCCTAGGTCTCTAGGTTTCAGAAATGCACAGGTTTGGTAGGTTTCTCTAGGTGCCGGCTGAACTACAGGCCAAAATCTACAGGTAGGCACTTCGCAAAAAACACCTCTGTTTTCTTTCAAAAATTTGGATGTGTCCACGTTGCGCTTTGGGGCGATTCCTGTCGCGGGCGCTAGGCCTACACACACAAGTGAGGTATCATTTTTATCGGGAGACTTGGGGAAACGGTGGGTGGAAGGAAATTTGTGGCTCCTCTCAGATTCCAGAACTTTCTGCCACAGAAATGTGAGGAACATGTGTTTTTTTAGCCAAATTATGAGCTTCGCAAAGGATTCTGGGTAACAGAACCTGGTCCGAGCCCCGCAAGTCACCACATCTTGGATTCCCCTAGGTCTCTAGTTTTCAGAAATGCACAGGTTTGGTAGGTTTCCCTAGGTGCCGACTGAGCTAAGGCCAAAATCTACAGGTAGGCACTTCGCAAAAAACACCTCTGTTTTCTTTCAAAAATTTGGATGTGTCCACGTTGCGCTTTGGGGCGTCTCCTGTCGCGGGCGCTAGGCCTACCCACACAAGTGAGGTATCATTTTTATCGGGAGACTTCGGGGAACGCTGGGTGGAAGGAAGTTTGTGGCTCCTCTCAGATTCCTGAACTTTCTGCCACAGAAATGTGAGGAACATGTGTTTTTTTAGCCAAATTTTGAGGTTCGCAAAGGATTCTGGGTAACAGAACCTGGTCCGAGCCCCGCAAGTCAACACATCTTGGATTCCCCTAGGTCTCTAGTTTTCAGAAATGCACAGGTTTGTTAGGTTTCCCTAGGTGCCGGCTGAGCTAGAGGCCAAAATCTACAGGTAGGCACTTCACAAAAAACACCTCTGTTTTCTTTAAAAATTTTGGATGTGTCCACGTTGCGCTTTGGTGCGTTACCTGTCGCGGGCGCTAGGCCTACCCACACAAGTGAGGTATCATTTTTATCAGGAGACTTTGGGAAACGCTGGGTGGAAGGAAATTTGTGGCTCCTCTCAGATTCCAGAACTTTCTGCCACAGAAATGTGAGGAACATGTGTTTTTTTAGCCAAATTTTGAGGTTTACAAAGGATTCTGGGTAACAGAATCTGGTCCGAGACCCGCAAGTCACCCCATCTTGGATTCCCCTAGGTCTCTAGTTTTCAGAAATGCACAGGTTTGGTAGGTTTCCCTAGGTGCCGGCTGAGCTAGAGGCCAAAATCTACAGGTAGGCACTTCGCAAAAAACACCTCTGTTTTCTTTCAAAAATTTGGATGTGTCCACGTTGCGCTTTGGGGCGTTTCCTGTCGCGGGCGCTAGGCCTACCCACACAAGTGAGGTATCATTTTTATCGGGAGACTTGGGGGAACGCTGGGTGGAAGGAAATTTGTGGCTCCTCTCAGATTCCAGAACTTTCTGCCACAGAAATGTGAGGAACATGTGTTTTTTTAGCCAAATTTTGAGGTTCGCAAAGGATTCTGGGTAACAGAACCTGGTCCGAGCCCCGCAAGTCACCCCATCTTGGATTCCCCTAGGTCTCTAGTTTTCAGAAATGCACAGGTTTAGTAGGTTTCCCTAGGTGCCGGCTGAGCTAGAGGCCAAAATCTACAGGTAGGCACTTCGCAAAAAACACCTCTGTTTTCTTTCAAAAATTTGGATGTGTCCACGTTGCGCTTTGGGGCGTTTCCTGTCACGGGCTCTAGGCCTACCCACACAAGTGAGGTATCATTTTTATTGGGATACTTGGGGGAACGCTGGGTGGAAGGAAATTTGTGGCTCCTCTCAGATTCCAGAACTCTCTGCCACAGAAATGTGAGGAACATGTGTTTTTTTAGCCAAATTATGAGCTTCGCAAAGGATTCTGGGTAACAGAACCTGGTCCGAACCCCGCAAGTCACCTCATCTTGGATTCCCCTAGGTCTCTAGTTTTCAGAAATGCACAGGTTTGGTAGGTTCCCCTAGGTGCCGGCTGAGATAGAGGCCAAAATCTACAGGTAGGCACTTCGCAAAAAACACCTCAGTTTTCTTTAAAAATTTTGGATGTGTCCACGTTGCGCTTTGGGGCGTTTCCTGTCGCGGGCGCTAGGCCTACCCACGCAAGTGAGGTATCATTTTTATCAGGAGACTTTGGGAAACGTTGGGTGGAAGGAAATTCGTGGCTCCTCTCAGATTCCAGAACTTTCTGCCAAAGAAATGTGAGGAACATGTGTTTTTTTAGCCAAATTTTGAGGTTTACAAAGGATTCTGGGTAACAGAACCTGGTCCGAGACCCGCAAGTCACCCCATCTTGGATTCCCCTAGGTCTCTAGTTTTCAGAAATGCACAGGTTTGGTAGGTTTCCCTAGGTGCCGGCTGAGCTAGAGGCCAAAATCTACAGGTAGGCACTTCGCAAAAAACACCTCTGTTTTCTTTCAAAAATTTGGATGTGTCCACGTTGCGCCTTGAGGCGTTTCCTGTCGCGGGCGCTAGGCCTACCCACACAAGTGAGGTATCATTTTTATCGGGAGACTTTGGGAAACGCTGGGTGGAAGGAAATTTGTGGCTCCTCTCAGATTCCAGAACTTTCTGCCACAGAAATGTGAGGAACATGTGTTTTTTTATCCAAATTATGAGCTTCGCAAAGGATTCTGAGTAACAGAACCTGGTCCGAGCCCCGCAAGTCACCTTATATTGGATTCCCCTAGGTCTCTAGTTTTCAGAAATGCACAGGTTTGGTAGGTTTCCCTAGGTGCCGGCTGAGATAGATGCCAAAATCTACAGGTAGGCACTTCGCAAAAAACACCTCTGTTTTCTTTAAAATTTTTGGATGTGTCCACGTTGCGCTTTGGGGGGTTTCCTGTCGCGGGCGCTAGGCCTACCCACACAAGTGAGGTATCATTTTTATCAGGAGACTTTGGGAAACGCTGGGTGGAAGGAAATTCGTGGCTCCTCTCAGATTCCAGAACTTTCTGCCACAGAAATGTGAGGAACATGTGTTTTTTTAGCCAAATTTTGAGGTTTACAAAGGATTCTGGGTAACAGAACCTGGTCCGAGACCCGCAAGTCACCCCATCTTGGATTCCCCTAGGTCTCTAGTTTTCAGAAATGCACAGGTTTGGTAGGTTTCCCTAGGTGCCGGCTGAGCTAGAGTCCAAAATCTACAGGTAGGCACTTCGCAAAAAACACCTCTGTTTTCTTTCAAAAATTTGGATGTGTCCACGTTGCGCCTTGGGGCGTTTCCTGTCGCGGGCGCTAGGCCTACCCACACAAGTGAGGTATCATTTTTATCGGGAGACTTTGGGAAACGCTGGGTGGAAGGAAATTTGTGGCTCCTCTCAGATTCCAGAACTTTCCGCCACAGAAATGTGAGGAACATGTGTATTTTTAGCCAAATTTTGAGGTTTACAAAGGATTCTGGGTAACAGAACCTGGTCCGAGACCCGCAAGTCACCCCATCTTGGATTCCCCTAGGTCTCTAGTTTTCAGAAATGCACAGGTTTGGTAGGTTTTCCTAGGTGCCGGCTGAGCTAGAGGCCAAAAACTACAGGTAGGCACTCCGCAAAAAACACCTGTTTTCTTTCAAAAATTTGGATGTGTCCACGTTGCGCTTTGGGGGCGTTTCCTGTCGTGGGCGCTAGGCCTACCCACACAAGTGAGGTATCATTTTTATCGGGAGACTTTGGAAAACGCTGGGTGGAAGGAAATTTGTGGCTCCTCTCAGATTCCAGAACTGTCTGCCACAGAAATGTGAGGAACATGTGTTTTTTTAGCCAAATTTTGAGGTTTACAAAGGATTCTGGGTAACAGAACCTGGTCCGAGCCCCGCGAGTCACCCCATCTTGGATTCCCCTAGGTCTCTAGGTTTCAGAAATGCAGAGGTTTGGTAGGTTTCCCTAGGTGCCGGCTGAGCTAGAGGCCAAAATCTACAGGTAGGCACTTCGCAAAAAACACCTGTTTTCTTTAAAAAATGTGGATGTGTCCACATTGCGCTTTGGGGCGTTTCCTGTCGCGGGCGCTAGGCCTACCCACACAAGTGAGGTGTCATTTTTAACGGGAGACTTGGGGAAACGGTGGGTGGAAGGAAATTTGTGGCTCCTCTCAGATTCCAGAACTTTCTGCCACAGAAATGTGAGGAACATGTGTTTTTTTAGCCAATTTACGAGCTTTGCAAAGGATTCTGGGTAACAGAACCTGGTCCGAGCCCCGCAAGTCACCCCATCTTGGATTCCCCTAGGTCTCTAGTTTTCAGAAATGCACAGGTTTGGTAGGTTTCCCTAGGTGCCGGCTGAGCTAGAGGCCAAAATCTACAGGTAGGCACTTCGCAAAAAACACCTCTGTTTTCTTTCAAAAATTTGGATGTGTCCACGTTGCGCTTTGGGACGTTTTCTGTCGCGGGCGCTGGGCCTACCCACACAAGTGAGGTATCATTTTTATCGGGAGACTTGGGGGAACGGTGGGTGGAAGGAAATTTGTGGCTCCTCTCAGATTCCAGAACTTTCTGCCACAGAAACGTGAGGAACATGTGTTTTTTTAGCCAAATTATGAGCTTCGCAAAGGATTCTGGGTAACAGAACCTGGTCCGAGACCCGCAAGTCACCTCATCTTGGATTCCCCTAGGTCTCTAGTTTTCAGAAATGCACAGGTTTGTTAGGTTTCCCTAGGTGCCGGCTGAGCTAGAGGCCAAAAACTACAGGTAGGCACTTCGCAAAAAACACCTCTGTTTTCTTTCAAAAATTTGGATGTGTCCACGTTGCGCTTTGGGGCGTTTCCTGTCGCGGGCGCTAGGCCTACCCACACAAGTGAGGTATCATTGTTATCGGGAGACTTGAGGGAACGCTGGGTGGAAGGAAATTTGTGGCTCCTCTCAGATTCCAGAACTTTCTGCCACAGAAATGTGAGGAACATGTGTTCTTTTAACCAAATTTTGAGGTTTGCAAAGGATTCTGGGTAACAGAACCTGGTCCGAGCCCTGCAAGTCACCCCATCTTGGATTCCCCTACGTCTCTAGTTTTCAGAAATGCACAGGTTTGGTAAGTTTCCCTAGGTGCCGGCTGAGCTAGAGGCCAAAATCTACAGGTAGGCACTTCGCAAAAAACACCTCTGTTTTCTTTCAAAAATTTGGATGTGTCCACGTTGCGCTTTGGGGCGTTTCCTGTCGCGGACGCTAGGCCTACCCACACAAGTGAGATATCATTTTTATCGGGAGACTTGGGGGAACGCTGGGTGGAAGGAAATATGTGGCTCCTCTCAGATTCCAGAACTTTCTGCCACAGAAATGTGAGGAACATGTGTTTTTTTAGCCAAATTATGAGCTTCGCAAAGGATTCTGGGTAACAGAACCTGGTCCGAGCCCCGCAAGTCACCTCATCTTGGATTCCCCTAGGTCTCTAGTTTTCAGAAATGCACAGGTTTGGTAGGTTTCCCTAGGTGCCGGCTGAGATAGAGGCCAAAATCTACAGGTAGGCACTTCGCAAAAAACACCTCTGTTTTTTAAAAAATTTTTGGATGTGTCCACGTTGCGCTTTGGGGCGTTTCCTGTCGCGGGCGCTAGGCCTACCCACACAAGTGAGGTATCATTTTTATCAGGAGACTTTGGGAAACGCTGGGTGGAAGGAAATTCGTGGCTCCTCTCAGATTCCAGAACTTTCTGCCACAGAAATGTGAGGAACATGTGTTTTTTTAGCCAAATTTTGAGGTTTACAAAGGATTCTGGGTAACAGAACCTGGTCCAAGACCCGCAAGTCACCCCATCTTGGATTCCCCTAGGTCTCTAGTTTTCAGAAATGCACAGGTTTGGTAGGTTTCCCTAGGTGCCGGCTGAGCTAGAGGCCAAAATCTACAGGTAGGCACTTCGCAAAAAACACCTCTGTTTTCTTTCAAAAATGTGGATGTGTCCACGTTGCGCCTTGGGGCGTTTCCTGTCGCGGGCGCTAGGCCTACCCACACAAGTGAGGTATAATTTTTATCGGGAGACTTTGGGAAACGCTGGGTGGAAGGAAATTTGTGGCTCCTCTCAGATTCCAGAACTTTCTGCCACAGAAATGTGAGGAACATGTGTATTTTTAGCCAAATGTTGAGGTTTACAAAGGATTCTGGGTAACAGAACCTGGTCCGAGACCCGCAAGTCACCCCATCTTGGATTCCCCTAGGTCTCTAGTTTTCAGAAATGCACAGGTTTGGTAGGTTTCCCTAGGTGCCGGCTGAGCTAGAGGCCAAAAACTACAGGTAGGCACTTCGCAAAAAACACCTCTGTTTTCTTTCAAAAATGTGGATGTGTCCACGTTGCGCTTTGGGGCGTTTCCTGTCGCGGGCGCTAGGCCTACCCACACAAGTGAGGTATCATTGTTATCGGGAGACTTGGGGGAACGCTGGGTGGAAGGAAATTTGTGGCTCCTCTCAGATTCCAGAACTTTCTGCCACAGAAATGTGAGGAACATGTGTTTTTTTAACCAAATTTTGAGCTTCGCAAAGGATTCTGGGTAACAGAACCTGGTCCGAGCCCTGCAAGTCACCCCATCTTGGATTCCCCTACGTCTCTAGTTTTCAGAAATGCACAGGTTTGGTAAGTTTCCCTAGGTGCCGGCTGAGCTAGAGGCCAAAATCTACAGGTAGGCACTTCGCAAAAAACACCTCTGTTTTCTTTCAAAAATTTGGATGTGTCCACGTTGCGCTTTGGGGCGTTTCCTGTCGCGGACGCTAGGCCTACCCACACAAGTGAGATATCATTTTTATCGGGAGACTTGGGGGAACGCTGGGTGGAAGGAAATATGTGGCTCCTCTCAGATTCCAGAACTTTCTGCCACAGAAATGTGAGGAACATGTGTTTTTTTAGCCAAATTATGAGCTTCGCAAAGGATTCTGGGTAACAGAACCTGGTCCGAGCCCCGCAAGTCACCTCATCTTGGATTCCCCTAGGTCTCTAGTTTTCAGAAATGCACAGGTTTGGTAGGTTTCCCTAGGTGCCGGCTGAGATAGAGGCCAAAATCTACAGGTAGGCACTTCGCAAAAAACACCTCTGTTTTTTAAAAATTTTTTGGATGTGTCCACGTTGCGCTTTGGGGCGTTTCCTGTCGCGGGCGCTAGGCCTACCCACACAAGTGAGGTATCATTTTTATCAGGAGACTTTGGGAAACGCTGGGTGGAAGGAAATTCGTGGCTCCTCTCAGATTCCAGAACTTTCTGCCACAGAAATGTGAGGAACATGTGTTTTTTTAGCCAAATTTTGAGGTTTACAAAGGATTCTGGGTAACAGAACCTGGTCCAAGACCCGCAAGTCACCCCATCTTGGATTCCCCTAGGTCTCTAGTTTTCAGAAATGCACAGGTTTGGTAGGTTTCCCTAGGTGCCGGCTGAGCTAGAGGCCAAAATCTACAGGTAGGCACTTCGCAAAAAACACCTCTGTTTTCTTTCAAAAATGTGGATGTGTCCACGTTGCGCCTTGGGGCGTTTCCTGTCGCGGGAGCTAGGCCTACCCACACAAGTGAGGTATAATTTTTATCGGGAGACTTTGGGAAACGCTGGGTGGAAGGAAATTTGTGGCTCCTCTCAGATTCCAGAACTTTCTGCCACAGAAATGTGAGGAACATGTGTATTTTTAGCCAAATGTTGAGGTTTACAAAGGATTCTGGGTAACAGAACCTGGTCCGAGACCCGCAAGTCACCCCATCTTGGATTCCCCTAGGTCTCTAGTTTTCAGAAATGCACAGGTTTGGTAGGTTTCCCTAGGTGCCGGCTGAGCTAGAGGCCAAAAACTACAGGTAGGCACTTCGCAAAAAACACCTCTGTTTTCTTTCAAAAATGTGGATGTGTCCACGTTGCGCTTTGGGGCGTTTCCTGTCACGGGCGCTAGGCCTACCCACACAAGTGAGGTATCATTGTTATCGGGAGACTTGGGGGAACGCTGGGTGGAAGGAAATTTGTGGCTCCTCTCAGATTCCAGAACTTTCTGCCACAGAAATGTGAGGAACATGTGTTTTTTTAGCCAAATTTTGAGGTTTGCAAAGGATTCTGGGTAACAGAACCTGGTCCGAGCCCCGCAAGTCACCCCATCTTGGATTCCCCTACGTCTCTAGTTTTCAGAAATGCACAGGTTTGGTAGGTTTCCCTAGGTGCCGGCTGAGCTAGAGGCCAAAATCTACAGGTAGGCACTTCGCAAAAAACACCTCTGTTTTCTTTCAAAAATGTGGATGTGTCCACGTTGCGCCTTGGGGCGTTTCCTGTCGCGGGCGCTAGGCCTACCCACACAAGTGAGGTATAATTTTTATCGGGAGACTTTGGGAAACGCTGGGTGGAAGGAAATTTGTGGCTCCTCTCAGATTCCAGAACTTTCTGCCACAGAAATGTGAGGAACATGTGTATTTTTAGCCAAATGTTGAGGTTTACAAAGGATTCTGGGTAACAGAACCTGGTCCGAGACCCGCAAGTCACCCCATCTTGGATTCCCCTAGGTCTCTAGTTTTCAGAAATGCACAGGTTTGGTAGGTTTCCCTAGGTGCCGGCTGAGCTAGAGGCCAAAAACTACAGGTAGGCACTTCGCAAAAAACACCTCTGTTTTCTTTCAAAAATGTGGATGTGTCCACGTTGCGCTTTGGGGCGTTTCCTGTCGCGGGCGCTAGGCCTACCCACACAAGTGAGGTATCATTGTTATCGGGAGACTTGGGGGAACGCTGGGTGGAAGGAAATTTGTGGCTCCTCTCAGATTCCAGAACTTTCTGCCACAGAAATGTGAGGAACATGTGTTTTTTTAACCAAATTTTGAGCTTCGCAAAGGATTCTGGGTAACAGAACCTGGTCCGAGCCCTGCAAGTCACCCCATCTTGGATTCCCCTACGTCTCTAGTTTTCAGAAATGCACAGGTTTGGTAAGTTTCCCTAGGTGCCGGCTGAGCTAGAGGCCAAAATCTACAGGTAGGCACTTCGCAAAAAACACCTCTGTTTTCTTTCAAAAATTTGGATGTGTCCACGTTGCGCTTTGGGGCGTTTCCTGTCGCGGACGCTAGGCCTACCCACACAAGTGAGATATCATTTTTATCGGGAGACTTGGGGGAACGCTGGGTGGAAGGAAATATGTGGCTCCTCTCAGATTCCAGAACTTTCTGCCACAGAAATGTGAGGAACATGTGTTTTTTTAGCCAAATTATGAGCTTCGCAAAGGATTCTGGGTAACAGAACCTGGTCCGAGCCCCGCAAGTCACCTCATCTTGGATTCCCCTAGGTCTCTAGTTTTCAGAAATGCACAGGTTTGGTAGGTTTCCCTAGGTGCCGGCTGAGATAGAGGCCAAAATCTACAGGTAGGCACTTCGCAAAAAACACCTCTGTTTTTTAAAAAATTTTTGGATGTGTCCACGTTGCGCTTTGGGGCGTTTCCTGTCGCGGGCGCTAGGCCTACCCACACAAGTGAGGTATCATTTTTATCAGGAGACTTTGGGAAACGCTGGGTGGAAGGAAATTCGTGGCTCCTCTCAGATTCCAGAACTTTCTGCCACAGAAATGTGAGGAACATGTGTTTTTTTAGCCAAATTTTGAGGTTTACAAAGGATTCTGGGTAACAGAACCTGGTCCAAGACCCGCAAGTCACCCCATCTTGGATTCCCCTAGGTCTCTAGTTTTCAGAAATGCACAGGTTTGGTAGGTTTCCCTAGGTGCCGGCTGAGCTAGAGGCCAAAATCTACAGGTAGGCACTTCGCAAAAAACACCTCTGTTTTCTTTCAAAAATGTGGATGTGTCCACGTTGCGCCTTGGGGCGTTTCCTGTCGCGGGAGCTAGGCCTACCCACACAAGTGAGGTATAATTTTTATCGGGAGACTTTGGGAAACGCTGGGTGGAAGGAAATTTGTGGCTCCTCTCAGATTCCAGAACTTTCTGCCACAGAAATGTGAGGAACATGTGTATTTTTAGCCAAATGTTGAGGTTTACAAAGGATTCTGGGTAACAGAACCTGGTCCGAGACCCGCAAGTCACCCCATCTTGGATTCCCCTAGGTCTCTAGTTTTCAGAAATGCACAGGTTTGGTAGGTTTCCCTAGGTGCCGGCTGAGCTAGAGGCCAAAAACTACAGGTAGGCACTTCGCAAAAAACACCTCTGTTTTCTTTCAAAAATGTGGATGTGTCCACGTTGCGCTTTGGGGCGTTTCCTGTCGCGGGCGCTAGGCCTACCCACACAAGTGAGGTATCATTGTTATCGGGAGACTTGGGGGAACGCTGGGTGGAAGGAAATTTGTGGCTCCTCTCAGATTCCAGAACTTTCTGCCACAGAAATGTGAGGAACATGTGTTTTTTTAACCAAATTTTGAGGTTTGCAAAGGATTCTGGGTAACAGAACCTGGTCCGAGCCCCGCAAGTCACCCCATCTTGGATTCCCCTACGTCTCTAGTTTTCAGAAATGCACAGGTTTGGTAGGTTTCCCTAGGTGCCGGCTGAGCTAGAGGCCAAAATCTACAGGTAGGCACTTCGCAAAAAACACCTCTGTTTTCTTTCAAAAATTTGGATGTGTCCACGTTGCGCTTTGGGGCGTTTTCTGTCGCGGACGCTAGGCCTACCCACACAAGTGAGATATCATTTTTATCGGGAGACTTGGGGGAACGCTGGGTGGAAGGAAATTTGTGGCTCCTCTCAGATTCCAGAACTTACTGCCACAGAAATGTGAAGAACATGTGTTTTTTAAACCAAATTATGAGCTTCGCAAAGGATTCTGGGTAACAGAACCTGGTCCGAGCCCCGCAAGTCACCTCATCTTGGATTCCCCTAGGTCTCTAGTTTTTAGAAATGCACAGGTTTGGTAGGTTTCCCTAGGTGCCGGCTGAGCTAGAGGCCAAAATCTACAGGTAGGCAATTCGCAAAAAACACCTCTGTTTTCTTTAAAAATTTTGTATGTGTCCACGTTGCGCTTTGGGGCGTTTCCTGTCGCGGGCGCTAGGCCTACCCACACAAATGAGGTACCATTTTTATCATGAGACTTTGGGAAACGCTGGGTGGAAGGAAATTCGTGGCTCCTCTCAGATTCCAGAACTTTCTGCCACAGAAATGTGAGGAACATGTGTTTTTCTAGCCAAATTATGAGCTTTGCAAAGGATTCTGGGTAACAGAACCTGGTCCGAGCCCCGCAAGTCACTTCATCTTGGATTCCCCTAGGTCTCTAGTTTTCAGAAATGCACAGGTTTGGTGGGTTTCCCTAGGTGCCGGCTGAGCTAGAGGCCAAAATCTACAGGTAGGCACTTCGCAAAAAACACCTCTGTTTTCTTTCAAAAATTTGGATGTGTCCACGTTGCGCTTTGGGGCGATTCCTGTCACGGGCGCTAGGCCTACCCACACAAGTGAGGTATCATTTTTATCGGGATACTTGGGGGAACGCTGGGTGGAAGGAAATTTGTGGCTCCTCTCAGATTCCAGAACTTTCTGCCACAGAAATGTGAGGAACATGTGTTTTTTTAGCCAAATTTTGAGGTTCGCAAAGGATTCTGGGTAACAGAACCTGGTCCGAGCCCCGCAAGTCACCCCATCTTGGATTCCCCTAGGTCTCTAGTTTTCAGAAATGCACAGGTTTCGTAGGTTTCCCTAGGTGCCGGCTGAGCTAGAGGCCAAAATCTACAGGTAGGCACTTCGCAAAAAACACCTCTGTTTTCTTTCAAAAATTTGGATGTGTCCACGTTGTGCTTTGGGGCGTTTCCTGTCGCGGGCGCTAGGCCTACCCACACAAGTGAGGTATCATTTTTATCGAGATACTTGGGGGAACGCTGGGTGGAAGGAAATTTGTGGCTCCTCTCAGATTCCAGAACTTTCTGCCACAGAAATGTGAGGAACATGTGTTTTTTTAGCCAAATTATGAGCTTCGCAAAGGATTCTGGGTAACAGAACCTGGTCCGAGCCCCGCAAGTCACCTCATCTTGGATTCCCCTAGGTCTCTAGTTTTCAGAAATGCACAGGTTTGGTAGGTTTCCGTAGGTGCCGGCTGAGATAGAGGCCAAAATCTACATGTAGGCACTCCGTAAAAAACACCTCTGTTTTCTTTAAAAATTTTGGATGTGTCCACGTTGCGCTTTGGGGCGTTTCCTGTCGCAGGCGCTAGGCCTACCCACGCAAGTGAGGTATAATTTTTATCAGGAGACTTTGGGAAACGCTGGGTGGAAGGAAATTTGTGGCTCCTCTCAGATTCCAGAACTTTCTGCCACAGAAATGTGAGGAACATGTGTTTTTTTTAGCCAAATTTTGAGGTTTACAAAGGATTCTGGGTAACAGAACCTGGTCCGAGACCCGCAAGTCACCCCATCTTCGATTCCCCTAGGTCTCTAGTTTTCAGAAATGCACAGGTTTGGTAGGTTTCCCTAGGTGCCGGCTGAGCTAGAGGCCAAAATCTACAGGTAGGCACTTCGCAAAAAAACACCTCTGTTTTCTTTCAAAAATTTGGATGTGTCCACGTTGCGCTTTGGGGCGTTTCCTGTCGCAGGCGCTAGGCCTACCCACACAAGTGAGGTATCAATTTTTATCGGGAGACTTGGGGGAACGCTGGGTGGAAGGAAATTTGTGGCTCCTCTCAGATTCCAGAACTTTCTGCCACAGAAATGTGAGGAACATGTGTTTTTTTAGCCAAATTTTGAGGTTCGCAAAGGATTCTGGGTAACAGAACCTGGTCTGAGCCCCGCAAGTCACCCCATCTTGGATTCCCCTAGGTCTCTAGTTTTCAGAAATGCACAGGTTTAGTAGGTTTCCCTAGGTGCCGGCTGAGCTAGAGGCCAAAATCTACAGGTAGGCACTTCGCAAAAAACACCTCTGTTTTCTTTCAAAAATTTGGATGTGTCCACGTTGCGCTTTGGGGCATTTCCTGCCGCGGGCGCTAGGCCTACCCACACAAGTGAGGTATCATTTTTATTGGGATACTTGGGGGAACGCTGGGTGGAAGGAAATTTGTGGCTCCTCTCAGATTCCAGAACTTTCTGCCACAGAAATGTGAGGAACATGTGTTTTTTTAGCCAAATTATGAGCTTCGCAAAGGATTCTGGGTAACAGAACCTGGTCCGAGCCCCGCAAGTCGCCTCATCTTGGATTCCCCTAGGTCTCTAGTTTTCAGAAATGCACAGGTTTGGTAGGTTTCCCTAGGTGCCGGCTGAGATAGAGGCCAAAATCTACAGGTAGGCACTTCGCAAAAAACACCTCTGTTTTCTTTAAAAATTTTGGATGTGTCCACGTTGCGCTTTGGGGCATTTCCTGACGCGGGCGCTAGGCCTACCCACACAAGTGAGGTATCATTTTTATCGGGAGACTTGGGGGAACGGTGGGTGGAAGGAAATTTGTGGCTCCTCTCAGATTCCAGAACTTTCTGCCACAGAAATGTGAGGAACATGTGTTTTTTTTAGCCAAATTTTGAGCTTTACAAAGGATTCTGGGTAACAGAACCTGGTCCGAGACCCGCAAGTCACCCCATCTTGGATTTCCCTAGTTCTCTAGTTTTCAGAAATACACAGGTTTGGTAGGTTTCCCTAGGTGCCGGCTGAGCTAGAGGCCAAAATCTACAGGTAGGCACTTCGCAAAAAACACCTCTGTTTTCTTTCAAAAATTTGGATGTGTCCACGTTGCGCTTTGGGGCATTTCCTGTCGCGGGCGCTAGGCCTACCCACACAAGTGAGGTATCATTTTTATCGGGAGACTTGGGGTAACGGTGGGTGGAAGGAAATTTGTGGCTCCTCTCAGATTCCAGAACTTTCTGCCACAGAAATGTGAGGAACATGTGTTTTTCTAGCCAAATTATGAGCTTCGCAAAGGATTCTGGGTAACAGATGCCGGTCCGAGCCCCGCAAGTCACCTCATCTTGGATTTCCCTAGGTCTCTAGTTTTCAGAAATGCACAGGTTTGGTAGGTTTCCCTAGGTGCCGGCTGAGCTGGAGGCCAAAATCTACAGGTAGGCACTTCGCAAAAAACACCTCTGTTTTCTTTAAAAAATGTGGATGTGTCCACGTTGCGGTTTGGGGCGTTTCCTGTCACGGGCGCTAGGCCTACCCATACAAGTGAGGTATCATTTTTATCGGGAGACTTGGGGGAACGGTGGGTGGAAGGAAATTTGTGGCTCCTCTCAGATTCCAGAACTTTCTGCCACAGAAATGTGAGGAACATGTGTTTTTTTTAGCCAAATTATGAGCTTCGCAAAGGATTCTGAGTAACAGAACCTGGTCCGAGCCCCGCAAGTCACCTCATCTTGGATTCCTCTAGGTCTCTAGTTTTCAGAAATGCACAGGTTAGGTAGGTTTCCCTAGGTGCCGGCTGAGATAGAGGCCAAAATCTACAGGTAGGCACTTCGCAAAAAACACCTCTGTTTTCTTTAAAAATTTTGGATGTGTCCACGTTGCGCTTTGGGGCGTTTCCTGTCGCGGGCGCTAGGCCTACCCACACAAGTGAGGTATCATTTTTATCAGGAGACTTTGGAAAAGGCTGGGTGGAAGAAAATTTGTGGCTCCTCTCAGATTCCAGAACTTTCTGCCAAAGAAATGTGAGGAACATGTGTTTTTTTAGCCAAATTTTGAGGTTTACAAAGGATTCTGGGTAACAGAACCTGGTCCGAGACCCGCAAGTCACCCCATCTTGGATTCCCCTAGGTCTCTAGTTTTCAGAAATGCACAGGTTTGGTAGGTTTCCCTAGGTGCCGGCTGAGCTAGAGGCCAAAACCTACAGGTAGGCACTTCGCAAAAAACACCTCTGTTTTCTTTCAAAAATTTGGATGTGTCCACGTTGCGCCTTGGGGCGTTTCCTGTCACGGGCGCTAGGCCTACCCACACAAGTGAGGTATCATTTTTATCGGGAGACTTTGGGAAACGCTGGGTGGAAGGAAATTTGTGGCTCCTCTCAGATTCCAGAACTTTCTGCCACAGAAATGTGAGGAACATGTGTTTTTTTAGCCAAATTATGAGCTTCGCAAAGGATTCTGAGTAACAGAACCTGGTCCGAGCCCCGCAAGTCACCTCATCTTGGATTCCCCTAGGTCTCTAGTTTTCAGAAATGCACAGGTTTGGTAGGTTTCCCTAGGTGCCGGCTGAGCTAGAGGCCAAAATCTACAGGTAGGCACTTCGCAAAAAACACCTCTGTTTTCTTTCAAAAATTTGGATGTGTCCACGTTGCGCCTTGGGGCGTTTCCTGTCGCGGGCGCTAGGCCTACCCACACAAGTGAGGTATCATTTTTATCAGGAGACTTTGGGAAACGCTGGGTGGAAGAAAATTTGTGGCTCCTCTCAGATTCCAGAACTTTCTGCCAAAGAAATGTGAGGAACATGTGTTTTTTTAGCCAAATTTTGAGGTTTACAAAGGATTCTGGGTAACAGAACCTGGTCCGAGACCCGCAAGTCACCCCATCTTGGATTCCCCTAGGTCTCTAGTTTTCAGAAATGCACAGGTTTGGTAGGTTTCCCTAGGTGCCGGCTGAGCTAGAGGCCAAAACCTACAGGTAGGCACTTCGCAAAAAACACCTCTGTTTTCTTTCAAAAATTTGGATGTGTCCACGTTGCGCCTTGGGGCGTTTCCTGTCACGGGCGCTAGGCCTACCCACACAAGTGAGGTATCATTTTTATCGGGAGACTTTGGGAAACGCTGGGTGGAAGGAAATTTGTGGCTCCTCTCAGATTCCAGAACTTTCTGCCACAGAAATGTGAGGAACATGTGTTTTTTTAGCCAAATTATGAGCTTCGCAAAGGATTCTGAGTAACAGAACCTGGTCCGAGCCCCGCAAGTCACCTCATCTTGGATTCCCCTAGGTCTCTAGTTTTCAGAAATGCACAGGTTTGGTAGGTTTCCCTAGGTGCCGGCTGAGCTAGAGGCCAAAATCTACAGGTAGGCACTTCGCAAAAAACACCTCTGTTTTCTTTCAAAAATTTGGATGTGTCCACGTTGCGCCTTGGGGCGTTTCCTGTCGCGGGCGCTAGGCCTACCCACACAAGTGAGGTATCATTTTTATCAGGAGACTTTGGGAAACGCTGGGTGGAAGGAAATTTGTGGCTCCTCTCAGATTCCAGAACTTTCTGCCACAGAAATGTGAGGAACATTTGTATTTTTAGCCAAATTTTGAGGTTTACAAAGGATTCTGGGTAACAGAACCTGGTCCGAGACCCGCAAGTCACCCCATCTTGGATTCCCCTAGGTCTCTAGTTTTCAGAAATGCACAGGTTTGGTAGGTTTCCCTAGGTGCCTGCTGAGCTAGAGGCCAAAATCTACAGGTAGTCACTTCGCAAAAAACACCTCTGTTTTCTTTCAAAAATTTGGATGTGTCCACGTTGCGCTTTGGGGCGTTTCCTGTCGCGGGCGCTAGGCCTACCCACACAAGTGAGGTATCATTGTTATCGGGAGACTTGGGGGAACGCTGGGTGGAAGGAAATTCGTGGCTCCTCTCAGATTCCAGAACTTTCTGCCACAGAAATGTGAGGAACATGTGTTTTTTTAGCCAAATTTTGAGGTTTACAAAGGATTCTGGGTAACAGAACCAGGTCCGAGACCCGCAAGTCACCCCATCTTGGATTCCCCTAGGTCTCTAGTTTTCAGAAATGCACAGGTTTGGTAGGTTTCCCTAGGTGCCGGCTGAGCTAGAGGCCAAAATCTACAGGTAGGCACTTCGCAAAAAACACCTCTGTTTTCTTTAAAAAATTTGGATGTGTCCACGTTGCGCCTTGGGGCGTTTCCTGTCGCGGGCGCTAGGCCTACCCACACAAGTGAGGTATCATTTTTATCGGGAGACTTTGGGAAACGCTGGGTGGAAGGAAATTTGTGGCTCCTCTCAGATTCCAGAACTTTCTGCCACAGAAATGTGAGGAACATGTGTTTTTTTAGCCAAATTTTGAGGTTTACAAAGGATTCTGGGTAACAGAACCTGGTCCGAGACCCGCAAGTCACCCCATCTTGGATTCCCCTAGGTCTCTAGTTTTCAGAAATGCACAGGTTTGGTAGGTTTCCCTAGGTACCGGCTGAGCTAGAGGCCAAAATCTACAGGTAGGCACTTCGCAAAAAACACCTCTGTTTTCTTTCAAAAATTTGGATGTGTCCACGTTGCGCTTTGGGGCGTTTCCTGTCGCGGGTGCTAGGCCTACCCACACAAGTGAGGTATCATTGTTATCGGGAGACTTGGGGGAACGCTGGGTGGAAGGAAATTTGTGGCTCCTCTCAGATTCCAGAACTTTCTGCCACAGAAATGTGAGGAACATGTGTTTTTTTAGCCAAATTTTGAGGTTTGCAAAGGATTCTGGGTAACAGAACCTGGTCCGAGCCCCGCAAGTCACCCCATCTTGGATTCCCCTATGTCTCTAGTTTTCAGAAATGCACAGGTTTGGTAGGTTTCCCTAGGTGCCGACTGAGCTAGAGGCCAAAATCTAGAGGTAGGCACTTCGCAAAAAACACCTCTGTTTTCTTTAAAAATTTTGGATGTGTCCACGTTGCGCTTTGGGGCCTCTCCTGTTGCGGCCGCTAGGCCTACCCACACAAGTGAGGTATCATTTTTATCAGGAGACTTTGGGAAACGCTGTGTGGAAGGACATTTGTGGCTCCTCTCAGATTACAGAACTTTCTGCCACAGAAATATGAGGAACATGTGTTTTTTTAGCCAAATTTTGAGGTTTACAAAGGATTCTGGGTAACAGAACCTGGTCCGAGACCCGCAAGTCACCCCATCTTGGATTCCCCTAGGTCTCTAGTTTTCAGAAATGCACAGGTTTGGTAGGTTTCCCTAGGTGCCTGCTGAGCTAGAGGCCAAAATCTACAGGTAGTCACTTCGCAAAAAACACCTCTGTTTTCTTTCAAAAATTTGGATGTGTCCACGTTGCGCTTTGGGGCGTTTCCTGTCGCGGGCGCTAGGCCTACCCACACAAGTGAGGTATCATTGTTATCGGGAGACTTGGGGGAACGCTGGGTGGAAGGAAATTCGTGGCTCCTCTCAGATTCCAGAACTTTCTGCCACAGAAATGTGAGGAACATGTGTTTTTTTAGCCAAATTTTGAGGTTTACAAAGGATTCTGGGTAACAGAACCAGGTCCGAGACCCGCAAGTCACTCCATCTTGGATTCCCCTAGGTCTCTAGTTTTCAGAAATGCACAGGTTTGGTAGGTTTCCCTAGGTGCCGGCTGAGCTAGAGGCCAAAATCTACAGGTAGGCACTTCGCAAAAAACACCTCTGTTTTCTTTCAAAAATTTGGATGTGTCCACGTTGCGCCTTGGGGCGTTTCCTGTCGCGGGCGCTAGGCCTACCCACACAAGTGAGGTATCATTTTTATCGGGAGACTTTGGGAAACGCTGGGTGGAAGGAAATTTGTGGCTCCTCTCAGATTCCAGAACTTTCTGCCACAGAAATGTGAGGAACATGTGTTTTTTTAGCCAAATTTTGAGGTTTACAAAGGATTCTGGGTAACAGAACCTGGTCCGAGACCCGCAAGTCACCCCATCTTGGATTCCCCTAGGTCTCTAGTTTTCAGAAATGCACAGGTTTGGTAGGTTTCCCTAGGTACCGGCTGAGCTAGAGGCCAAAATCTACAGGTAGGCACTTCGCAAAAAACACCTCTGTTTTCTTTCAAAAATTTGGATGTGTCCACGTTGCGCTTTGGGGCGTTTCCTGTCGCGGGTGCTAGGCCTACCCACACAAGTGAGGTATCATTGTTATCGGGAGACTTGGGGGAACGCTGGGTGGAAGGAAATTTGTGGCTCCTCTCAGATTCCAGAACTTTCTGCCACAGAAATGTGAGGAACATGTGTTTTTTTAGCCAAATTTTGAGGTTTGCAAAGGATTCTGGGTAACAGAACCTGGTCCGAGCCCCGCAAGTCACCCCATCTTGGATTCCCCTATGTCTCTAGTTTTCAGAAATGCACAGGTTTGGTAGGTTTCCCTAGGTGCCGACTGAGCTAGAGGCCAAAATCTAGAGGTAGGCACTTCGCAAAAAACACCTCTGTTTTCTTTAAAAATTTTGGATGTGTCCACGTTGCGCTTTGGGGCCTCTCCTGTTGCGGCCGCTAGGCCTACCCACACAAGTGAGGTATCATTTTTATCAGGAGACTTTGGGAAACGCTGTGTGGAAGGACATTTGTGGCTCCTCTCAGATTACAGAACTTTCTGCCACAGAAATATGAGGAACATGTGTTTTTTTAGCCAAATTTTGAGGTTTACAAAGGATTCTGGGTAACAGAACCTGGTCCGAGACCCGCAAGTCACCCAATCTTGGATTCCCCTAGGTCTCTAGTTTTCAGAAATGCACAGGTTTGGTAGGTTTCCCTAGGTGCCGGCTGAGCTAGAGGCCAAAATCTACAGGTAGGCACTTCGCAAAAAACACCTCTGTTTTCTTTCAAAAATTTGGATGTGTCCACGTTGCGCTTTGGGGCGTTTCCTGTCGCAGGCGCTAGGCCTACCCACACAAGTGAGGTATCATTTTTATCGGGAGACTTGGGGGAACGCTGGGTGGAAGGAAATTTGTGGCTCCTCTCAGATTCCAGAACTTTCTGCCACAGAAATGTGAGGAACATGTGTTTTTTTAGCCAAATTTTGAGGTTCGCAAAGGATTCTGGGTAACAGAACCTGGTCTAAGCCCCGCAAGTCACCCCATCTTGGATTCCCCTAGGTCTCTAGTTTTCAGAAATGCACAGGTTTAGTAGGTTTCCCTAGGTGCCGGCAGAGCTAGAGGCCAAAATCTACAGGTAGGCACTTCGCAAAAAACACCTCTGTTTTCTTTAAAAAAATTGGATGTGTCCACGTTGCGCTTTGGGGCGTTTCCTGTCGCGGGCGCTAGGCCTACCCACACAAGTGAGGTATCATTTTTATTGGGATACTTGGGGGAACGCTGGGTGGAAGGAAATTTGTGGCTCCTCTCAGATTCCAGAACTTTCTGCCACAGAAATGTGAGGAACATGTGTTTTTTTAGCCAAATTATGAGCTTCGCAAAGGATTCTGGGTAACAGAACCTGGTCTGAGCCCCGCAAGTCACCTCATCTTGGATTCCCCTAGGTCTCTAGTTTTCAGAAATGCACAGGTTTGGTAGGTTTCCCTAGGTGCCGGCTGAGATAGAGGCCAAAATCTACAGGTAGGCACTTCGCAAAAAACACCTCTGTTTTCTTTAAAATTTTTGGATGTGTCCACGTTGCGCTTTGGGGCGTTTCCTGTCGCGGGCGCTAGGCCTACCCACACAAGTGAGGTATCATTTTTATTGGGATACTTGGGAGAACGCTGGGTGGAAGGAAATTTGTGGCTCCTCTCAGATTCCAGAACTTTCTGCCACAGAAATGTGAGGAACATGTGTTTTTTAGCCAAATTATGAGCTTCGCAAAGGATTCTGGGTAACAGAACCTGGTCTGAGCCCCGCAAGTCACCTCATCTTGGATTCCCCTAGGTCTCTAGTTTTCAGAAATGCACAGGTTTGGTAGGTTTCCCTAGGTGCCGGCTGAGATAGAGGCCAAAATCTACAGGTAGGCACTTCGCAAAAAACACCTCTGTTTTCTTAAAATTTTTTGGATGTGTCCACGTTGCGCTTTGGGGCGTTTCCTGTCGCGGGCGCTAGGCCTACCCACGCAAGTGAGGTATAATTTTTATCAGGAAACTTTGGGAAACGCTGGGTGGAAGGAAATTTGAGGCTCCTCTCAGATTCCAGAACTTTCTGCCACAGAAATGTGAGGAACATTTGTATTTTTAGCCAAATTTTGAGGTTTACAAAGGATTCTGGGTAACAGAACCTGGTCCGAGACCCGCAAGTCACCCCATCTTGGATTCCCCTAGGTCTATAGTTTTCAGAAATGCACAGGTTTGGTAGGTTTCCCTAGGTGCCTGCTGAGCTAGAGGCCAAAATCTACAGGTAGGCACTTCGCAAAAAACACCTCTGTTTTCTTTCAAAAATTTGGATGTGTCCACGTTGCGCTTTGGGGCGTTTCCTGTCGCGGACGCTAGGCCTACCCACACAAGTGAGGTATCATTGTTATCGGGAGACTTGGGGGAACGCTGGGTGGAAGGAAATTCGTGGCTCCTCTCAGATTCCAGAACTTTCTGCCACAGAAATGTGAGGAACATGTGTTTTTTTAGCCAAATTTTGAGGTTTACAAAGGATTCTGGGTAACAGAACCAGGTCCGAGACCCGCAAGTCACCCCATCTTGGATTCCCCTAGGTCTCTAGTTTTCAGAAATGCACAGGTTTGGTAGGTTTCCCTAGGTGCCGGCTGAGCTAGAGGCCAAAATCTACAGGTAGGCACTTCGCAAAAAACACCTCTGTTTTCTTTCAAAAATTTGATGTGTTCACGTTGCGCCTTGGGGCGTTTCCTGTCGCGGGCGCTAGGCCTACCCACACAAGTGAGGTATCATTTTTATCGGGAGACTTTGGGAAACGCTGGGTGGAAGGAAATTTGTGGCTCCTCTCAGATTCCAGAACTTTCTGCCACAGAAATGTGAGGAACATGTGTTTTTTTAGCCAAATTTTGAGGATTACAAAGGATTCTGGGTAACAGAACCTGGTCCGAGACCCGCAAGTCACCCCATCTTGGATTCCCCTAGGTCTCTAGTTTTCAGAAATGCACAGGTTTGGTAGGTTTCCCTAGGTACCGGCTGAGCTAGAGGCCAAAATCTACAGGTAGGCACTTCGCAAAAAACACCTCTGTTTTCTTTCAAAAATTTGGATGTGTCCACGTTGCGCTTTGGGGCGTTTCCTGTCGCGGGTGCTAGGCCTACCCACACAAGTGAGGTATCATTGTTATCGGGAGACTTGGGGGAACGCTGGGTGGAAGGAAATTTGTGGCTCCTCTCAGATTCCAGAACTTTCTGCCACAGAAATGTGAGGAACATGTGTTTTTTTAGCCAAATTTTGAGGTTTACAAAGGATTCTGGGTAACAGAACCTGGTCCGAGACCCGCAAGTCACCCAATCTTGGATTCCCCTAGGTCTCTAGTTTTCAGAAATGCACAGGTTTGGTAGGTTTCCCTAGGTGCCGGCTGAGATAGAGGCCAAAATCTACAGGTAGGCACTTCGCAAAAAACACCTCTGTTTTCTTTAAAAAATTTGGATGTGTCCACGTTGCGCTTTGGGGCATTTCCTGTCGCAGGCGCTAGGCCTACCCACACAAGTGAGGTATCATTTTTATCGGGAGACTTGGGGGAACGGTGGGTGGAAGGAAATTTGTGGCTCCTCTCAGATTCCAGAACTTTCTGCCACAGAAATGTGAGGAACATGTGTTTTCTTTTTAGCCAAATTTTGAGGTTTACAAAGGATTCTGGGTAACAGAACCTGGTCCGAGACCCGCAAGTCACCCCATCTTGGATTCCCCTAGGTCTCTAGTTTTCAGAAATGCACAGGTTTGGTAGGTTTCCCTAGGTGCCGGCTGAGCTAGAGGCCAAAATCTACAGGTAGGCACTTCCCAAAAAACACCTCTGTTTTCTTTCAAAAATTTGGATGTGTCCACGTTGCGCTTTGGGGCGTTTCCTGTCGCAGGCGCTAGGCCTACCCACACAAGTGAGGTATCATTTTTATCGGGAGACTTGGGGGAACGCTGGGTGGAAGGAAATTTGTGGCTCCTCTCAGATTCCAGAACTTTCTGCCACAGAAATGTGAGGAACATGTGTTTTTTTAGCCAAATTTTGAGGTTCGCAAAGGATTCTGGGTAACAGAACCTGGTCTAAGCCCCGCAGGTCACCCCATCTTGGATTCCCCTAGGTCTCTAGTTTTCAGAAATGCACAGGTTTAGTAGGTTTCCCTAGGTGCCGGCTGAGCTAGAGGCCAAAATCTACAGGTAGGCACTTCGCAAAAAACACCTCTGTTTTCTTTAAAAAATTTGGATGTGTCCACGTTGCGCTTTGGGGCGTTTCCTGTCGCGGGTGCTAGGCCTACCCACACAAGTGAGGTATCATTGTTATCGGGAGACTTGGGGGAACGCTGGGTGGAAGGAAATTTGTGGCTCCTCTCAGATTCCAGAACTTTCTGCCACAGAAATGTGAGGAACATGTGTTTTTTTAGCCAAATTTTGAGGTTTACAAAGGATTCTGGGTAACAGAACCTGGTCCGAGACCCGCAAGTCACCCAATCTTGGATTCCCCTAGGTCTCTAGTTTTCAGAAATGCACAGGTTTGGTAGGTTTCCCTAGGTGCCGGCTGAGATAGAGGCCAAAATCTACAGGTAGGCACTTCGCAAAAAACACCTCTGTTTTCTTTAAAAAATTTGGATGTGTCCACGTTGCGCTTTGGGGCATTTCCTGTCGCAGGCGCTAGGCCTACCCACACAAGTGAGGTATCATTTTTATCGGGAGACTTGGGGGAACGCTGGGTGGAAGGAAATTTGTGGCTCCTCTCAGATTCCAGAACTTTCTGCCACAGAAATGTGAGGAACATGTGTTTTCTTTTTAGCCAAATTTTGAGGTTTACAAAGGATTCTGGGTAACAGAACCTGGTCCGAGACCCGCAAGTCACCCCATCTTGGATTCCCCTAGGTCTCTAGTTTTCAGAAATGCACAGGTTTGGTAGGTTTCCCTAGGTGCCGGCTGAGCTAGAGGCCAAAATCTACAGGTAGGCACTTCCCAAAAAACACCTCTGTTTTCTTTCAAAAATTTGGATGTGTCCACGTTGCGCTTTGGGGCGTTTCCTGTCGCAGGCGCTAGGCCTACCCACACAAGTGAGGTATCATTTTTATCGGGAGACTTGGGGGAACGCTGGGTGGAAGGAAATTTGTGGCTCCTCTCAGATTCCAGAACTTTCTGCCACAGAAATGTGAGGAACATGTGTTTTTTTAGCCAAATTTTGAGGTGCGCAAAGGATTCTGGGTAACAGAACCTGGTCTAAGCCCCGCAGGTCACCCCATCTTGGATTCCCCTAGGTCTCTAGTTTTCAGAAATGCACAGGTTTAGTAGGTTTCCCTAGGTGCCGGCTGAGCTAGAGGCCAAAATCTACAGGTAGGCACTTCGCAAAAAACACCTCTGTTTTCTTTAAAAAATTTGGATGTGTCCACGTTGCGCTTTGGGGCGTTTCCTGTCGCGGGCGCTAGGCCTACCCACACAAGTGAGGTATCATTTTTATTGGGATACTTGGGGGAACGCTGGGTGGAAGGAAATTTGTGGCTCCTCTCAGATTCCAGAACTTTCTGCCACAGAAATGTGAGGAACATGTGTTTTTTTAGCCAAATTATGAGCTTCGCAAAGGATTCTGGGTAACAGAACCTGGTCTGAGCCCCGCAAGTCACCTCATCTTGGATTCCCCTAGGTCTCTAGTTTTCAGAAATGCACAGGTTTGGTAGGTTTCCCTAGGTGCCGGCTGAGATAGAGGCCAAAATCTACAGGTAGGCACTTCGCAAAAAACACCTCTGTTTTCTTAAAAATTTTTGGATGTGTCCTCGTTGCGCTTTGGGGCGTTTCCTGTCGCGGGCGCTAGGCCTACCCACGCAAGTGAGGTATAATTTTTATCAGGAAACTTTGGGAAACGCTGGGTGGAAGGAAATTTGTGGCTCCTCTCAGATTCCAGAACTTTCTGCCACAGAAATGTGAGGAACATGTGTTTTTTTTAGCCAAATTTTGAGGTTTACAAAGGATTCTGGGTAACAGAACCTGGTCCGAGACCCGCAAATCACCCCATCTTGGATTCCCCTAGTTCTCTAGTTTTCAGAAATACACAGGTTTGGTAGGTTTCCCTAGGTGCCGGCTGAGCTAGAGGCCAAAATCTACAGGTAGGCACTTCGCAAAAAACACCTCTGTTTTCTTTCAAAAATTTGGATGTGTCCACGTTGCGCTTTGGGGCATTTCCTGTTGTGGGCGCTAGGCCTACCCACACAAGTGAGGTATCATTTTTATCGGGAGACTTGGGGGAACGGTGGGTGGAAGGCAATTTGTGGCTCCTCTCAGATTCCAGAACTTTCTGCCACAGAAATGCGAGGAACATGTTTTTTTTTAGCCAAATTATGAGCTTCGCAAAGGATCCTGGGTAACAGAACCTGGTCCGAGCCCCGCAAGTAACCTCATCTTGGATTCCCCTAGGTCTCTAGTTTTCAGAAATGCACAGGTTTGGTAGGTTTCCCTAGGTGCCGGCTGAGCTAGAGGCCAAAATCTACAGGTAGGCACTTCGCAAAAAACACCTCTGTTTTCTTTCAAAAATTTGGATGTGTCCACGTTGCGCTTTGGGGCATTTCCTGTCACGGGCGCTAGGCCTACCCACACAAGTGAGGTATCATTTTTATCGGGAGACTTGGGGGAACGCTGGGTGGAAGGAAATTTGTGGCTCCTCTCAGATTCCAGAACTTTCTGCCACAGAAATGTGAGGAACATGTGTTTTTTTTTAGCCAAATTATGAGCTTCGCAAAGGATTCTGAGTAACAGAACCTGGTCCGAGCCCCGCAAGTCATCTCATCTTTGATTCCTCTAGGTCTCCAGTTTTCAGAAATGCACAGGTTAGGTAGGTTTCCCTAGGTGCCGGCTGAGATAGAGGCCAAAATCTACAGGTAGGCACTTCGCAAAAAACACCTCTGTTTTCTTTAAAAGTTTTGGATGTGTCCACGTTGCGCTTTGGGGCGTTTCCTGTCGCGGGCGCTAGGCCTACCCACACAAGTGAGGTATCATTTTTATCAGGAGACTTTGGAAAACGCTGGGTGGAAGAAAATTCGTGGCTCCTCTCAGATTCCAGAACTTTCTGCCAAAGAAATGTGAGGAACATGTGTTTTTTTAGCCAAATTTTGAGGTTTACAAAGGATTCTGGGTAACAGAACCTGGTCCGAGACCCGCAAGTCACCCCATCTTGGATTCCCCTAGGTCTCTAGTTTTCAGAAATGCACAGGTTTGGTAGGTTTCCCTAGGTGCCGGCTGAGCTAGAGGCCAAAACCTACAGGTAGGCACTTCGCAAAAAACACCTCTGTTTTCTTTCAAAAATTTGGATGTGTCCACGTTGCGCCTTGGGGCGTTTCCTGTCGCGGGCGCTAGGCCTAGCCACACAAGTGAGGTATCATTTTTATCGGGAGACTTTGGGAGACGCTGGGTGGAAGGACATTTGTGGCTCCTCTCAGATTCCAGAACTTTCTGCCACAGAAATGTGAGGAACATGTGTTTTTTTAGCCAAATTATGAGCTTCGCAAAGGATTCTGAGTAACAGAACCTGGTCCGAGCCCCGCAAGTCACCTCATCTTGGATTCCCCTAGGTCTCTAGTTTTCAGAAATGCACAGGTTTGGTAGGTTTCCCTAGGTGCTGGCTGAGGTAGAGGCCAAAATCTACAGGTAGGCACTTCGCAAAAAACACCTCTGTTTTCTTTCAAAAATGTGGATGTGTCCACGTTGCGCCTTGGGGCGTTTCCTGTCGCGGGCGCTAGGCCTACCCACACAAGTGAGGTATCATTTTTATCAGGAGACTTTGGGAAACGCTGGGTGGAAGGAAATTTGTGGCTCCTCTCAGATTCCAGAACTTTCTGCCACAGAAATGTGAGGAACATTTGTATTTTTAGCCAAATTTTGAGGTTTACAAAGGATTCTGGGTAACAGAACCTGGTCCGAGACCCGCAAGTCACCCCATCTTGGATTCCCCTAGGTCTCTAGTTTTCAGAAATGCACAGGTTTGGTAGGTTTCCCTAGGTGCCGGCTGAGCTAGAGGCCAAAATCTACAGGTAGGCACTTCGCAAAAAATACCTTTGTTTTCTTTCAAAAATTTGGATGTGTCCACGTTGCGCTTTGGGGCGTTTCCTGTCGCGGGCGCTAGGCCTACCCACACAAGTGAGGTATCATTGTTATCGGGAGACTTGGGGGAACGCTGGGTGGAAGGAAATTCGTGGCTCCTCTCAGATTCCAGAACTTTCTGCCACAGAAATGTGAGGAACATGTGTTTTTTTAGCCAAATTTTGAGGTTTACAAAGGATTCTGGGTAACAGAACCTGGTCCGAGACCCGCAAGTCACCCCATCTTGGATTCCCCTAGGTCTCTAGTTTTCAGAAATGCACAGGTTTGGTAGGTTTCCCTAGGTGCCGGCTGAGCTAGAGGCCAAAATCTACAGGTAGGCACTTCGCAAAAAACACCTCTGTTTTCTTTCAAAAATGTGGATGTGTCCACGTTGCGCCTTGGGGCGTTTCCTGTCGCGGGCGCTAGGCCTACCCACACAAGTGAGGTATCATTTTTATCGGGAGACTTTGGGAAACGCTGGGTGGAAGGAAATTTGTGGCTCCTCTCAGATTCCAGAACTTTCTGCCACAGAAATGTGAGGAACATTTGTATTTTTAGCCAAATTTTGAGGTTTACAAAGGATTCTGGGTAACAGAACCTGGTCCGAGACCCGCAAGTCACCCCATCTTGGATTCCCCTAGGTCTCTAGTTTTCAGAAATGCACAGGTTTGGTAGGTTTCCCTAGGTGCCGGCTGAGCTAGAGGCCAAAATCTACAGGTAGGCACTTCGCAAAAAACACCTCTGTTTTCTTTCAAAAATTTGGATGTGTCCACGTTGCGCTTTGGGGCGTTTCCTGTCGCGGGCGCTAGGCCTACCCACACAAGTGAGGTATCATTGTTATCGGGAGACTTGGGGGAACGCTGGGTGGAAGGAAATTCGTGGCTCCTCTCAGATTCCAGAACTTTCTGCCACAGAAATGTGAGGAACATGTGTTTTTTTAGCCAAATTTTGAGGTTTACAAAGGATTCTGGGTAACAGAACCAGGTCCGAGACCCGCAAGTCACCCCATCTTGGATTCCCCTAGGTCTCTAGTTTTCAGAAATGCACAGGTTTGGTAGGTTTCCCTAGGTGCCGGCTGAGCTAGAGGCCAAAATCTACAGGTAGGCACTTCGCAAAAAACACCTCTGTTTTCTTTCAAAAATTTGGATGTGTCCACGTTGCGCCTTGGGGCGTTTCCTGTCGCGGGCGCTAGGCCTACCCACACAAGTGAGGTATCATTTTTATCGGGAGACTTTGGGAAACGCTGGGTGGAAGGAAATTTGTGGCTCCTCTCAGATTCCAGAACTTTCTGCCACAGAAATGTGAGGAACATGTGTTTTTTTAGCCAAATTTTGAGGTTTACAAAGGATTCTGGGTAACAGAACCTGGTCCGAGACCCGCAAGTCACCCCATCTTGGATTCCCCTAGGTCTCTAGTTTTCAGAAATGCACAGGTTTGGTAGGTTTCCCTAGGTACCGGCTGAGCTAGAGGCCAAAATCTACAGGTACGCACTTCGCAAAAAACACCTCTGTTTTCTTTCAAAAATTTGGATGTGTCCACGTTGCGCTTTGGGGCGTTTCCTATCGCGGGTGCTAGGCCTACCCACACAAGTGAGGTATCATTGTTATCGGGAGACTTGGGGGAACGCTGGGTGGAAGGAAATTCGTGGCTCCTCTCAGATTCCAGAACTTTCTGCCACAGAAATGTGAGGAACATGTGTTTTTTTAGCCAAATTTTGAGGTTTACAAAGGATTCTGGGTAACAGAACCAGGTCCGAGACCCGCAAGTCACCCCATATTGGATTCCCCTAGGTCTCTAGTTTTCAGAAATGCACAGGTTTGGTAGGTTTCCCTAGGTGCCGACTGAGCTAGAGGCCAAAATCTAGAGGTAGGCACTTCGCAAAAAACACCTCTGTTTTCTTTAAAAATTTTGGATGTGTCCACGTTGCGCTTTGGGGCGTCTCCTGTCACGGCCGCTAGGCCTACCCACACAAGTGAGGTATCATTTTTATCAGGAGACTTTGGGAAACGCTGTGTGGAAGGACATTTGTGGCTCCTCTCAGATTACAGAACTTTCTGCCACAGAAATGTGATGAACATGTGTTTTTTTAGCCAAATTTTGAGGTTTACAAAGGATTCTGGGTAACAGAACCTGGTCCGAGACCCGCAAGTCACCCCATATTGGATTCCCCTAGGTCTCTAGTTTTCAGAAATGCACAGGTTTGGTAGGTTTCCCTAGGTGCCGACTGAGCTAGAGGCCAAAATCTAGAGGTAGGCACTTCGCAAAAAACACCTCTGTTTTCTTTAAAAAATGTGGATGTGTCCACGTTGCGCTTTGGGGCGTTTCCTGTCGCAGGCGCTAGGCCTACCCACACAAGTGAGGTATCATTTTTATCGGGAGACTTGGGGGAACGCTGGGTGGAAGGAAATTTGTGGCTCCTCTCAGATTCCAGAACTTTCTGCCACAGAAATGTGAGGAACATGTGGTTTTTTAGCCAAATTTTGAGGTTCGCAAAGGATTCTGGGTAACAGAACCTGGTCTAAGCCCCGCAGGTCACCCCATCTTGGATTCCCCTAGGTCTCTAGTTTTCAGAAATGCACAGGTTTAGTAGGTTTCCCTAGGTGCCGGCTGAGCTAGAGGCCAAAATCTACAGGTAGGCACTTCGCAAAAAACACCTCTGTTTTCTTTAAAAAATTTGGATGTGTCCACGTTGCGCTTTGGGGCGTTTCCTGTCGCGGGCGCTAGGCCTACCCACACAAGTGAGGTATCATTTTTATTGGGATACTTGGGGGAACGCTGGGTGGAAGGAAATTTGTGGCTCCTCTCAGATTCCAGAACTTTCTGCCACAGAAATGTGAGGAACATGTGTTTTTTTAGCCAAATTATGAGCTTCGCAAAGGATTCTGGGTAACAGAACCTGGTCTGAGCCCCGCAAGTCACCTCATCTTGGATTCCCCTAGGTCTCTAGTTTTCAGAAATGCACAGGTTTGGTAGGTTTCCCTAGGTGCCGGCTGAGATAGAGGCCAAAATCTACAGGTAGGCACTTCGCAAAAAACACCTCTGTTTTCTTTAAAATTTTTGGATGTGTCCACGTTGCGCTTTGGGGCGTTTCCTGTCGCGGGCGCTAGGCCTACCCACACAAGTGAGGTATCATTTTTATTGGGATACTTGGGGGAACGTTGGGTGGAAGGAAATTTGTGGCTCCTCTCAGATTCCAGAACTTTCTGCCACAGAAATGTGAGGAACATGTGTTTTTTTAGCCAAATTATGAGCTTCGCAAAGGATTCTGGGTAACAGAACCTGGTCTGAGCCCCGCAAGTCACCTCATCTTGGATTCCCCTAGGTCTCTAGTTTTCAGAAATGCACAGGTTTGGTAGGTTTCCCTAGGTGCCGGCTGAGATAGAGGCCAAAATCTACAGGTAGGCACTTCGCAAAAAACACCTCTGTTTTCTTTAAAAAATTTTGATGTGTCCACGTTGCGCTTTGGGGCGTTTCCTGTCGCGGGCGCTAGGCCTACCCACGCAAGTGAGGTATAATTTTTATCAGGAAACTTTGGGAAACGCTGGGTGGAAGGAAATTTGTGGCTCCTCTCAGATTCCAGAACTTTCTGCCACAGAAATGTGAGGAACATGTGTTTTTTTTAGCCAAATTTTGAGGTTTACAAAGGATTCTGGGTAACAGAACCTGGTCCGAGACCCGCAAATCACCCCATCTTGGATTCCCCTAGTTCTCTAGTTTTCAGAAATACACAGGTTTGGTAGGTTTCCCTAGGTGCCGGCTGAGCTAGAGGCCAAAATCTACAGGTAGGCACTTCGCAAAAAACACCTCTGTTTTCTTTCAAAAATTTGGATGTGTCCACGTTGCGCTTTGGGGCATTTCCTGTCGTGGGCGCTAGGCCTACCCACACAAGTGAGGTATCATTTTTATCGGGAGACTTGGGGGAACGGTGGGTGGAAGGCAATTTGTGGCTCCTCTCAGATTCCAGAACTTTCTGCCACAGAAATATGAGGAACATGTTTTTTTTTAGCCAAATTATGAGCTTCGCAAAGGATTCTGGGTAACAGAACCTGGTCTGAGCCCCGCAAGTAACCTCATCTTGGATTCCCCTAGGTCTCTAGTTTTCAGAAATGCACAGGTTTGGTAGGTTTCCCTAGGTGCCGGCTGAGCTAGAGGCCAAAATCTACAGGTAGGCACTTCGCAAAAAACACCTCTGTTTTCTTTCAAAAATTTGGATGTGTCCACGTTGCGCTTTGGGGCATTTCCTGTCACGGGCGCTAGGCCTACCCACACAAGTGAGGTATCATTTTTATCGGGAGACTTGGGGGAACGCTGGGTGGAAGGAAATTTGTGGCTCCTCTCAGATTCCAGAACTTTCTGCCACAGAAATGTGAGGAACATGTGTTTTTTTTAGCCAAATTATGAGCTTCGCAAAGGATTCTGAGTAACAGAACCTGGTCCGAGCCCCGCAAGTCACCTCATCTTTGATTCCTCTAGGTCTCTAGTTTTCAGAAATGCACAGGTTTGGTAGGTTTCCCTAGGTGCCGGCTGAGATAGAGGCCAAAATCTACAGGTAGGCACTTCACAAAAAACACCTCTGTTTTCTTAAAATTATTTTGATGTGTCCACGTTGCGCTTTGGGGCGTTTCCTGTCGCGGGCGCTAGGCCTACCCACGCAAGTGAGGTATAATTTTTATCAGGAAACTTTGGGAAACGCTGGGTGGAAGGAAATTTGTGGCTCCTCTCAGATTCCAGAACTTTCTGCCACAGAAATGTGAGGAACATGTGTTTTTTTTAGCCAAATTTTGAGGTTTACAAAGGATTCTGGGTAACAGAACCTGGTCCGAGACCCGCAAATCACCCCATCTTGGATTCCCCTAGTTCTCTAGTTTTCAGAAATACACAGGTTTGGTAGGTTTCCCTAGGTGCCGGCTGAGCTAGAGGCCAAAATCTACAGGTAGGCACTTCGCAAAAAACACCTCTGTTTTCTTTCAAAAATTTGGATGTGTCCACGTTGCGCTTTGGGGCATTTCCTGTTGTGGGCGCTAGGCCTACCCACACAAGTGAGGTAACATTTTTATCGGGAGACTTGGGGGAACGGTGGGTGGAAGGCAATTTGTGGCTCCTCTCAGATTCCAGAACTTTCTGCCACAGAAATGCGAGGAACATGTTTTTTTTTAGCCAAATTATGAGCTTCGCAAAGGATTCTGGGTAACAGAACCTGGTCCGAGCCCCGCAAGTAACCTCATCTTGGATTCCCCTAGGTCTCTAGTTTTCAGAAATGCACAGGTTTGGTAGGTTTCCCTAGGTGCCGGCTGAGCTAGAGGCCAAAATCTACAGGTAGGCACTTCGCAAAAAACCCCCTGTTTTCTTTCAAAAATTTGGATGTGTCCACGTTGCGCTTTGGGGCATTTCCTGTCACGGGCGCTAGGCCTACCCACACAAGTGAGGTATCATTTTTATCGGGAGACTTGGGGGAACGCTGGGTGGAAGGAAATTTGTGGCTCCTCTCAGATTCCAGAACTTTCTGCCACAGAAATGTGAGGAACATGTGTTTTTTTTTAGCCAAATTATGAGCTTCGCAAAGGATTCTGAGTAACAGAACCTGGTCCGAGCCCCGCAAGTCATCTCATCTTTGATTCCTCTAGGTCTCTAGTTTTCAGAAATGCACAGGTTAGGTAGGTTTCCCTAGGTGCCGGCTGAGATAGAGGCCAAAATCTACAGGTAGGCACTTCGCAAAAAACACCTCTGTTTTCTTTAAAAGTTTTGGATGTGTCCACGTTGCGCTTTGGGGCGTTTCCTGTCGCGGGCGCTAGGCCTACCCACACAAGTGAGGTATCATTTTTATCAGGAGACTTTGGAAAACGCTGGGTGGAAGAAAATTTGTGGCTCCTCTCAGATTCCAGAACTTTCTGCCAAAGAAATGTGAGGAACATGTGTTTTTTTAGCCAAATTTTGAGGTTTACAAAGGATTCTGGGTAACAGAACCTGGTCCGAGACCCGCAAGTCACCCCATCTTGGATTCCCCTAGGTCTCTAGTTTTCAGAAATGCACAGGTTTGGTAGGTTTCCCTAGGTGCCGGCTGAGCTAGAGGCCAAAACCTACAGGTAGGCACTTCGCAAAAAACACCTCTGTTTTCTTTCAAAAATTTGGATGTGTCCACGTTGCGCCTTGGGGCGTTTCCTGTCGCGGGCGCTAGGCCTAGCCACACAAGTGAGGTATCATTTTTATCGGGAGACTTTGGGAAACGCTGGGTGGAAGGACATTTGTGGCTCCTCTCAGATTCCAGAACTTTCTGCCACAGAAATGTGAGGAACATGTGTTTTTTTAGCCAAATTATGAGCTTCACAAAGGATTCTGAGTAACAGAACCTGGTCCGAGCCCCGCAAGTCACCTCATCTTTGATTCCTCTAGGTCTCTAGTTTTCAGAAATGCACAGGTTTGGTAGGTTTCCCTAGGTGCCGGCTGAGATAGAGGCCAAAATCTACAGGTAGGCACTTCACAAAAAACACCTCTGTTTTCTTAAAATTATTTTGATGTGTCCACGTTGCGCTTTGGGGCGTTTCCTGTCGCGGGCGCTAGGCCTACCCACGCAAGTGAGGTATAATTTTTATCAGGAAACTTTGGGAAACGCTGGGTGGAAGGAAATTTGTGGCTCCTCTCAGATTCCAGAACTTTCTGCCACAGAAATGTGAGGAACATGTGTTTTTTTTAGCCAAATTTTGAGGTTTACAAAGGATTCTGGGTAACAGAACCTGGTCCGAGACCCGCAAATCACCCCATCTTGGATTCCCCTAGTTCTCTAGTTTTCAGAAATACACAGGTTTGGTAGGTTTCCCTAGGTGCCGGCTGAGCTAGAGGCCAAAATCTACAGGTAGGCACTTCGCAAAAAACACCTCTGTTTTCTTTCAAAAATTTGGATGTGTCCACGTTGCGCTTTGGGGCATTTCCTGTTGTGGGCGCTAGGCCTACCCACACAAGTGAGGTAACATTTTTATCGGGAGACTTGGGGGAACGGTGGGTGGAAGGCAATTTGTGGCTCCTCTCAGATTCCAGAACTTTCTGCCACAGAAATGCGAGGAACATGTTTTTTTTTAGCCAAATTATGAGCTTCGCAAAGGATTCTGGGTAACAGAACCTGGTCCGAGCCCCGCAAGTAACCTCATCTTGGATTCCCCTAGGTCTCTAGTTTTCAGAAATGCACAGGTTTGGTAGGTTTCCCTAGGTGCCGGCTGAGCTAGAGGCCAAAATCTACAGGTAGGCACTTCGCAAAAAACACCTCTGTTTTCTTTCAAAAATTTGGATGTGTCCACGTTGCGCTTTGGGGCATTTCCTGTCACGGGCGCTAGGCCTACCCACACAAGTGAGGTATCATTTTTATCGGGAGACTTGGGGGAACGCTGGGTGGAAGGAAATTTGTGGCTCCTCTCAGATTCCAGAACTTTCTGCCACAGAAATGTGAGGAACATGTGTTTTTTTTTAGCCAAATTATGAGCTTCGCAAAGGATTCTGAGTAACAGAACCTGGTCCGAGCCCCGCAAGTCATCTCATCTTTGATTCCTCTAGGTCTCTAGTTTTCAGAAATGCACAGGTTAGGTAGGTTTCCCTAGGTGCCGGCTGAGATAGAGGCCAAAATCTACAGGTAGGCACTTCGCAAAAAACACCTCTGTTTTCTTTAAAAGTTTTGGATGTGTCCACGTTGCGCTTTGGGGCGTTTCCTGTCGCGGGCGCTAGGCCTACCCACACAAGTGAGGTATCATTTTTATCAGGAGACTTTGGAAAACGCTGGGTGGAAGAAAATTTGTGGCTCCTCTCAGATTCCAGAACTTTCTGCCAAAGAAATGTGAGGAACATGTGTTTTTTTAGCCAAATTTTGAGGTTTACAAAGGATTCTGGGTAACAGAACCTGGTCCGAGACCCGCAAGTCACCCCATCTTGGATTCCCCTAGGTCTCTAGTTTTCAGAAATGCACAGGTTTGGTAGGTTTCCCTAGGTGCCGGCTGAGCTAGAGGCCAAAACCTACAGGTAGGCACTTCGCAAAAAACACCTCTGTTTTCTTTCAAAAATTTGGATGTGTCCACGTTGCGCCTTGGGGCGTTTCCTGTCGCGGGCGCTAGGCCTAGCCACACAAGTGAGGTATCATTTTTATCGGGAGACTTTGGGAAACGCTGGGTGGAAGGACATTTGTGGCTCCTCTCAGATTCCAGAACTTTCTGCCACAGAAATGTGAGGAACATGTGTTTTTTTAGCCAAATTATGAGCTTCACAAAGGATTCTGAGTAACAGAACCTGGTCCGAGCCCCGCAAGTCACCTCATCTTGGATTCCCCTAGGTCTCTAGTTTTCAGAAATGCACAGGTTTGGTAGGTTTCCCTAGGTGCCGGCTGAGCTAGAGGCCAAAATCTACAGGTAGGCACTTCGCAAAAAACACCTCTGTTTTCTTTCAAAAATGTGGATGTGTCCACGTTGCGCCTTGGGGCGTTTCCTGTCGCGGGCGCTAGGCCTACCCACACAAGTGAGGTATCATTGTTATCGGGAGACTTGGGGGAACGCTGGGTGGAAGGAAATTCGTGGCTCCTCTCAGATTCCAGAACTTTCTGCCACAGAAATGTGAGGAACATGTGTTTTTTTAGCCAAATTTTGAGGTTTACAAAGGATTCTGGGTAACAGAACCAGGTCCGAGACCCGCAAGTCACCCCATCTTGGATTCCCCTAGGTCTCTAGTTTTCAGAAATGCACAGGTTTGGTAGGTTTCCCTAGGTGCCGGCTGAGCTAGAGGCCAAAATCTACAGGTAGGCACTTCGCAAAAAACACCTCTGTTTTCTTTCAAAAATTTGGATGTGTCCACGTTGCGCCTTGGGGCGTTTCCTGTCGCGGGCGCTAGGCCTACCCACACAAGTGAGGTATCATTTTTATCGGGAGACTTTGGGAAACGCTGGGTGGAAGGAAATTTGTGGCTCCTCTCAGATTCCAGAACTTTCTGCCACAGAAATGTGAGGAACATGTGTTTTTTTAGCCAAATTTTGAGGTTTACAAAGGATTCTGGGTAACAGAACCTGGTCCGAGACCCGCAAGTCACCCCATCTTGGATTCCCCTAGGTCTCTAGTTTTCAGAAATGCACAGGTTTGGTAGGTTTCCCTAGGTGCCGGCTGAGCTAGAGGCCAAAATCTACAGGTAGGCACTTCGCAAAAAACACCTCTGTTTTCTTTCAAAAATGTGGATGTGTCCACGTTGCGCCTTGGGGCGTTTCCTGTCGCGGGCGCTAGGCCTACCCACACAAGTGAGGTATCATTTTTATCGGGAGACTTTGGGAAACGCTGGGTGGAAGGAAATTTGTGGCTCCTCTCAGATTCCAGAACTTTCTGCCACAGAAATGTGAGGAACATTTGTATTTTTAGCCAAATTTTGAGGTTTACAAAGGATTCTGGGTAACAGAACCTGGTCCGAGACCCGCAAGTCACCCCATCTTGGATTCCCCTAGGTCTCTAGTTTTCAGAAATGCACAGGTTTGGTAGGTTTCCCTAGGTGCCGGCTGAGCTAGAGGCCAAAATCTACAGGTAGGCACTTCGCAAAAAACACCTCTGTTTTCTTTCAAAAATTTGGATGTGTCCACGTTGCGCTTTGGGGCGTTTCCTGTCGCGGGCGCTAGGCCTACCCACACAAGTGAGGTATCATTGTTATCCGGAGACTTGGGGGAACGCTGGGTGGAAGGAAATTCGTGGCTCCTCTCAGATTCCAGAACTTTCTGCCACAGAAATGTGAGGAACATGTGTTTTTTTAGCCAAATTTTGAGGTTTACAAAGGATTCTGGGTAACAGAACCAGGTCCGAGACCCGCAAGTCACCCCATCTTGGATTCCCCTAGGTCTCTAGTTTTCAGAAATGCACAGGTTTGGTAGGTTTCCCTAGGTGCCGGCTGAGCTAGAGGCCAAAATCTACAGGTAGGCACTTCGCAAAAAACACCTCTGTTTTCTTTCAAAAATTTGGATGTGTCCACGTTGCGCCTTGGGGCGTTTCCTGTCGCGGGCGCTAGGCCTACCCACACAAGTGAGGTATCATTTTTATCGGGAGACTTTGGGAAACGCTGGGTGGAAGGAAATTTGTGGCTCCTCTCAGATTCCAGAACTTTCTGCCACAGAAATGTGAGGAACATGTGTTTTTTTAGCCAAATTTTGAGGTTTACAAAGGATTCTGGGTAACAGAACCTGGTCCGAGACCCGCAAGTCACCCCATCTTGGATTCCCCTAGGTCTCTAGTTTTCAGAAATGCACAGGTTTGGTAGGTTTCCCTAGGTACCGGCTGAGCTAGAGGCCAAAATCTACAGGTAGGCACTTCGCAAAAAACACCTCTGTTTTCTTTAAAAAATTTGGATGTGTCCACGTTGCGCTTTGGGGCGTTTCCTATCGCGGGTGCTAGGCCTACCCACACAAGTGAGGTATCATTGTTATCGGGAGACTTGGGGGAACGCTGGGTGGAAGGAAATTCGTGGCTCCTCTCAGATTCCAGAACTTTCTGCCACAGAAATGTGAGGAACATGTGTTTTTTTAGCCAAATTTTGAGGTTTACAAAGGATTCTGGGTAACAGAACCAGGTCCGAGACCCGCAAGTCACCCCATATTGGATTCCCCTAGGTCTCTAGTTTTCAGAAATGCACAGGTTTGGTAGGTTTCCCTAGGTGCCGACTGAGCTAGAGGCCAAAATCTAGAGGTAGGCACTTCGCAAAAAACACCTCTGTTTACTTTAAAAATTTTGGATGTGTCCACGTTGCGCTTTGGGGCGTCTCCTGTCACGGCCGCTAGGCCTACCCACACAAGTGAGGTATCATTTTTATCAGGAGACTTTGGGAAACGCTGTGTGGAAGGACATTTGTGGCTCCTCTCAGATTACAGAACTTTCTGCCACAGAAATGTGAGGAACATGTGTTTTTTTAGCCAAATTTTGAGGTTTACAAAGGATTCTGGGTAACAGAACCTGGTCCGAGACCCGCAAGTCACCCAATCTTGGATTCCCCTAGGTCTCTAGTTTTCAGAAATGCACAGGTTTGGTAGGTTTCCCTAGGTGCCGGCTGAGCTAGAGGCCAAAATCTACAGGTAGGCACTTCGCAAAAAACACCTCTGTTTTCTTTTAAAAATGTGGATGTGTCCACGTTGCGCTTTGGGGCGTTTCCTGTCGCAGGCGCTAGGCCTACCCACACAAGTGAGGTATCATTTTTATCGGGAGACTTGGGGGAACGCTGGGTGGAAGGAAATTTGTGGCTCCTCTCAGATTCCAGAACTTTCTGCCACAGAAATGTGAGGAACATGTGGTTTTTTAGCCAAATTTTGAGGTTCGCAAAGGATTCTGGGTAACAGAACCTGGTCTAAGCCCCGCAGGTCACCCCATCTTGGATTCCCCTAGGTCTCTAGTTTTCAGAAATGCACAGGTTTAGTAGGTTTCCCTAGGTGCCGGCTGAGCTAGAGGCCAAAATCTACAGGTAGGCACTTCGCAAAAAACACCTCTGTTTTCTTTAAAAAATTTGGATGTGTCCACGTTGCGCTCTGGGGCGTTTCCTGTCGCGGGCGCTAGGCCTACCCACACAAGTGAGGTATCATTTTTATTGGGATACTTGGGGGAACGCTGGGTGGAAGGAAATTTGTGGCTCCTCTCAGATTCCAGAACTTTCTGCCACAGAAATGTGAGGAACATGTGTTTTTTTAGCCAAATTATGAGCTTCGCAAAGGATTCTGGGTAACAGAACCTGGTCTGAGCCCCGCAAGTCACCTCATCTTGGATTCCCCTAGGTCTCTAGTTTTCAGAAATGCACAGGTTTGGTAGGTTTCCCTAGGTGCCGGCTGAGATAGAGGCCAAAATCTACAGGTAGGCACTTCGCAAAAAACACCTCTGTTTTCTTTAAAATTTTTGGATGTGTCCACGTTGCGCTTTGGGGCGTTTCCTGTCGCGGGCGCTAGGCCTACCCACGCAAGTGAGGTATAATTTTTATCAGGAAACTTTGGGAAACGCTGGGTGGAAGGAAATTTGTGGCTCCTCTCAGATTCCAGAACTTTCTGCCACAGAAATGTGAGGAACATGTGTTTTTTTTAGCCAAATTTTTAGGTTTACAAAGGATTCTGGGTAACAGAACCTGGTCCGAGACCCGCAAATCACCCCATCTTGGATTCCCCTAGTTCTCTAGTTTTCAGAAATACACAGGTTTGGTAGGTTTCCCTAGGTGCCGGCTGAGCTAGAGGCCAAAATCTACAGGTAGGCACTTCGCAAAAAACACCTCTGTTTTCTTTAAAAAATTTGGATGTGTCCACGTTGCGCTTTGGGGCATTTCCTGTCGTGGGCGCTAGGCCTACCCACACAAGTGAGGTATCATTTTTATCAGGAGACTTGGGGGAACGGTGGGTGGAAGGCAATTTGTGGCTCCTCTCAGATTCCAGAACTTTCTGCCACAGAAATGTGAGGAACATGTTTTTTTTTAGCCAAATTATGAGCTTCGCAAAGGATTCTGGGTAACAGAACCTGGTCCGAGCCCCGCAAGTAACCTCATCTTGGATTCCCCTAGGTCTCTAGTTTTCAGAAATGCACAGGTTTGGTAGGTTTCCCTAGGTGCCGGCTGAGCTAGAGGCCAAAATCTACAGGTAGGCACTTCGCAAAAAACACCTCTGTTTTCTTTCAAAAATTTGGATGTGTCCACGTTGCGCTTTGGGGCGTTTCCTGTCGCGGGCGCTAGGCCTACCCACACAAGTGAGGTATCATTTTTATTGGGATACTTGGGGGAACGCTGGGTGGAAGGAAATTTGTGGCTCCTCTCAGATTCCAGAACTTTCTGCCACAGAAATGTGAGGAACATGTGTTTTTTTAGCCAAATTATGAGCTTCGCAAAGGATTCTGGGTAACAGAACCTGGTCTGAGCCCCGCAAGTCACCTCATCTTGGATTCCCCTAGGTCTCTAGTTTTCAGAAATGCACAGGTTTGGTAGGTTTCCCTAGGTGCCGGCTGAGATAGAGGCCAAAATCTACAGGTAGGCACTTCGCAAAAAACACCTCTGTTTTCTTTAAAATTTTTGGATGTGTCCACGTTGCGCTTTGGGGCGTTTCCTGTCGCGGGCGCTAGGCCTACCCACGCAAGTGAGGTATAATTTTTATCTGGAAACTTTGGGAAACGCTGGGTGGAAGGAAATTTGTGGCTCCTCTCAGATTCCAGAACTTTCTGCCACAGAAATGTGAGGAACATGTGTTTTTTTTAGCCAAATTTTTAGGTTTACAAAGGATTCTGGGTAACAGAACCTGGTCCGAGACCCGCAAATCACCCCATCTTGGATTCCCCTAGTTCTCTAGTTTTCAGAAATACACAGGTTTGGTAGGTTTCCCTAGGTGCCGGCTGAGCTAGAGGCCAAAATCTACAGGTAGGCACTTCGCAAAAAACACCTCTGTTTTCTTTAAAAAATTTGGATGTGTCCACGTTGCGCTTTGGGGCATTTCCTGTCGTGGGCGCTAGGCCTACCCACACAAGTGAGGTATCATTTTTATCAGGAGACTTGGGGGAACGGTGGGTGGAAGGCAATTTGTGGCTCCTCTCAGATTCCAGAACTTTCTGCCACAGAAATGTGAGGAACATGTTTTTTTTTAGCCAAATTATGAGCTTCGCAAAGGATTCTGGGTAACAGAACCTGGTCCGAGCCCCGCAAGTAACCTCATCTTGGATTCCCCTAGGTCTCTAGTTTTCAGAAATGCACAGGTTTGGTAGGTTTCCCTAGGTGCCGGCTGAGCTAGAGGCCAAAATCTACAGGTAGGCACTTCGCAAAAAACACCTCTGTTTTCTTTCAAAAATTTGGATGTGTCCACGTTGCGCTTTGGGGCATTTCCTGTCACGGGCGCTAGGCCTACCCACACAAGTGAGGTATCATTTTTATCGGGAGACTTGGGGGAACGCTGGGTGGAAGGAAATTTGTGGCTCCTCTCAGATTCCAGAACTTTCTGCCACAGAAATGTGAGGAACATGTGTTTTTTTTAGCCAAATTATGAGCTTCGCAAAGGATTCTGAGTAACAGAACCTGGTCCGAGCCCCGCAAGTCACCTCATCTTTGATTCCTCTAGGTCTCTAGTTTTCAGAAATGCACAGGTTAGGTAGGTTTCCCTTGGTGCCGGCTGAGATAGAGGCCAAAATCTACAGGTAGGCACTTCGCAAAAAACACCTCTGTTTTCTTTAAAATTTTTGGATGTGTCCACGTTGCGCTTTGGGGCGTTTCCTGTCGCGGGCGCTAGGCCTACCCACGCAAGTGAGGTATAATTTTTATCAGGAAACTTTGGGAAACGCTGGGTGGAAGGAAATTTGTGGCTCCTCTCAGATTCCAGAACTTTCTGCCACAGAAATGTGAGGAACATGTGTTTTTTTTAGCCAAATTTTGAGGTTTACAAAGGATTCTGGGTAACAGAACCTGGTCCGAGACCCGCAAATCACCCCATCTTGGATTCCCCTAGTTCTCTAGTTTTCAGAAATACACAGGTTTGGTAGGTTTCCCTAGGTGCCGGCTGAGCTAGAGGCCAAAATCTACAGGTAGGCACTTCGCAAAAAACACCTCTGTTTTCTTTAAAAAATTTGGATGTGTCCACGTTGCGCTTTGGGGCATTTCCTGTCGTGGGCGCTAGGCCTACCCACACAAGTGAGGTATCATTTTTATCAGGAGACTTGGGGGAACGGTGGGTGGAAGGCAATTTGTGGCTCCTCTCAGATTCCAGAAGTTTCTGCCACAGAAATGTGAGGAACATGTTTTTTTTTAGCCAAATTATGAGCTTCGCAAAGGATTCTGGGTAACAGAACCTGGTCCGAGCCCCGCAAGTAACCTCATCTTGGATTCCCCTAGGTCTCTAGTTTTCAGAAATGCACAGGTTTGGTAGGTTTCCCTAGGTGCCGGCTGAGCTAGAGGCCAAAATCTACAGGTAGGCACTTCGCAAAAAACACCTCTGTTTTCTTTCAAAAATTTGGATGTGTCCACGTTGCGCTTTGGGGCATTTCCTGTCACGGGCGCTAGGCCTACCCACACAAGTGAGGTATCATTTTTATCGGGAGACTTGGGGGAACGCTGGGTGGAAGGAAATTTGTGGCTCCTCTCAGATTCCAGAACTTTCTGCCACAGAAATGTGAGGAACATGTGTTTTTTTTAGCCAAATTATGAGCTTCGCAAAGGATTCTGAGTAACAGAACCTGGTCCGAGCCCCGCAAGTCACCTCATCTTTGATTCCTCTAGGTCTCTAGTTTTCAGAAATGCACAGGTTAGGTAGGTTTCCCTTGGTGCCGGCTGAGATAGAGGCCAAAATCTACAGATAGGCACTTCGCAAAAAACACCTCTGTTTTCTTTAAAAGTTTTGGATGTGTCCACGTTGCGCTTTGGGGCGTTTCCTGTCGCGGGCGCTAGGCCTACCCACACAAGTGAGGTATCATTTTTATCAGGAGACTTTGGAAAACGCTGGGTGGAAGAAAATTCGTGGCTCCTCTCAGATTCCAGAACTTTCTGCCAAAGAAATGTGAGGAACATGTGTTTTTTTAGCCAAATTTTGAGGTTTACAAAGGATTCTGGGTAACAGAACCTGGTCCGAGACCCGCAAGTCACCCCATCTTGGAATCCCCTAGGTCTCAAGTTTTCAGAAATGCACAGGTTTGGTAGGTTTCCCTAGGTGCCGGCTGAGCTAGAGGCCAAAACCTACAGGTAGGCACTTCGCAAAAAACACCTCTGTTTTCTTTAAATTTTTTGGATGTGTCCACGTTGCGCTCTGGGGCGTTTCCTGTCGCGGGCGCTAGGCCTACCCACACAAGTGAGTTATCATTTTTATTGGGATACGTGGGGGAACGTTGGGTGGAAGGAAATTTGTGGCTCCTCTCAGATTCCAGAACTTTCTGCCACAGAAATGTGAGGAACATGTGTTTTTTTAGCCAAATTATGAGCTTCGCAAAGGATTCTGGGTAACAGAACCTGGTCTCAGCCCCGCAAGTCACCTCATCTTGGATTCCCCTAGGTCTCTAGTTTTCAGAAATGCACAGGTTTGGTAGGTTTCCCTAGGTGCCGGCTGAGATAGAGGCCAAAATCTACAGGTAGGCACTTCACAAAAAACACCTCTGTTTTCTTAAAATTTTTTTGATGTGTCCACGTTGCGCTTTGGGGCGTTTCCTGTCGCGGGCGCTAGGCCTACCCACGCAAGTGAGGTATAATTTTTATCAGGAAACTTTGGGAAACGCTGGGTGGAAGGAAATTTGTGGCTCCTCTCAGATTCCAGAACTTTCTGCCACAGAAATGTGAGGAACATGTGTTTTTTTTAGCCAAATTTTGAGGTTTACAAAGGATTCTGGGTAACAGAACCTGGTCCGAGACCCGCAAATCACCCCATCTTGGATTCCCCTAGTTCTCTAGTTTTCAGAAATACACAGGTTTGGTAGGTTTCCCTAGGTGCCGGCTGAGCTAGAGGCCAAAATCTACAGGTAGGCACTTCGCAAAAAACACCTCTGTTTTCTTTCAAAAATTTGGATGTGTCCACGTTGCGCTTTGGGGCATTTCCTGTCGTGGGCGCTAGGCCTACCCACACAAGTGAGGTATCATTTTTATCGGGAGACTTGGGGGAACGGTGGGTGGAAGGCAATTTGTGGCTCCTCTCAGATTCCAGAACTTTCTGCCACAGAAATGTGAGGAACATGTTTTTTTTTAGCCAAATTATGAGCTTCGCAAAGGATTCTGGGTAACAGAACCTGGTCCGAGCCCCGCAAGTAACCTCATCTTGGATTCCCCTAGGTCTCTAGTTTTCAGAAATGCACAGGTTTGGTAGGTTTCCCTAGGTGCCGGCTGAGCTAGAGGCCAAAATCTACAGGTAGGCACTTCGCAAAAAACACCTCTGTTTTCTTTCAAAAATTTGGATGTGTCCACGTTGCGCTTTGGGGCATTTCCTGTCACGGGCGCTAGGCCTACCCACACAAGTGAGGTATCATTTTTATCGGGAGACTTGGGGGAACGCTGGGTGGAAGGAAATTTGTGGCTCCTCTCAGATTCCAGAACTTTCTGCCACAGAAATGTGAGGAACATGTGGTTTTTTTAGCCAAATTATGAGCTTCGCAAAGGATTCTGAGTAACAGAACCTGGTCCGAGCCCCGCAAGTCACCTCATCTTTGATTCCTCTAGGTCTCTAGTTTTCAGAAATGCACAGGTTAGGTAGGTTTCCCTTGGTGCCGGCTGAGATAGAGGCCAAAATCTACAGATAGGCACTTCGCAAAAAACACCTCTGTTTTCTTTAAAAGTTTTGGATGTGTCCACGTTGCGCTTTGGGGCGTTTCCTGTCGCGGGCGCTAGGCCTACCCACACAAGTGAGGTATCATTTTTATCAGGAGACTTTGGAAAACGCTGGGTGGAAGAAAATTCGTGGCTCCTCTCAGATTCCAGAACTTTCTGCCAAAGAAATGTGAGGAACATGTGTTTTTTTAGCCAAATTTTGAGGTTTACAAAGGATTCTGGGTAACAGAACCTGGTCCGAGACCCGCAAGTCACCCCATCTTGGATTCCCCTAGGTCTCAAGTTTTCAGAAATGCACAGGTTTGGTAGGTTTCCCTAGGTGCCGGCTGAGCTAGAGGCCAAAACCTACAGGTAGGCACTTCGCAAAAAACACCTCTGTTTTCTTTAAATTTTTTGGATGTGTCCACGTTGCGCTTTGGGGCGTTTCCTGTCGCGGGCGCTAGGCCTACCCACACAAGTGAGGTATCATTTTTATCAGGAGACTTTGGAAAACGCTGGGTGGAAGAAAATTCGTGGCTCCTCTCAGATTCCAGAACTTTCTGCCAAAGAAATGTGAGGAACATGTGTTTTTTTAGCCAAATTTTGAGGTTTACAAAGGATTCTGGGTAACAGAACCTGGTCCGAGACCCGCAAGTCACCCCATCTTGGATTCCCCTAGGTCTCAAGTTTTCAGAAATGCACAGGTTTGGTAGGTTTCCCTAGGTGCCGGCTGAGCTAGAGGCCAAAACCTACAGGTAGGCACTTCGCAAAAAACACCTCTGTTTTCTTTAAATTTTTTGGATGTGTCCACGTTGCGCTCTGGGGCGTTTCCTGTCGCGGGCGCTAGGCCTACCCACACAAGTGAGTTATCATTTTTATTGGGATACGTGGGGGAACGTTGGGTGGAAGGAAATTTGTGGCTCCTCTCAGATTCCAGAACTTTCTGCCACAGAAATGTGAGGAACATGTGTTTTTTTAGCCAAATTATGAGCTTCGCAAAGGATTCTGGGTAACAGAACCTGGTCTCAGCCCCGCAAGTCACCTCATCTTGGATTCCCCTAGGTCTCTAGTTTTCAGAAATGCACAGGTTTGGTAGGTTTCCCTAGGTGCCGGCTGAGATAGAGGCCAAAATCTACAGGTAGGCACTTCACAAAAAACACCTCTGTTTTCTTAAAATTTTTTTGATGTGTCCACGTTGCGCTTTGGGGCGTTTTTCTGTCGCGGGCGCTAGGCCTACCCACACAAGTGAGGTATCATTTTTATTGGGATACGTGGGGGAACGTTGGGTGGAAGGAAATTTGTGGCTCCTCTCAGATTCCAGAACTTTCTGCCACAGAAATGTGAGGAACATGTGTTTTTTTAGCCAAATTATGAGCATCGCAAAGGATTCTGGGTAACAGAACCTGGTCTGAGCCCCGCAAGTCACCTCATCTTGGATTCCCCTAGGTCTCTAGTTTTCAGAAATGCACAGGTTTGGTAGGTTTCCCTAGGTGCCGGCTGAGATAGAGGCCAAAATCTACAGGTAGGCACTTCGCAAAAAACACCTCTGTTTTCGTAAATTTTTTTTGATGTGTCCACGTTGCGCTTTGGGGCGTTTCCTGTCGCGGGAGCTAGGCCTACCCACGCAAGTGAGGTATAATTTTTATCAGGAAACTTTGGGAAACGCTGGGTGGAAGGAAATTTGTGGCTCCTCTCAGATTCCAGAACTTTCTGCCACAGAAATGTGAGGAACATGTGTTTTTTTTAGCCAAATTTTGAGGTTTACAAAGGATTCTGGGTAACAGAACCTGGTCCGAGACCCGCAAATCACCCCATCTTGGATTCCCCTAGTTCTCTAGTTTTCAGAAATACACAGGTTTGGTAGGTTTCCCTAGGTGCCGGCTGAGCTAGAGGCCAAAATCTACAGGTAGGCACTTCGCAAAAAACACCTCTGTTTTCTTTCAAAAATTTGGATGTGTCCACGTTGCGCTTTGGGGCATTTCCTGTCGTGGGCGCTAGGCCTACCCACACAAATGAGGTATCATTTTTATCGGGAGACTTGGGGGAACGGTGGGTGGAAGGCAATTTGTGGCTCCTCTCAGATTCCAGAACTTTCTGCCACAGAAATGTGAGGAACATGTTTTTTTTTAGCCAAATTATGAGCTTCGCAAAGGATTCTGGGTAACAGAACCTGGTCCGAGCCCCGCAAGTAACCTCATCTTGGATTCCCCTAGGTCTCTAGTTTTCAGAAATGCACAGGTTTGGTAGGTTTCCCTAGGTGCCGGCTGAGCTAGAGGCCAAAATCTACAGGTAGGCACTTCGCAAAAAACACCTCTGTTTTCTTTCAAAAATTTGGATGTGTCCACGTTGCGCTTTGGGGCATTTCCTGTCACGGGCGCTAGGCCTACCCACACAAGTGAGGTATCATTTTTATCGGGAGACTTGGGGGAACGCTGGGTGGAAGGAAATTTGTGGCTCCTCTCAGATTCCAGAACTTTCTGCCACAGAAATGTGAGGAACATGTGTTTTTTTTAGCCAAATTATGAGCTTCGCAAAGGATTCTGAGTAACAGAACCTGGTCCGAGCCCCGCAAGTCACCTCATCTTTGATTCCTCTAGGTCTCTAGTTTTCAGAAATGCACAGGTTAGGTAGGTTTCCCTTGGTGCCGGCTGAGATAGAGGCCAAAATCTACAGGTAGGCACTTCGCAAAAAACACCTCTGTTTTCTTTAAAAGTTTTGGATGTGTCCACGTTGCGCTTTGGGGCGTTTCCTGTCGCGGGCGCTAGGCCTACCCACACAAGTGAGGTATCATTTTTATCAGGAGACTTTGGAAAACGCTGGGTGGAAGAAAATTCGTGGCTCCTCTCAGATTCCAGAACTTTCTGCCAAAGAAATGTGAGGAACATGTGTTTTTTTAGCCAAATTTTGAGGTTTACAAAGGATTCTGGGTAACAGAACCTGGTCCGAGACCCGCAAGTCACCCCATCTTGGATTCCCCTAGGTCTCTAGTTTTCAGAAATGCACAGGTTTGGTAGGTTTCCCTAGGTGCCGGCTGAGCTAGAGGCCAAAACCTACAGGTAGGCACTTCGCAAAAAACACCTCTGTTTTCTTTCAAAAATTTGGATGTGTCCACGTTGCGCCTTGGGGCGTTTCCTGTCGCGGGCGCTAGGCCTACCCACACAAGTGAGGTATCATTTTTATTGGGATACGTGGGGGAACGTTGGGTGGAAGGAAATTTGTGGCTCCTCTCAGATTCCAGAACTTTCTGCCACAGAAATGTGAGGAACATGTGTTTTTTTAGCCAAATTATGAGCATCGCAAAGGATTCTGGGTAACAGAACCTGGTCTGAGCCCCGCAAGTCACCTCATCTTGGATTCCCCTAGGTCTCTAGTTTTCAGAAATGCACAGGTTTGGTAGGTTTCCCTAGGTGCCGGCTGAGATAGAGGCCAAAATCTACAGGTAGGCACTTCGCAAAAAACACCTCTGTTTTCTTAAAATTTTTTTGATGTGTCCACGTTGCGCTTTGGGGCGTTTCCTGTCACGGGCGCTAGGCCTACCCACGCAAGTGAGGTATAATTTTTATCAGGAAACTTTGGGAAACTCTGGGTGGAAGGAAATTTGTGGCTCCTCTCAGATTCCAGAACTTTCTGCCACAGAAATGTGAGGAACATGTGTTTTTTTTAGCCAAATTTTGAGGTTTACAAAGGATTCTGGGTAACAGAACCTGGTCCGAGACCCGCAAATCACCCCATCTTGGATTCCCCTAGTTCTCTAGTTTTCAGAAATACACAGGTTTGGTAGGTTTCCCTAGGTGCCGGCTGAGCTAGAGGCCAAAATCTACAGGTAGGCACTTCGCAAAAAACACCTCTGTTTTCTTTCAAAAATTTGGATGTGTCCACGTTGCGCTTTGGGGCATTTCCTGTCGTGGGCGCTAGGCCTACCCACACAAGTGAGGTATCATTTTTATCGGGAGACTTGGGGGAACGGTGGGTGGAAGGCAATTTGTGGCTCCTCTCAGATTCCAGAACTTTCTGCCACAGAAATGTGAGGAACATGTTTTTTTTTAGCCAAATTATGAGCTTCGCAAAGGATTCTGGGTAACAGAACCTGGTCCGAGCCCCGCAAGTAACCTCATCTTGGATTCCCCTAGGTCTCTAGTTTTCAGAAATGCACAGGTTTGGTAGGTTTCCCTAGGTGCCGGCTGAGCTAGAGGCCAAAATCTACAGGTAGGCACTTCGCAAAAAACACCTCTGTTTTCTTTCAAAAATTTGGATGTGTCCACGTTGCGCTTTGGGGCATTTCCTGTCACGGGCGCTAGGCCTACCCACACAAGTGAGGTATCATTTTTATCGGGAGACTTGGGGGAACGCTGGGTGGAAGGAAATTTGTGGCTCCTCTCAGATTCCAGAACTTTCTGCCACAGAAATGTGAGGAACATGTGTTTTTTTTAGCCAAATTATGAGCTTCGCAAAGGATTCTGAGTAACAGAACCTGGTCCGAGCCCCGCAAGTCACCTCATCTTTGATTCCTCTAGGTCTCTAGTTTTCAGAAATGCACAGGTTAGGTAGGTTTCCCTTGGTGCCGGCTGAGATAGAGGCCAAAATCTACAGGTAGGCACTTCGCAAAAAACACCTCTGTTTTCTTTAAAAGTTTTGGATGTGTCCACGTTGCGCTTTGGGGCGTTTCCTGTTGCGGGCGCTAGGCCTACCCACACAAGTGAGGTATCATTTTTATCAGGAGACTTTGGAAAACGCTGGGTGGAAGAAAATTCGTGGCTCCTCTCAGATTCCAGAACTTTCTGCCAAAGAAATGTGAGGAACATGTGTTTTTTTAGCCAAATTTTGAGGTTTACAAAGGATTCTGGGTAACAGAACCTGGTCCGAGACCCGCAAGTCACCCCATCTTGGATTCCCCTAGGTCTCTAGTTTTCAGAAATGCACAGGTTTGGTAGGTTTCCCTAGGTGCCGGCTGAGCTAGAGGCCAAAACCTACAGGTAGGCACTTCGCAAAAAACACCTCTGTTTTCTTTCAAAAATTTGGATGTGTCCACGTTGCGCCTTGGGGCGTTTCCTGTCGCGGGCGCTAGGCCTACCCACACAAGTGAGGTATCATTTTTATCGGGAGACTTTGGGAAACGCTGGGTGGAAGGAAATTTGTGGCTCCTCTCAGATTCCAGAACTTTCTGCCACAGAAATGTGAGCAACATTTGTTTTTTTAGCCAAATTATGAGCTTCGCAAAGGATTCTGAGTAACAGAACCTGGTCCGAGCCCCGCAAATCACCTCATCTTGGATTCCCCTAGGTCTCTAGTTTTCAGAAATGCACAGGTTTGGTAGGTTTCCCTAGGTGCCGGCTGAGATAGAGGCCAAAATCTACAGGTAGGCACTTCGCAAAAAACACCTCTGTTTTCTTTAAAAATTTTGGATGTGTCCACGTTGCGCTTTGGGGCGTTTCCTGTCGCGGGCGCTAGACCTACCCACACAAGTGAGGTATCATTTTTATCAGGAGACTTTGGGAAACGCTGTGTGGAAGGAAATTCGTGGCTCCTCTCAGATTCCAGAACTTTCTGCCACAGAAATGTGAGGAACATGTGTTTTTTTAGAAAAATTTTGAGGTTTACAAAGGATTCTGGGTAACAGAACCTGGTCCGAGACCCGCAAGTCACCCCATCTTGGATTCCCCTAGGTCTCTAGTTTTCAGAAATGCACAGGTTTGGTAGGTTTCCCCAGGTGCCGGCTGAGCTAGAGGCCAAAATCTACAGGTAGGCACTTCGCAAAAAACACCTCTGTTTTCTTTCAAAAATGTGGATGTGTCCACGTTGCGCCTTGGGGCGTTTCCTGTCGCGGGCGCTAGGCCTACCCACACAAGTGAGGTATCATTTTTATCGGGAGACTTTGGGAAACGCTGGGTGGAAGGAAATTTGTGGCTCCTCTCAGATTCCAGAACTTTCTGCCACAGAAATGTGAGGAACATTTGTATTTTTAGCCAAATTTTGAGGTTTACAAAGGATTCTGGGTAACAGAACCTGGTCCGAGACCCGCAAGTCACCCCATCTTGGATTCCCCTAGGTCTCTAGTTTTCAGAAATGCACAGGTTTGGTAGGTTTCCCTAGGTGCCGGCTGAGCTAGAGGCCAAAATCTACAGGTAGGCACTTCGCAAAAAACACCTCTGTTTTCTTTCAAAAATTTGGATGTGTCCACGTTGCGCTTTGGGGCGTTTCCTGTCGCGGGCGCTAGGCCTACCCACACAAGTGAGGTATCATTGTTATCGGGAGACTTGGGGGAACGCTGGGTGGAAGGAAATTCGTGGCTCCTCTCAGATTCCAGAACTTTCTGCCACAGAAATGTGAGGAACATGTGTTTTTTTAGCCAAATTTTGAGGTTTACAAAGGATTCTGGGTAACAGAACCAGGTCCGAGACCCGCAAGTCACCCCATCTTGGATTCCCCTAGGTCTCTAGTTTTCAGAAATGCACAGGTTTGGTAGGTTTCCCTAGGTGCCGGCTGAGCTAGAGGCCAAAATCTACAGGTAGGCACTTCGCAAAAAACACCTCTGTTTTCTTTCAAAAATTTGGATGTGTCAACGTTGCGCCTTGGGGCGTTTCCTGTCGCGGGCGCTAGGCCTACCCACACAAGTGAGGTATCATTTTTATCGGGAGACTTTGGGAAACGCTGGGTGGAAGGAAATTTGTGGCTCCTCTCAGATTCCAGAACTTTCTGCCACAGAAATGTGAGGAACATGTGTTTTTTTAGCCAAATTTTGAGGTTTACAAAGGATTCTGGGTCACAGAACCTGGTCCGAGACCCGCAAGTCACCCCATCTTGGATTCCCCTAGGTCCCTAGTTTTCAGAGATGCACAGGTTTGGTAGGTTTCCTTAGGTACCGGCTGAGCTAGAGGCCAAAATCTACAGGTAGGCACCTCGCAAAAAACACCTCTGTTTTCTTTCAAAAATTTGGATGTGTCCACGTTGCGCTTTGGGGCGTTTCCTGTCGCGGGTGCTAGGCCTACCCACACAAGTGAGGTATCATTGTTATCGGGAGACTTGGGGGAACGCTGGGTGGAAGGAAATTTGTGGCTCCTCTCAGATTCCAGAACTTTCTGCCACAGAAATGTGAGGAACATGTGTTTTTTTAGCCAAATTTTGAGGTTTGCAAAGGATTCTGGGTAACAGAACCTGGTCCGAGCCCCGCAAGTCACCCCATCTTGGATTCCCCTATGTCTCTAGTTTTCAGAAATGCACAGGTTTGGTAGGTTTCCCTAGGTGCCGGCTGAGCTAGAGGCCAAAATCTACAGGTAGGCACTTCACAAAAAACACCTCTGTTTTCTTTAAAAATTTTGGATGTGTCCACGTTGCGCTTTGGGGCGTTTCCTGTCGCGGCCGCTAGGCCTACCCACACAAGTGAGGTATCATTTTTATCAGGAGACTTTGGGAAACGCTGGGTGGAAGGAAATTTGTGGCTCCTCTCAGATTCCAGAACTTTCTGCCACAGAAATGTGAGGAACATGTGTTTTTTGTAGCCAAATTTTGAGGTTTACAAAGCATTCTGGGTAACAGAACCTGGTCCGAGACCCGCAAGTCACCCCATCTTGGATTCCCCTAGTTCTCTAGTTTTCAGAAATGCACAGGTTTAGTAGGTTTCCCTAGGTGCCGGCTGAGCTAGAGGCCAAAATCTACAGGTAGGCACTTCGCAAAAAACACCTCTGTTTTCTTTCAAAAATTTGGATGTGTCCACGTTGCGCTTTGGGGCGTTTCCTGACGCGGGCGCTAGGCCTACCCACACAAGTGAGGTATCATTTTTATTGGGATACTTGGGGGAACCCTGGGTGGAAGGAAATTTGTGGCTCCTCTCAGATTCCAGAACTTTCTGCCACAGAAATGTGAGGAACATGTGTTTTTTGAGCCAAATTATGAGATTCGCAAAGGATTCTGGGTAACAGAACCTGGTCTGAGCCCCGCAAGTCACCTCATCTTGGATTCCCCTAGGTCTCTAGTTTTCAGAAATGCACAGGTTTGGTAGGTTTCCCTAGGTGCCGGCTGAGCTAGAGGCCAAAATCTACAGGTAGGCACTTCGCAAAAAACACCTCTGTTTTCTTTCAAAAATGTGGATGTGTCCATGTTGCGCTTTGGGGCGTTTCCTGTCACGGGCGCTAGGCCTACCCACACAAGTGAGGTATCATTTTTATCAGGAGACTTTGGGAAACGCTGGGTGGAAGGAAATTCGTGGCTCCTCTCAGATTCCAGAACTTTCTGCCACAGAAATGTGAGGAACATGTGTTTTTTTAGCCAAATTTTGAGGTTTACAAAGGATTCTGGGTAACAGAACCTGGTCCGAGACCCGCAAGTCACCCCATCTTGGATTCCCCTAGGTCTCTAGTTTTCAGAAATGCACAGGTTTGGTGTGTTTCCCTAGGTGCCGGCTGAGCTAGAGGCCAAAATCTACAGGTAGGCACTTCGCAAAAAACACCTCTGTTTTCTTTCAAAAATTTGGATGTGTCCACGTTGCGCCTTGGGGCGTTTCCTGTCGCGGGCGCTAGGCCTACCCACACAAGTGAGGTATCATTTTTATCGGGAGACTTTGGGAAACGCTGGGTGGAAGGAAATTTGTGGCTCCTCTCAGATTCCAGAACTTTCTGCCACAGAAATGTGAGGAACATTTGTATTTTTAGCCAAATTTTGAGGTTTACAAAGGATTCTGGGTAACAGAACCTGGTCCGAGACCCGCAAGTCACCCCATCTTGGATTCCCCTAGGTCTCTAGTTTTCAGAAATGCACAGGTTTGGTAGGTTTCCCTAGGTGCCGGCTGAGCTAGAGGCCAAAATCTACAGGTAGGCACTTGGCAAAAAACACCTCTGTTTTCTTTCAAAAATTTGGATGTGTCCACGTTGCGCTTTGGGGCGTTTCCTGTCGCGGGCGCTAGGCCTACCCACACAAGTGAGGTATCATTGTTATCGGGAGACTTGGGGGAACGCTGGGTGGAAGGAAATTCGTGGCTCCTCTCAGATTCCAGAACTTTCTGCCACAGAAATGTGAGGAACATGTGTTTTTTTAGCCAAATTTTGAGGTTTACAAAGGATTCTGGGTAACAGAACCAGGTCCGAGACCCGCAAGTCACCCCATCTTGGATTCCCTAGGTCTCTAGTTTTCAGAAATGCACAGGTTTGGTAGGTTTCCCTAGGTGCCGGCTGAGCTAGAGGCCAAAATCTACAGGTAGGCACTTCGCAAAAAACACCTCTGTTTTCTTTCAAAAATTAGGATGTGTCCACGTTGCGCCTTGGGGCGTTTCCTGTCGCGGGCGCTAGGCCTACCCACACAAGTGAGGTATCATTTTTATCGGGAGACTTTGGGAAACGCGGGGTGGAAGGAAATTTGTGGCTCCTCTCAGATTCCAGAACTTTCTGCCACAGAAATGTGAGGAACATGTGTTTCTTTAGCCAAATTTTGAGGTTTACAAAGGATTCTGGGTAACAGAACCTGGTCCGAGACCCGCAAGTCACCCCATCTTGGATTCCCCTAGGTCTCTAGTTTTCAGAAATGCACAGGTTTGGTAGGTTTCCCTAGGTACCGGCTGAGCTAGAGGCCAAAATCTACAGGTAGGCACTTCGCAAAAAACACCTCTGTTTTCTTTCAAAAATTTGGATGTGTCCACGTTGCGCTTTGGGGCGTTTCTTGTCGCGGGTGCTAGGCCTACCCACACAAGTGAGGTATCATTGTTATCGGGAGACTTGGGGGAACGCTGGGTGGAAGGAAATTTGTGGCTCCTCTCAGATTCCAGAACTTTCTGCCACAGAAATGTGAGGAACGTGTGTTTTTTTAGCCAAATTTTGAGGTTTGCAAAGGATTCTGGGTAACAGAACCTGGTCCGAGCCACGCAAGTCACCCCATCTTGGATTCCTCTATGTCTCTAGTTTTCAGAAATGCACAGGTTTGGTAGGTTTCCCTAGGTGCCGGCTGAGCTAGAGGCCAAAATCTACAGGTAGGCACTTCGCAAAAAACACCTCTGTTTTCTTTAAAAAATTTGGATGTGTCAACGTTGCGCTTTGGCGTGTTACCTGTTGCGGCCGCTAGGCCTACCCACACAAGTGAGGTATCATTTTTATCAGGAGACTTTGGGAAACGCTGTGTGGAAGGAAATTTGTGGCTCCTCTCAGATTACAGAACTTTCTGCCACAGAAATGTGAGGAACATGTGTTTTTTTTAGCCAAATTTTGAGGTTTACAAAGGATTCTGGGTAACAGAACCTGGTCCGAGACCCGCAAGTCACCCAATCTTGGATTCCCCTAGGTCTCTAGTTTTCAGAAATGCACAGGTTTGGTAGGTTTCCCTAGGTGCCGGCTGAGCTAGAGGCCAAAATCTACAGGTAGGCACTTCGCAAAAAACACCTCTCTTTTCTTTCAAAAATTTGGATGTGTCCACGTTGCGCTTTGGGGCGTTTCCAGTCGCAGGCGCTAGGCCTACCCACACAAGTGAGGTATAATTTTTATCGGGAGACTTGGGGGAACGCTGGGAGGAAGGAAATTCGTGGCTCCTCTTAGATTCCAGAACTTTCTGCCACAGAAATGTGAGGAACATGTGTTTCTTTAGCCAAATTTTGAGGTTCGCAAAGGATTCTGGGTAACAGAACCTGGTCTAAGCCCCGCAAGTCACCCCATCTTGGATTCCCCTAGGTCTCTAGTTTTCAGAAATGCACAGGTTTAGTAGGTTTCCCTAGGTGCCGGCTGAGCTAGAGGCCAAAATCTACAGGTAGGCACTTCGCAAAAAACACCTCTGTTTTCTTTAAAAATTTTGGATGTGTCCACGTTGCGCTTTGGGGCGTTTCCTGTCGCGGGCGCTAGGCCTACCCACGCAAGTGAGGTATAATTTTTATCAGGAGACTTTGGGAAACGCTGGGTGGAAGGAAATTTGTGGCTCCTCTCAGATTCCAGAACTTTCTGCCACAGAAATGTGAGGAACATGTGTTTTTTTAGCCAAATTTTGAGGTTTACAAAGGATTCTGTGTAACAGAACCTGGTCCGAGACCCGCAAGTCACCCAATCTTGGATTCCCCTAGGTCTCTAGTTTTCAGAAATGCACAGGTTTGGTAGGTTTCCCTAGGTGCCGGCTGAGATAGAGGCCAAAATCTACAGGTAGGCACTTCGCAAAAAACACCTCTGTTTTCTTTAAAAATATTGGATGTGTCCACGTTGCGCTTTGGGGCGTTTCCTGTCGCGGGCGCTAGGCCTACCCACGCAAGTGAGGTATAATTTTTATCAGGAGACTTTGGGAAACGCTGGGTGGAAGGAAATTTGTGGCTCCTCTCAGATTCCAGAACTTTCTGCCACAGAAATGTGAGGAACATGTGTTTTTTTTAGCCAAATTTTGAGGTTTACAAAGGATTCTGGGTAACAGAACCTGGTCCGAGACCCGCAAGTCACCCCATCTTGGATTCCCCTAGTTCTCTAGTTTTCAGAAATACACAGGTTTGGTAGGTTTCCCTAGGTGCCGGCTGAGCTAGAGGCCAAAATCTACAGGTAGGCACTTCGCAAAAAACACCTCTGTTTTCTTTCAAAAATTTGGATGTGTCCACGTTGCGCTTTGGGGCGTTTCCTGTCGCGGGCGCTAGGCCTACCCACACAAGTGAGGTATCATTTTTATCGGGAGACTTGGGGGAACGGTGGGTGGAAGGAAATTTGTGGCTCCTCTCAGATTCCAGAACTTTCTGCCACAGAAATGTGAGGAACATGTGTTTTTCTAGCCAAATTATGAGATTCGCAAAGGATTCTGGGTAACAGATGCCGGTCCGAGCCCCGCAAGTCACCTCATCTTGGATTCCCCTAGGTCTCTAGTTTTCAGAAATGCACAGGTTTGGTAGGTTTCCCTAGGTGCCGGCTGAGCTAGAGGCCAAAATCTACAGGTAGGCACTTCGCAAAAAACACCTCTGTTTTCTTTAAAAAATTTGGATGTGTCCACGTTGCAGTTTGGGGCGTTTCCTGTCGCGGGCGCTAGGCCTACCCACACAAGTGAGGTATCATTTTTATCGGGAGACTTGGGGGAACGGTGGGTGGAAGGAAATTTGTGGTTCCTCTCAGATTCCAGAACTTTCTGCCACAGAAATGTGAGGAACATGTTTTTTTTTAGCCAAATTATGAGCTTCGCAAAGGATTCTGGGTAACAGAACCTGGTCCGAGCCCCGCAAGTAACCTCATCTTGGATTCCCCTAGGTCTCTAGTTTTCAGAAATGCACAGGTTTGGTAGGTTTCCCTAGGTGCCGGCTGAGCTAGAGGCCAAAATCTACAGGTAGGCACTTCGCAAAAAACACCTCTGTTTTCTTTCAAAAATTTGGATGTGTCCACGTTGCGCTTTGGGGCATTTCCTGTCACGGGCGCTAGGCCTACCCACACAAGTGAGGTATCATTTTTATCGGGAGACTTGGGGGAACGCTAGGTGGAAGGAAATTTGTGGCTCCTCTCAGATTCCAGAACTTTCTGCCACAGAAATGTGAGGAACATGTGTTTTTTTTAGCCAAATTATGAGCTTCGCAAAGGATTCTGAGTAACAGAACCTGGTCCGAGCCCCGCAAGTCACCTCATCTTGGATTCCTCTAGGTCTCTAGTTTTCAGAAATGCACAGGTTAGGTAGGTTTCCCTAGGTGCCGGCTGAGATAGAGGCCAAAATCTACAGGTAGGCACTTCGCAAAAAACACCTCTGTTTTCTTTAAAAGTTTTGGATGTGTCCACGTTGCGCTTTGGGGCGTTTCCTGTCGCGGGCGCTAGGCGTACCCACACAAGTGAGGTATCATTTTTATCAGGAGACTTTGGAAAACGCTGGGTGGAAGAAAATTCGTGGCTCCTCTCAGATTCCAGAACTTTCTGCCAAAGAAATGTGAGGAACATGTGTTTTTTTAGATAATTTTGAGGTTTACAAAGGATTCTGGGTAACAGAACCTGGTCCGAGACCCGCAAATCACCCCATCTTGGATTCCCCTAGGTCTCTAGTTTTCAGAAATGCACAGGTTTGGTAGGTTTCCCTAGGTGCCGGTTGAGCTAGAGGCCAAAACCTACAGGTAGGCACTTCGCAAAAACACCTCTGTTTTCTTTCAAAAATTTGGATGTGTCCACGTTGCGCCTTGGGGCGTTTCCTGTCGCGGGCGCTAGGCCTACCCACACAAGTGAGGTATCATTTTTATCGGGAGACTTTGGGAAACGCTGGGTGGAAGGAAATTTGTGGCTCCTCTCAGATTCCAGAACTTTCTGCCACAGAAATGTGAGGAACATGTGTTTTTTTAGCCAAATTATGAGCTTCGCAAAGGATTCTGAGTAACAGAACCTGGTCCGAGCCCCGCAAGTCACCTCATCTTGGATTCCCCTAGGTCTCTAGTTTTCAGAAATGCACAGGTTTGGTAGGTTTCCCTAGGTGCCGGCTGAGTTAGAGGCCAAAATCTACAGGTAGGCACTTCGCAAAAAACACCTCTGTTTTCTTTAAAAATTTTGGATGTGTCCACGTTGCGCTTTGGGGCGTTTCCTGTCGCGGGCGCTAGACCTACCCACACAAGTGAGGTATCATTTTTATCAGGAGACTTTGGGAAACGCTGGGTGGAAGGAAATTCGTGGCTCCTCTCAGATTCCAGAACTTTCTGCCACAGAAATGTGAGCAACATGTGTTTTTTTAGCCAAATTTTGAGGTTTACAAAGGATTCTGGGTAACAGAACCTGGTCCGAGACCCGCAAGTCACCCCATCTTGGATTCCCCTAGGTCTCTAGTTTTCAGAAATGCACAGGTTTGGTAGGTTTCCCTAGGTGCCGGCTGAGCTAGAGGCCAAAATCTACAGGTAGGCACTTCGCAAAAAACACCTCTGTTTTCTTTCAAAAATTTGGATGTGTCCACTTTGCGCCTTGGGGCGTTTCCTGTCGCGGGCGCTAGGCCTACCCACACAAGTGAGGTATCATTTTTATCGGGAGACTTTGGGAAACGCTGGGTGGAAGGAAATTTGTTGCTCCTCTCAGATTCCAGAACTTTCTGCCACAGAAATGTGAGGAACATTTGTATTTTTAGCCAAATTTTGAGGTTTACAAAGGATTCTGGGTAACAGAACCTGGTCCGAGACCCGCAAGTCACCCCATCTTGGATTCCCCTAGGTCTCTAGTTTTCAGAAATGCACAGGTTTGGTAGGTTTCCCTAGGTGCCGGCTGAGCTAGAGGCCAAAATCTACAGGTAGGCACTTCGCGAAAAACACCTCTGTTTTCTTTCAAAAATTTGGATGTGTCCACGTTGCGCTTTGGGGCGTTTTCTGTCGCGGGCGCTAGGCCTACCCACACAAGTGAGGTATCATTGTTATCGGGAGACTTGGGGGAACGCTGGGTGGAAGGAAATTCGTGGCTCCTCTCAGATTCCAGAACTTTCTGCCACAGAAATGTGAGGAACATGTGTTTTTTTAGCCAAATTTTGAGGTTTACAAAGGATTCTGGGTAACAGAACCAGGTCCGAGACCCGCAAGTCACCCCATCTTGGATTCCCCTAGGTCTCTAGTTTTCAGAAATGCACAGGTCTGGTAGGTTTCCCTAGGTGCCGGCTGAGCTAGAGGCCAAAATCTACAGGTAGGCACTTCGCAAAAAACACCTCTGTTTTCTTTCAAAAATTTGGATGTGTCCACGTTGCGCCTTGGGGCGTTTCCTGTCGCGGGCGCTAGGCCTACCCACACAAGTGAGGTATCATTTTTATCGGGAGACTTTGGGAAACGCTGGGTGGAAGGAAATTTGTGGCTCCTCTCAGATTCCAGAACTTTCTGCCACAGAAATGTGAGGAACATTTGTATTTTTAGCCAAATTTTGAGGTTTACAATGGATTCTGGGTAACAGAACCTGGTCCGAGCCCCGCAAGTCACCCCATCTTGGATTCCCCTATGTCTCTAGTTTTCAGAAATGCACAGGTTTGGTAGGTTTCCCTAGGTGCCGGCTGAGCTAGAGGCCAAAATCCACAGGTAGGCACTTCGCAAAAAACACCTCTGTTTTCTTTAAAATTTTTGGATGTGTCCACGTTGCGCTTTGGGGCGCTTCCTGTCGCGGCCGCTAGGCCTACCCACACAAGTGAGGTATCATTTTTATCAGGAGACTTTGGGAAACGCTGTGTGGAAGGAAATTTGTGGCTCCTCTCAGATTACAGAACTTTCTGTCACAGAAATGTGAGGAACATGTGTTTTTTTAGCCAAATTTTGAGGTTTACAAAGGATTCTGGGTAACAGAACCTGGTCCGAGACCCGCAAGTCACCCAATCTTGGATTCCCCTAGGTCTCTAGTTTTCAGAAATGCACAGGTTTGGTATGTTTCCCTAGGTGCCGGCTGAGCTAGAGGCCAAAATCTACAGGTAGGCACTTCGCAAAAAACCCTTCTGTTTTCTTTCAAAAATTTGGATGTGTCCATGTTGCGCTTTGGGGCGTTTCCTGTCGCGGGCGCTAGGCCTACCCACACAAGTGAGGTATCATTGTTATTGGGAGACTTGGGGGAATGCTGGGTGGAAGGAAATTTGTGGCTCCTCTCAGATTCCAGAACTTTCTGCCACAGAAATGATAGGAACATGTGTTTTTTTAGCCAAATTCTGAGGTTTACAAAGGATTCTGGGTAACAGAACCTGGTCCGAACCCCGCAAGTCACCCCATCTTGGATTCCCCTAGGTCTCTAGGTTTCAGAAATGCACAGGTTTGGTAGGTTTCCCTAGGTGCCGGCTGAGCTAGAGGCCAAAATCTACAGGTAGGCACTTCGCAAAAAACACCTCTGTTTTCTTTAAAAAATGTGGATGTGTCCACGTTGCACTTTGGGGCATTTCCTGTCGCGGGCGCTAGGCCTACCCACACAAGTGAGGTATCATTTTTATCGGGAGACTTGGAGAAACGGTGGGTGGAAGGAAATTTGTGGCTCCTCTCAGATTCCAGAACTTTCTGCCACAGAAATGTGAGGAACATGTCTTTTTTTAGCCAAATTATGAGCTTCGCAAAGGATTCTGGGTAACAGAACCTGGTCCGAGCCCCGCAAGTCACCTCATCTTGGATTCCCCTAGGTCTCTAGTTTTCAGAAATGCACAGGTTTGGTAGGTTTCCCTAGGTGCCGGCTGAGCTAGAGGCCAAAATCCACAGGTAGGCACTTCGCAAAAAACACCTCTGTTTTCTTTCAAAAATTTGGATGTGTCCACATTGCGCCTTGGGGCGTTTCCTGTCGCGGGCGCTAGGCCTACCCACACAAGTGAGGTATCATTTTTATCGTGAGACTTTGGGAAACGCTGGGTGGAAGGATATTTGTGGCTCCTCTCACATTCCAGAACTTTCTGCAACAGAAATGTGAGCAAAATGTGTTTTTTTAGCCAAATTTTGAGGTTTACAAAGGATTCTGGGTAACAGAACCTGGTCCGAGACCCGCAAGTCACCCCATCTTGGATTCCCCTAGGTCTCTAGTTTTCAGAAATGCACAGGTTTGGTAGGTTTCCCTAGGTGCCGGCTGAGCTAGAGGCCAAAATCTACAGGTAGGCACTTCGCAAAAAACACCTCTGTTTTCTTTCAAAAATGTGGATATGTCCACGTTGCGCTTTGGGGCGTTTCCTGTCGCGGGCGCTAGGCCTACCCACACAAGTGAGGTATCATTGTTATCGGGAGACTTGGGGGAACGCTGGGTGGAAGGAAATTTGTGGCTCCTCTCAGATTCCAGAACTTTCTGCCACAGAAATGTGAGGAACATGTGTTTTTTTAGCCAAATTTTGAGGTTTGCAAAGGATTCTGGGCAACAGAACCTGGTCCGAGCCCCGCAAGTCACCCCATCTTGGATTCCCCTAGGTCTCTAGTTTTCAGAAATGCACAGGTTTGGTAGGTTTCCCTAGGTGCCGGCTGAGCTAGAGGCCAAAATCTACAGATAGGCAATGCGCAAAAAACACCTCTGTTTTCTTTCAAAAATTTGGATGTGTCCACGTTGCGCTTTGGGGCGTTTCCTGTTGCGGGCGCTAGGCCTACCCACACAAGTGAGATATCATTTTTATCGGGAGACATGGGGGAACGCTGGGTGGAAGGAAATTTGTGGCTCCTCTCAGATTCCAGAACTTACTGCCACAGAAATGTGAGGAACATGTGTTTTTTTAGCCAAATTATGAGCTTCGCAAAGGATTCTGGATAACAGAACCTGGTCCGAGCCCCGCAAGTCACCTCATCTTGGATTCCCCTAGGTCTCTAGTTTTCAGAAATGCACAGGTTTGGTAGGTTTCCCTAGGTGCCGGCTGAGCTAGAGGCCAAAATCTACAGGTAGGCACTTCGCAAAAAACACCTCTGTTTCCTTAAAATTTTTGGATGTATCCACGTTGCGCTTTGGGGCGTTTCCTGTCGCGGGCGCTAGGCCTACCCACACAAGTGAGGTATCATTTTTATAAGGAGACTTTGGGAAACGCTGTGTGGAAGGAAATTTGTGGCTCCTCTCAGATTCCAGAACTTTCTGCCACAGAAATGTGAGGAACATGTGTTTTGTTAGCCAAATTGTGAGGTTTACAAAGGATTCTGGGTAACAGAACCTGGTCCGAGCCCCGCAAGTAACCTCATCTTGGATTCCCCTAGGTCTCTAGTTTTCAGAAATGCACAGGTTTGGTAGGTTTCCCTAGGTGCCGGCTGAGCTAGTGGCCAAAATCTACAGGTAGGCACTTCGCAAAAAACACCTCTGTTTTCTTTAAAAAAATTTGGATGTGTCCACGTTGCGCTTTGGGGCGTTTCCGTCGCGGGCGCTAGGCCTACCCACACAAGTGAGGTATCATTTTTATCGGGAGACTTTGGGAAACGCTGGGTGGAAGGAAATTCGTGGCTCCTCTCAGATTCCAGAACTTTCTGCCACAGAAATGTGAGGAACATGTGTTTTTTTAGCCAAATTTTGAGGTTTACAAAGGATTCTGGGTAACAGAACCAGGTCCGAGACCCGCAAGTCACCCCATCTTGGATTCCCCTAGGTCTCTAGTTTTCAGAAATGCACAGGTCTGGTAGGTTTCCCTAGGTGCCGGCTGAGCTAGAGGCCAAAATCTACAGGTAGGCACTTCGCAAAAAACACCTCTGTTTTCTTTCAAAAATTTGGATGTGTCCACGTTGCGCCTTGGGGCGTTTCCTGTCGCGGGCGCTAGGCCTACCCACACAAGTGAGGTATCATTTTTATCGGGAGACTTTGGGAAACGCTGGGTGGAAGGAAATTTGTGGCTCCTCTCAGATTCCAGAACTTTCTGCCACAGAAATGTGAGGAACATTTGTATTTTTAGCCAAATTTTGAGGTTTACAATGGATTCTGGGTAACAGAACCTGGTCCGAGCCCCGCAAGTCACCCCATCTTGGATTCCCCTATGTCTCTAGTTTTCAGAAATGCACAGGTTTGGTAGGTTTCCCTAGGTGCCGGCTGAGCTAGAGGCCAAAATCCACAGGTAGGCACTTCGCAAAAAACACCTCTGTTTTCTTTAAAATTTTTGGATGTGTCCACGTTGCGCTTTGGGGCGCTTCCTGTCGCGGCCGCTAGGCCTACCCACACAAGTGAGGTATCATTTTTATCAGGAGACTTTGGGAAACGCTGTGTGGAAGGAAATTTGTGGCTCCTCTCAGATTACAGAACTTTCTGTCACAGAAATGTGAGGAACATGTGTTTTTTTAGCCAAATTTTGAGGTTTACAAAGGATTCTGGGTAACAGAACCTGGTCCGAGACCCGCAAGTCACCCAATCTTGGATTCCCCTAGGTCTCTAGTTTTCAGAAATGCACAGGTTTGGTATGTTTCCCTAGGTGCCGGCTGAGCTAGAGGCCAAAATCTACAGGTAGGCACTTCGCAAAAAACCCTTCTGTTTTCTTTCAAAAATTTGGATGTGTCCATGTTGCGCTTTGGGGCGTTTCCTGTCGCGGGCGCTAGGCCTACCCACACAAGTGAGGTATCATTGTTATTGGGAGACTTGGGGGAATGCTGGGTGGAAGGAAATTTGTGGCTCCTCTCAGATTCCAGAACTTTCTGCCACAGAAATGATAGGAACATGTGTTTTTTTAGCCAAATTCTGAGGTTTACAAAGGATTCTGGGTAACAGAACCTGGTCCGAACCCCGCAAGTCACCCCATCTTGGATTCCCCTAGGTCTCTAGGTTTCAGAAATGCACAGGTTTGGTAGGTTTCCCTAGGTGCCGGCTGAGCTAGAGGCCAAAATCTACAGGTAGGCACTTCGCAAAAAACACCTCTGTTTTCTTTAAAAAATGTGGATGTGTCCACGTTGCACTTTGGGGCATTTCCTGTCGCGGGCGCTAGGCCTACCCACACAAGTGAGGTATCATTTTTATCGGGAGACTTGGAGAAACGGTGGGTGGAAGGAAATTTGTGGCTCCTCTCAGATTCCAGAACTTTCTGCCACAGAAATGTGAGGAACATGTCTTTTTTTAGCCAAATTATGAGCTTCGCAAAGGATTCTGGGTAACAGAACCTGGTCCGAGCCCCGCAAGTCACCTCATCTTGGATTCCCCTAGGTCTCTAGTTTTCAGAAATGCACAGGTTTGGTAGGTTTCCCTAGGTGCCGGCTGAGCTAGAGGCCAAAATCCACAGGTAGGCACTTCGCAAAAAACACCTCTGTTTTCTTTCAAAAATTTGGATGTGTCCACATTGCGCCTTGGGGCGTTTCCTGTCGCGGGCGCTAGGCCTACCCACACAAGTGAGGTATCATTTTTATCGTGAGACTTTGGGAAACGCTGGGTGGAAGGATATTTGTGGCTCCTCTCACATTCCAGAACTTTCTGCAACAGAAATGTGAGCAAAATGTGTTTTTTTAGCCAAATTTTGAGGTTTACAAAGGATTCTGGGTAACAGAACCTGGTCCGAGACCCGCAAGTCACCCCATCTTGGATTCCCCTAGGTCTCTAGTTTTCAGAAATGCACAGGTTTGGTAGGTTTCCCTAGGTGCCGGCTGAGCTAGAGGCCAAAATCTACAGGTAGGCACTTCGCAAAAAACACCTCTGTTTTCTTTCAAAAATGTGGATATGTCCACGTTGCGCTTTGGGGCGTTTCCTGTCGCGGGCGCTAGGCCTACCCACACAAGTGAGGTATCATTGTTATCGGGAGACTTGGGGGAACGCTGGGTGGAAGGAAATTTGTGGCTCCTCTCAGATTCCAGAACTTTCTGCCACAGAAATGTGAGGAACATGTGTTTTTTTAGCCAAATTTTGAGGTTTGCAAAGGATTCTGGGCAACAGAACCTGGTCCGAGCCCCGCAAGTCACCCCATCTTGGATTCCCCTAGGTCTCTAGTTTTCAGAAATGCACAGGTTTGGTAGGTTTCCCTAGGTGCCGGCTGAGCTAGAGGCCAAAATCTACAGATAGGCAATGCGCAAAAAACACCTCTGTTTTCTTTCAAAAATTTGGATGTGTCCACGTTGCGCTTTGGGGCGTTTCCTGTTGCGGGCGCTAGGCCTACCCACACAAGTGAGATATCATTTTTATCGGGAGACATGGGGGAACGCTGGGTGGAAGGAAATTTGTGGCTCCTCTCAGATTCCAGAACTTACTGCCACAGAAATGTGAGGAACATGTGTTTTTTTAGCCAAATTATGAGCTTCGCAAAGGATTCTGGATAACAGAACCTGGTCCGAGCCCCGCAAGTCACCTCATCTTGGATTCCCCTAGGTCTCTAGTTTTCAGAAATGCACAGGTTTGGTAGGTTTCCCTAGGTGCCGGCTGAGCTAGAGGCCAAAATCTACAGGTAGGCACTTCGCAAAAAACACCTCTGTTTCCTTAAAATTTTTGGATGTATCCACGTTGCGCTTTGGGGCGTTTCCTGTCGCGGGCGCTAGGCCTACCCACACAAGTGAGGTATCATTTTTATAAGGAGACTTTGGGAAACGCTGTGTGGAAGGAAATTTGTGGCTCCTCTCAGATTCCAGAACTTTCTGCCACAGAAATGTGAGGAACATGTGTTTTGTTAGCCAAATTGTGAGGTTTACAAAGGATTCTGGGTAACAGAACCTGGTCCGAGCCCCGCAAGTAACCTCATCTTGGATTCCCCTAGGTCTCTAGTTTTCAGAAATGCACAGGTTTGGTAGGTTTCCCTAGGTGCCGGCTGAGCTAGTGGCCAAAATCTACAGGTAGGCACTTCGCAAAAAACACCTCTGTTTTCTTTAAAAAAATTTGGATGTGTCCACGTTGCGCTTTGGGGCGTTTCCGTCGCGGGCGCTAGGCCTACCCACACAAGTGAGGTATCATTTTTATCGGGAGACTTTGGGAAACGCTGGGTGGAAGGAAATTTGTGGCTCCTCTCAGACTCCAGAACTTTCTGCCACAGAAATGTGAGGAACATGTGTTTTTTTAACCAAATTTTGAGGTTTACAAAGGATTCTGGGGAACAGAACCTGTTCCGAGACCCGCAAGTCACCCCATCTTGGATTCCCCTAGTTCTCTAGTTTTCAGAAATGCACAGGTTTGGTAGGTTTCCCTAGGTGCCGGCTGAGCTAGAGGCCAAAATCTACAGGTAGGCACTTCGCAAAAAACACCTCTGTTTTCTTTCAAAAATTTGGATGTGTCCACGTTGCGCTTTGGGGCGTTTCCTGTCGCGGGTGCTAGGCCTACCCACACAAGTGAGGTATCATTGTTATTGGGAGACTTGGGGGAACGCTGGGTGGAAGGAAATTTGTGGCTCCTCTCAGATTCCAGAACTTTCTGCCACAGAAATGTGAGGAACATGTGTTTTTTTAGCCAAATTTTGAGGTTTGCAAAGGATTCTGGGTAACAGAACCTGGTCCGAGCCCCGCAAGTCACCCCATCTTGGATTCCCCTAGGTCTCTAGTTTTCAGAAATGCACAGGTTTGTTAGGTTTCCCTAGGTGCTGGCTGAGCTACAGGCCAAAATCTACAGGTAGGCACTTCGCAAAAAACACCTCTGTTTTCTTTCAAAAATTTGGATGTGTCCACGTTGCGCTTTGGGGCGCTTCCTGTTGCGGGCGCTAGGCCTACCCACACAAGTAAGGTATCATTTTTATCGGGAGACGTGGGGGAACGCTGGGTGGAAGGAAATTTGTGGCTCCTCTCAGATTCCAGAACTTTCTGCCACTGAAATGTGAGGAACATGTGTTTTTTTAGCCAAATTTTGAGGTTTGCAAAGGATTCTGGGTAACAGAACCTGGTCCAAGCCCCGCAAGTCACCCCATCTTGGATTCCCCTAGGTCTCTAGTTTTCAGAAATGCACAGGTTTGGTAGGTTTCCCTAGGTGCCAGCTGAGCTAGAGGCCAAAATCTACAGGTAGGCACTTCGCAAAAAACACCTCTGTTTTCTTTAAAAAATTTGGATTGTCCACATTGCGCTTTGGGGCGTTTCCTGTCGCGGGCGCTAGACCTACCCACACAAGTGAGGTATCATTTTTATCGGGAGACTTGGGGGAACGCTGGGTGGAAGGAAATTTGTGGCTCCTCTTAGATTCCAGAACTTTCTGCCACAGAAATGTGAGGAACATGTGTTTTTTTAGCCAAATTTTGAGGTTTGCAAAGGATTCTGGGTAACAGAACCTGGTCCGAGCCCCGCAAGTCACCCCATCTTGGATTCCCCTAGGTCTCTAGTTTTCAGAAATGCACAGGTTTGGTAGGTTTCCCTATGTGCCGCCTGAGCTAGAGGCCAAAATCTACAGGTAGGCACTTCGCAAAAAACACCTCTGTTTTCTTTCAAAAATTTGGATGTGTCCACGTTGCGCTTTGGGGCGTTTCCTGTCGCGGGCACTAGGCCTACCCACACAAGTGAGGTATCATTTTTATCGGGAGACTTGGGGTAACGCTGGGTGGAAGGAAATTTGTGGCTCCTCTCAGATTCCAGAACTTTCTACCACAGAAATGTGAGGAACATGTGTTTTTTTAGCCAAATTTTGAGGTTTGCAAAGGATTCTGGGCAACAGAACCTGGTCCGAGCCCCGCAAGTCACCCCATCTTGGATTCCCCTAGGTCTCTAGTTTTCAGAAATGCACAGGTTTGGTAGGTTTCCCTAGGTGCCGGCTGAGCTAGAGGCCAAAATCTACAGATAGGCAATGCGCAAAAAACACCTCTGTTTTCTTTCAAAAATTTGGATGTGTCCACGTTGCGCTTTGGGGCGTTTCCTGTTGCGGGCGCTAGGCCTACCCACACAAGTGAGATATCATTTTTATCGGGAGACATGGGGGAACGCTGGGTGGAAGGAAATTTGTGGCTCCTCTCAGATTCCAGAACTTACTGCCACAGAAATGTGAGGAACATGTGTTTTTTTAGCCAAATTATGAGCTTCGCAAAGGATTCTGGATAACAGAACCTGGTCCGAGCCCCGCAAGTCACCTCATCTTGGATTCCCCTAGGTCTCTAGTTTTCAGAAATGCACAGGTTTGGTAGGTTTCCCTAGGTGCCGGCTGAGCTAGAGGCCAAAATCTACAGGTAGGCACTTCGCAAAAAACACCTCTGTTTCCTTAAAATTTTTGGATGTATCCACGTTGAGCTTTGGGGCGTTTCCTGTCGCGGGCGCTAGGCCTACCCACACAAGTGAGGTATCATTTTTATAAGGAGACTTTGGGAAACGCTGTGTGGAAGGAAATTTGTGGCTCCTCTCAGATTCCAGAACTTTCTGCCACAGAAATGTGAGGAACATGTGTTTTGTTAGCCAAATTGTGAGGTTTACAAAGGATTCTGGGTAACAGAACCTGGTCCGAGCCCCGCAAGTAACCTCATCTTGGATTCCCCTAGGTCTCTAGTTTTCAGAAATGCACAGGTTTGGTAGGTTTCCCTAGGTGCCGGCTGAGCTAGTGGCCAAAATCTACAGGTAGGCACTTCGCAAAAAACACCTCTGTTTTCTTTAAAAAAATTTGGATGTGTCCACGTTGCGCTTTGGGGCGTTTCCGTCGCGGGCGCTAGGCCTACCCACACAAGTGAGGTATCATTTTTATCGGGAGACTTTGGGAAACGCTGGGTGGAAGGAAATTTGTGGCTCCTCTCAGACTCCAGAACTTTCTGCCACAGAAATGTGAGGAACATGTGTTTTTTTAACCAAATTTTGAGGTTTACAAAGGATTCTGGGGAACAGAACCTGTTCCGAGACCCGCAAGTCACCCCATCTTGGATTCCCCTAGTTCTCTAGTTTTCAGAAATGCACAGGTTTGGTAGGTTTCCCTAGGTGCCGGCTGAGCTAGAGGCCAAAATCTACAGGTAGGCACTTCGCAAAAAACACCTCTGTTTTCTTTCAAAAATTTGGATGTGTCCACGTTGCGCTTTGGGGCGTTTCCTGTCGCGGGTGCTAGGCCTACCCACACAAGTGAGGTATCATTGTTATTGGGAGACTTGGGGGAACGCTGGGTGGAAGGAAATTTGTGGCTCCTCTCAGATTCCAGAACTTTCTGCCACAGAAATGTGAGGAACATGTGTTTTTTTAGCCAAATTTTGAGGTTTGCAAAGGATTCTGGGTAACAGAACCTGGTCCGAGCCCCGCAAGTCACCCCATCTTGGATTCCCCTAGGTCTCTAGTTTTCAGAAATGCACAGGTTTGTTAGGTTTCCCTAGGTGCTGGCTGAGCTACAGGCCAAAATCTACAGGTAGGCACTTCGCAAAAAACACCTCTGTTTTCTTTAAAAAATTTGGATGTGTCCACGTTGCGCTTTGGGGCGCTTCCTGTTGCGGGCGCTAGGCCTACCCACACAAGTAAGGTATCATTTTTATCGGGAGACGTGGGGGAACGCTGGGTGGAAGGAAATTTGTGGCTCCTCTCAGATTCCAGAACTTTCTGCCACTGAAATGTGAGGAACATGTGTTTTTTTAGCCAAATTTTGAGGTTTGCAAAGGATTCTGGGTAACAGAACCTGGTCCAAGCCCCGCAAGTCACCCCATCTTGGATTCCCCTAGGTCTCTAGTTTTCAGAAATGCACAGGTTTGGTAGGTTTCCCTAGGTGCCAGCTGAGCTAGAGGCCAAAATCTACAGGTAGGCACTTCGCAAAAAACACCTCTGTTTTCTTTAAAAAATTTGGATTGTCCACATTGCGCTTTGGGGCGTTTCCTGTCGCGGGCGCTAGACCTACCCACACAAGTGAGGTATCATTTTTATCGGGAGACTTGGGGGAACGCTGGGTGGAAGGAAATTTGTGGCTCCTCTTAGATTCCAGAACTTTCTGCCACAGAAATGTGAGGAACATGTGTTTTTTTAGCCAAATTTTGAGGTTTGCAAAGGATTCTGGGTAACAGAACCTGGTCCGAGCCCCGCAAGTCACCCCATCTTGGATTCCCCTAGGTCTCTAGTTTTCAGAAATGCACAGGTTTGGTAGGTTTCCCTATGTGCCACCTGAGCTAGAGGCCAAAATCTACAGGTAGGCACTTCGCAAAAAACACCTCTGTTTTCTTTCAAAAATTTGGATGTGTCCACGTTGCGCTTTGGGGCGTTTCCTGTCGCGGGCACTAGGCCTACCCACACAAGTGAGGTATCATTTTTATCGGGAGACTTGGGGTAACGCTGGGTGGAAGGAAATTTGTGGCTCCTCTCAGATTCCAGAACTTTCTACCACAGAAATGTGAGGAACATGTGTTTTTTTAGCCAAATTTTGAGGTTTGCAAAGGATTCTGGGTAACAGAACCTGGTCCGAGCCCCGCAAGTCAACCCTCTTTGGATTCCCCTAGGTCTCTAGTTTTCAGAAATGCACAGGTTTGGTAGGTTTCCCTAGGTGCCGGCTGAGCTAGAGGCCAAAATCTACAGGTAGGCACTTCACAAAAAACACCTCTGTTTTCTTTCAAAAATTTGGATGTGTCCACGTTGCGCTTTGGGGCGTTTCCTGTCGCCGGCGCTAGGCCTACCCACACAAGTGAGGTATCATTTTTATCGGGAGACTTGGGGGAACGCTGGGTGGAAGGATATTTGTTGCTCCTCTCAGATTCCAGAACTTTCTGCCACAGAAATGTGAGGAACATGTGTTTTTTTAGCCAAATTTTGAGGTTTGCAAAGGATTTTGGGTAACAGAACCTGGTCCGAGCCCCGCAAGTCAACCCTCCTTGGATTCCCCTAGGTCTCTAGTTTTCAGAAATGCACAGGTTTGGTAGGTTTCCCTAGGTGCCGGCTGAGCTAGATGCCGAAATCTACAGGTAGGCACTTTGCAAAAAACACCTCTGTTTTCTTTAAAAAAAATGGGATGTGTCCATGTTGCGTTTTGGGGCGTTTCCTGTCGCGGGCGCTAGGCCTACCCTCACAAGTGAGGTATCATTTTTATCGGGAGACTTGGGGGAACATAGATTAGCAAAACAAATGCTAATGCCCCTTGTCTTTCTCTACATTTTTTCCTTCCAAATATAGGAGAGCGTGTAAAAAAGACATCTATTTGAGAAATGCCCTGTAATTCACATGCTAGTATGGTCACCCCGGAATTCAGAGATGTGCAAATAACCACTGCTCCTCAACACCTTATCTTGTGCCCTTTTTGGAAATACAAAGGTTTTCTAGATAGCAATTTTTTACTCTTTATATTTCAGCAAATGAATTGCTGTATACCCGTTATAGAATGAAAACGCACTGCAGGGTGCAGCTCATTTATTGGCTCTGGGTTCCTCGGGTTTTTGATGAACCTACAAGCCCTATATATCCCCGCAACCAGAGGAGTCCAGCAGACGTAACGGTATATTGCTTTCGATAATCTGACATTGCAGGGAAAAGTTACAGAGTAAAACGTAGAGAAAAATTGATGTTTTTTTCACCTCAATTTCAATATGTTTTTTTTTCAGCTGTTATTTTCTGTAGGAAACCCTTGTAGGATCTACACAAATTACCCCTTGCTGAATTCAGAATTTTGTCTACTTTTTAGAAATGTTTAGGTTTCTGGGATCCAGCATTAGTTTCATGCCCATTTCTGTCACTGACTGGAAGGAGGCTGAAAGCACAAAAAATTGCAAAAATGGGGTATGTCCCAGTAAAATGCCAAAATTGTGTTGAAGAATTGGGTTTTCTGATTCAAGTCTGCCTGTTCCTGAAAGCTGGGAAGCTGCTGAGTTTAGCACTGCAAACCTTTTGTTGATGCCATTTTCAGGGGGAAAACCACAAGCTTTCTTCTGCAGCCACTTTTTCCAATTTATTTGAAAAAAACGAAATTTTCACTGTATTTAGGCCAATTTCTTGGCCTCCTTCAGGGGAACCCACAAAGTCTGGGTACCTCTAGAATCCCTAGGATGTTGGAAAAAAAAGGACGCAAATTTGGCTTGGTTAGCTTATGTGGACAAAAAGTTATGAGGGCCTAAGCTCGAACTGCCCCAAATAGGCAATAAAAGGCCTGGCACAGGAGGGGGAAAGGGCCTGGCAGCGAAGGGGTTAATGAAAGCCACTTGTATATTTGGCTGAGCTATAATAATCTATTCACTATGAAATAAATGTTTGCTTTCCTTAAGTTTCATTAATATAATCATTTAATGCTAACTGTTTTTATTTAAGGCTATGTACCTAATGTGATCTAACTTGTAACCAGAACTCAGTGCACCTCATGTTTTACAAAATGTTCTACTAATGTCATATTTTTCTCTTTTTGCAGGTGTCTTATCAGATGGTTGTTAACTTAGAATAGGCTTATTTTTCACTTGCAGGTTAGGGAGGACTGATTTAGAATCTGGCATTATATGTGGAGACTGAAAGGATCTGAGAAGCCATCCTGTACAAGGCAGACCGGACTGAAGTTGCATTCAAGGTCATCCAGATTATTGCTCTTTTGTTGGAATCCTCGGGGGTTAGGGAGTCTACTAGCACCCAGGCACGTCATTTTATGATTGGGTCGCGGTGGAAAGGGATAAAAAAAGCTTTATAGAATTATTTTTTTTCACATTTTAATTGTGTACTCTTTAGAGTAGCGACAGGGGCCCTTTCTGGACCTTGCTGAGAAAAGACCTCTCCTCAACTCTGCTGATTTCCCCTACCAGAGTGTTAAGCTTCGTGCTTGTATACTCAGACTCTTTCCTTAGAACCTTAAATCTGGTTCATATGATGCTGACACCTTCCTGACATTGCCCAATGCTACTTTCTATACCATATTTTGAATAGGGGAGTGCCTTTATGGAACATGCTTGAGTGATATTTTGTCTGCTGTATATGATAATATTTTACATTTTCTTTTTCATTATCTATAAATTTAGACTGCAATATCATTTTACATGACTGCATTTATTATGATGTCCTTCCTTTAATTCTGTTGATTGGTCTGTTTTGTAATCTGATTCATTTGATAATGAAGTCTTAAGGTTTGAATACCTTCCTCTCTTTCATTTTTGTGAGGCCATATTGATTTCACGGTACTTGAAATGCATTGCTAATGCTAGCTCCTTTTTAACACCTCAAGTTGACAATCAAATGTCCATACGACTAGCGGGGGATTCTGTTTGGTGATTTTATCAAGAGACTGAGGTCCAAGACATCACACTCTAACATCAATTACCCATTTCTTCCAAGGAGTAGATATGTGCTTTTGAAGCGTGTGCTACATGGCAGAGGGTCACAATGTATGTAGGCTAAGTAGTGCAAAAGCCCAAAACTCTCAATTTAATGAGTTTACACATGCAAACACATACATAATTGTTCATTTTTGCATGCCTTTGTATGCAGGAGGTAGTATACAGAGAGAGAGAAATAGCAAATGGTGTCCACCCGAAGGTATGCACGCATGTACTGGTCTTAGAGGCAGGTGGATCTACACGTTTGGCATAAAATGGAAGGTTATACAGGGCCACTTTAAGAGCAAGCACATGCATATGAGGCCTGTGTAACTGTGTAAAGAACCAAACATGGAAAATGAATGAGCATATGTTATGTAGTCCCACCGGCAAACTAAAAGTAGTGCATCGACTTAGTCCAGTTCGAAACTGACAATATGAAAGCCTTTTTACTCATGCCTCCCTCGTCTCAAACTCCCAAAAAACAATAATGTGCCAAAAAAACAATGTTACCACCACAAGCGACTAATGGAATCTTATGCAAAAATGCCCCCAGCTGTCTAATTCCGTAGTCAGCAACAGGGAATCTTGTCTCATTTTTTCTAGCTAAACCAAAATTGCCAAATAACAATGTGGATTTTTTCAAATTCAAAAGTTTATCTCAGGAATCTCTTTCTGTGCCCCAGGGTCTTAAAACTTCCTGCTCTGGGTAACCAGGCTCAGCCTCATTAGAGGCAGACGGGTACACCAAAATGGCCAATAGTATTACGTGAGAGAAAAATACTCAGGCCAATGGCTGAAAGAGGCTGGTCATAAAATACTAGGGGGCATATTTAAAGGCCCCTAGAGCCACCTGGCGCCACATTAATGTCATTTATTTTGACATTAATGTGGCCCAACGAGGCCAAAATCCCCACGCCATATTTACAGAGTGGCGCAATGCATGCATTGCGCCACTCTGTAACCCTTTGCGATACATTATGCCTGTGCCAGGCATAATGTATGCAGAGGAGGTGTTTGGCCATTAGAGGAGCCAGATAAATGGTGCAAGGAAATCTATGAGATTTCCTTGCACCATTTATGACAGCACTTTTAACGCCTGCTCAAGAGCAGGCATTAAAAGGGGCTTCCATTCTTTAGAATGGGCCCCTATGTACTCTACAGGAGTAGCGCCAATATTTTGGTGCTACTGTTACAGAGAACATCAATGGCGTCATAACTCTATTGCTCCCTACACTGAGTCATGGTGAGCTGTATTTTAAATACGGCGCACGTATGGTGGAGGTAGGGGGGTGCTAAGGGGCGTAGGGAAAGTGGCACTTGGCTCGGTACAGCGCCACTTTCCATAAATCTGCCCCTAGGGGTCTGATTTTGAATTTGGCAGATATGGTACTCTGTTGCAACAGTGCTGGAGTACTCTGTCCATCAAACTCCAGGTCCATCTGCCCAATTTTAATTTTGGCAGACAGACAGGTTTACACTGATGGAGTAAAATGTATTCCATCATCAAAAACCTTCCTCCAGTGGCCTGAGGGAGTACAGGCCATCTGAGGTAAGCCAGACGATCATCCATGCTATTTAGAATGGGGGGTCTGATGGCTTTTTCCACAGCCCATCTCTGCAAGGCATATTCTGGTGGTGAGGGTCAGTAAAAAAAGTGCCCCTGATGCCATGGAAGAAAGCTCCCATTGTGTTCGGACGGTTCATTTGTTCTTTTTCAAAAATAAACTCCTGCATGGAAAGTTTACTTTTAGAAAAGTAATAAAAACTTTTTATAAAGTTTTGTGTAAGAGTCTGTCATCTTTGACAAATGAGCACCAAACTTTTAAATAGTACTGTATGAACCACAATGACGGCTGTTCATAGAAACCGATATAGGGTACCGTAGGGCCAGTAGTGAACTCTAAATTTAGTGGGCGGAGAAAAGGAAGGGGGGCAGATGTAAAGTCCTATTTCACCCAGCATTTACTCCGTCAATTTCTGAATTTCTGAATTGGGCACTGTGATTGAAGCAGGCAGATTAAAAGCACCCTCGGGTGTATTGTAAGCAGTAGGGGGCAGATTTATACTTTTTGACCCAAACCTGCATTAGCGCAGGTTTGCGTAAAAAGGTATACTACCGGCTAGTGCCATTCCATGACGCCAGCCAGGCGCCATATTTATGGAATGGCGCTAGCTGGCACTAATGCCCTGTTACTGTTCTTGTAAAGGACGCTAACAGGGCCGGGGAGGCATAGGGGGAACCAGGGCTTGTGTGCCAAATTATGGAACTACACTGTTTAGAAGCAAAAAAATTACCTCTAGGCAGTGTAGCACAATTTTCTGACACACAAGCCCCATGGACATGGCTCCTGTCTTAGTAAAGACAGGAGCCATGCCCACCATCCCAATGGCCATGCCCAGGGGACAAATGTCCCCTGGGCATGGCCATTGGGGCTACCACTGTGCAGGGGTTTGGCAAAAAAAAATAGACTCACCCGGACTTACCTTGGATGGGACCCCCATCCTTAGGTGACCTCCTGGTGTGGGTATGGGTGGGTGGAGGTGTCCCTGGGGACAGTGAAGGGCACCTGTGGACCATAGAGATCTGACTACAGGTCTCCTTACGCCTGCCCAGACCCAGACATTAAATAATGGTGCTAAGCAAGCTTAGCACCATAATTTAAGGCCCTCATCTCCTTTGCTGGATTTTAGCACTGGGGGATCAATATAGCGCAAAGTCATCTCATTGATGCAAGGTAGGTTTTCCCCTCCAGAAAACGTCGTAAACTCCATTACTTTGGCACTAGACGTGTCTAGCTCCAAAGTATAAATATGGAGTTAGGTTCGCGCTGAATTAGCGTAAAAGAAATTACGCTAATTCAGCACAAACCAAGTATAAATATGGGCCTAGGTAGGTCAGTTTGACAGCCAAAAGGCTTGTCTGTACATAGCCAGGCAAATGGATGTCATTGTCACACATTAGAAAGGGTTGATATGTGCTCCATAAAAAGTCCAAGACAAGTTTTGGGATTCATGTTATGGTTATTTCTCATGTTTTCTGTAAAGAGGAAACAGGCATACTTTAAAATGTGGGCTTCACCCGGGACTTGAACACAGATGCACTTTTTGTTGCAAACCATACCATAACTCTCCCTTCTTATCATCCAGGGCAGACTCTTCATGGTAGGAGGCTGCAAGAGGCATAGACCCTACGTAGTTCTAATTATCTACGTATAAGAAAAAGTGTGAAGGCAAAATCTTGTTTCAATGAAACCCATAGATTTCAGCTGTTTGCTTAATTTCAAAGGCACGATGATTAGGGAACCAGTGAAGCACATTTATAAAGGTTAATGCTCATCATTATGATCTTGCAGCTCTGCTAAAAAGATTGTATTTTATTTTTCGCTCTAATGAGTTGTAAGAAAAAAAATCATCATAGAGACAAATGTCCGCAAAAGCATGTTGAGTCCGCAACTAGGAGAAAATTGAACTCTAATTTCTGTCCTATATCCTTGGCCCTCGAAATGTATTGTGCAAAGGAATTTGGCTCAGATTTCCAAATTATGGGGTCATAATAAAACTAGGGCCCTTGAGCTAACAGACAATAGATTTATGCATTCGATATTGGCTTTGCCCACAAGTGCCCCACTCACCCGCATGCGACTCGATTTAGGACTGAGGAACGGTGCAATTAACGCAGCCCTGAAATCGTTGTTGTATTGGTTAAAGCTTTGATCAGGTAATGCACAGATCCTGGAGAAACAGGCTGTGGCAGAAGTTAAAGAGGTGGACAAACAATTAGTAATACCCTGGTTTAAACATATTATAACCTGGTTGTGTGATTTCTGCATGCACGATATGTAGGACAAACATGAAAACCATAGCAAGGGGATGATTTTGTATCTGAAGTACAAACACTGGGCTTTTATCCCTAATAAATGGTTCCTCTTGATGGCACATCACACTTTAAGAAGGCAGTTCGTAGAGGTGAATTGTATTCCAGCTTTTTAAACAATTCCTGGACCAGGTAGGGCCACCTCTGGTTACATCACTTTTCCTGAAACTCAGATTCAGAATTCTCCCAGTGAATGAGCTCAGGAACGGTAGCAGCCGAGCAGTATATCACCTTTATGCCCTGCGCGCTTGTCCTGCATTGAAACCGTTGAACACTTCTTGGTCTTCTGTCCCGTTTTTGAAAAGCCTAGTAGCAAGTGAAATGCACCGGTGTGTTGGCGATTTTTACTTGTGCGATATATAGAGGCAATGTATATATTACAATCTGAAAACACTGGGAGCTTCATGTACATGGATTTTGCCTAGCCGTAATGTCGTTTTTTTATGCTACGGCAGCCCAAACAGTCCCCCACACAGGGCCGCATTAACAAACCAGCCCAATGGTACCATTGCACCAGTTTGTAAAGCCTTGCACCACATTATACCTGCGCCAGGTATACTGTATGCAAGGTAGGCGTCCCCCCGCATAAAGCCCTACAGCAATGGCTCAGTGAAATCTACAAGATTACACAGCATTTTTTTAATGCTTTCTCAAGGCAGGCGTTAAAGGGATGCTGTGCTGTTTTCAGTGGGGCCCCTTGGCATTGCTGGACTAGCGTCAACATTTTTTGACACTAGTCCATAAATGCTGAAGGTTTAGTGACACAACTGCGTCAGAATTTCGGATGCAATTGTGGACTCTGTGCGCCATGGAGCATTGTATGGTAAATACAGTGCTCCCATGGGTGTCATTAGTGGGGTGCAGGGAGGTACAAGAAAACTGCTGCACCTTGTAAATGAGGCCCTGAGTGAGTGGTTTTGTCAATACCAAGGTACTTCCTGCAGGCCAAGTGTGAAATTTTCATCATTGATTAAAATGACTTTAGCGTCCCATATTCGTGTGCCATATGTGCATGAAGTGAATTCAGAGTTACTGAAATTTTACTCACTAAGGCCCTGATTTATACTTTTTTTGTGCCGGATTACCATCATTTATTGACGCAAAAGCACCGCAAATGTACAAAATACAATTGTATTTTGTAAGTTTGCGCCGCTTTCGCGTCAAAAACTGATGGTAAAGCAGCACAAAAAAAGTATAAATCAGGGCCTAAGTGTGGTCTTGTAATGTACTAGCTCTTTATGAAGGATAATTAATGGAGCTTATTACAGTTTTAAATGCATTTTAATGTATTTGTATCATATTCTTATATTTTTCCTTCTGTGGATGATGTGATTTTCATTGTATTATATGTCATGCTTAATGGTCAAGAACGACTGAATAAACGCATTTCACTATAAAAATCATGAAAATCTGTGTCATATATCCACAGAGCGATTCGGCTGTGAACCTCCTGATGAAGGGTCACATTTGTGGATTAGAGAATGCTGGATATCTGGTGAATGCGCTATCTCGCAATACTATGGTTCCCCTGCCTCTTTTATAGGGGCCACTGAACTTTCGACAGCAGAGCCTCTGCGGGCTGCTCCACTGCCAGACACCTTTATCCAGCTTCCTATCCAACCAGCGATTACTTTAAGTCAGTGGTTGCACATGGAATCGAGCAGCATTAATTTTTGTGAACTTGGACTTGTTTTTCCTCATTAAACTTTGAGCTACAGCAAGGAAGAGAAGCACAAAAGGGGTAAATAAAGTGGAAGAGAAAGATTTAAAAAAGTGGTAGAGGGAAAGCAAGGGTGAAAAAGAACCTGCAAGACTGCGATAAACGTTCAAGGAGTTTCTGGCAGTGGTTAAAAGGAGCATGAAGTGGAATCAAGGCTACGCAGCCTTGGTATTACACACTCCTGGCATTCAGTAGTGTTGGCCATAGTAGTCTGAGCAAAACCTTTGCCCAGATTTAAGAGGGCCTAGCGCTATTCTAATGCCACATATTTTTAATGCTAATGTGGCACTGGAAGGCCAAAAAACACTGTGTCATATTTATAAAGTTGCGCAATGCTTGCACTGCGCCACTTTGTAAACCCTTGTGCCACATTATGCCTGTGCCAGGCATAATGTATGCAAGGGGAGCGTTCCGGTGCTAGAGGGGCCAAGAAATGACACAAATAAATCTAAGGGATTTCTTTGTGTTATTTTTATTGGCACTTTTAATGCCTGCTAAGAGCAGGCATTAAAGGAGACTCCCATTGTTTCAATGGTCCTCTGGGTGCTTTGCAGGATTAGCGTCAAACTTTTTGATGTTAGTCCTTCAAAGCGCCAGACTAGCGTAAAAAATTATGATGCTAGTACCCTTGATTACTGCCGTGGTGTGTCGTATTTTAAATATGGTGCACACGTGGTGGCGTTAGGCGGGTGCTAATGGGGCATAAGAAAAATGGCGCTGCTATAGGTGCAACTCCACTTTTCATAAATCTGTCCCTTTGAGTCCTGGCAACTCTTTTACAGATTGAACACTGCAACTGTCCAGAGGTCCATTGCTGTGGTGCATTCGAAGGGCTGCTCTATTTAAGGGTGGCCTTCTGATGATAGTGGTTCCTGCGTGGGTCTGCCATGCCAGGAATTGTGGACTCAAGTAGAAAAAGAGCAAACCCATGATATTTTTTACTTACATTTTCTAAACAAATTCCTGCTTTTTTTCTGAAATCCAAAACAATGCTGTGACATGGCAGCTTGCCGGAATTATATTTTCAGTGAAAGTACTCTCGCTTTGCCAATGGGAACACTTGCTGCAAAAAAAGATCTCTGCCTACTTAGCAATGATGTCTATGTGTGGTGTGTGATTTTTCATAAGTAAATAAGAGGTGGGCACTCCGTTGCCCAAGCAAGTTGGCAAACTGCCAACGCAACCATAAATATGTCACAAAGATATTATAGAAGGCACCCCTGAAAAGATGCTGTTATTGAGTTGGCTTCGCAGTAATGTTTTAATGCTTGTACATTGGTTTCTCCTCAAGTAATTCCGGTGAGCGTGGCTAATACCTGCTGGGGTTTGGGGGTGGCGGAGGAGGGTAGTTTCAGAGTATTGGCCTAGTAAAGAAAGGATGTTAGATTTCTTAGGAGACATCCTGCAACAGTCTCTCTGCATAAATGTATTTATGGAAATGTACTCCAATTCCTGAACTACTCCATATCACTCCTCGATATCACTTCTCGCTTGGTGGTGATAGTTTGAAACTTATCATGAACCAGCAAACATCCTTATTGGAGACATCAGCTTCACAAATTGATCGAGAAAGGCCTTTACATTCACGGCCAATATCTACATAATCGCCACACTCCATGCTGTCTATGTAGGGACAATATTTCAGTTGCAAAGCATAGGCTTTTTCAATGTGTCCACGAAAGCAAAATACACTTTGCATGTCTGATGTTTGTCCTTTTTATTCATAATTTCCACATCATCATTTGGGAGAATGGACAAGATGATGCACACTATTATGTTTTCCTATTGTTGGAGCACTCAATCACGGAATATAAAAGCCTTTGGCATTGAGGTATTCTTTTTATTTGAGCATGCCATAGAAGTGCTTCCATTGGACAACGGATACACAACTTCATCATCTTGAATTTGCCCGGTTTTAAGTCTTCTATCCACTCTCATAATAGAGATCTTTGGTAGATGTGGCGAAGGTGTCCTTGAAGGACACTTCATCAGCCGAAGCAGGGCACAGAATCCAGTTATTAGACATATTAAATAGCTGACGGGGCTCTTGAGCTTTCATCTTTTAGTGGACATCGATGCACCCATGTGTCAAGGTACATAGAGCTCAAGCGATCTTATTAGCAAGGCATAGGTTTTCTTCACTAACGTAGGAATTCATCAGCAAAGCATGTTTTATCAGAATAATCATATTGAAGACAATGTGGCCAAGGCAGATGCTGACACCCCTCAACCATAATGATGATGCCAGAGATCTTAAGGCCAAACAGAACTAGGATCTCCTTATTTCCCTTTGGCTTCACCTGTCTACCCACAAAAAAACAAAACTCTTCAGATCATAATTTCAAGATCATTTAATAACTTGTAGATGAGGCCGTGATTACCACCCTTTTAAATTAGCTTTTAGTAATCGTTCAGACCTAAGATGGTAGATATACTATTTAATAAATCCTAAATAGCTTGTAGGATGATTGATAAGGCTTATCTGTAACAAAGTACTGTTTGCAGTTTAGCTAAATGAAACTCGCAAGGGTTCTCATACATTCCATATTTTTTTGTACAAGTGAGGAGAATGGCTAGGGATGTGTTTGTAATATGATCCCAGATTGTCAATGCCGTTCCTCTCTTGTGGGTGACAAGAGGATCTAAGATGGATCTACAACGTGACTTGTTTCGAGTGCAGTCATCTCTACATGCAAACACAAGTGGTAGCACCGCCTATATGATGCACAGCCTCATCATTCAGAGGTCTGATCGATTTGATATAGAGTGAATTGATGAGTAGGTTTAACTTTATACTGACATTCTCTTCTATTGTAGGAATGGCGCTCTCATCATTTGAGAAAATATGTGGTGGTTGAGTAATATATTTATAATGAACAATCATTGTGCTCCAAAACAATATCACATCCAGTGTTTGCCACTGAGTATTAGAGTATGTTGGCTGAGGGGGATCAAATATTGTTTTGTACCTGTAGTCACAGGTACTTATGAGCCTGAGGCTGGTACACTGCTTGAGGTCAAGTGTTCTAAGCTACACTGAGCTTTGTCAATCGGCTGTCCAGGCTAACAGACATGGCTGGTGACATTATTAAGTGGCGAGGCAAGCAAATGCATTATTTTTACACACTGACAGGCACTGTGAGAAACCAGCACTGCCTTTAGACTCAATACCAAAGCTCTCAATCATGGCTCATTATAAACAGTGTTAATAACGGACCCTGACTGAGATCTCTGGAGTTGAGACTGAAGCCAGTGTGAGTTTCTCACAGTGCTTGTCAGTGTATCACAAAGTTAAAAGAAATATTTTATTTACCCACTGGCACTCCTCCTCCAGTCCTTGGTGTTCTTCCAGCTGCAACTCCCCTAAGTAATCCAGACGCTTCTCTATTGTTGTTAAGAATGTTAAGCTGCATGAGAGAAGTACCAGGATTGTTTGGAGTGAGCTGGGCCAATGCTCATTTAGGCACTGGGGGCCTGTGCTTGCTCTCCACCCAGCTGTCTTACATAGATCGGTGTGGAGAGGTTTAAAGTATGTATGTAAAGTTGGCCATTGCAAGAGAGCCAGCCAAAATAGAGGAATGCGCACTTTAAAATGGAGTGGGTACCACTCCTCCACTGCTGCCAAACAGCCCCCTCTCACCACTCGCCTAGAGCTGGCATTGCAGAAGTGAAAAAGAAAATGGTGATAAGATAATTTTGTTACCATTATATTTGTCACCTTTGTTGTGCTCTCAGTAGGACGGCGATGCTCCTCCGCCTTAATGGAGAAGCCACCACTGCATAGTAAGCTCTGCATCAATATGGTGTGGTGGAGGGAGCTGTGTTACCCCAGGATGTGTAATGAGAAATAATACCATAATACACCTGGATCTGCAAGTGTATATGTTAACTTGAGTCTCATAAGTGTCTCCCGTCCTGTCATTATTCTCCATAACGTAGTTGGAAGCATCTGAAAGTGAATTTGAAGGAGACTATAGTGTACAGTTCTATTTGTGAATCTAACCCCACCACATGACTTTTCATAAGTCTCATTTGTTCATTTGATTATCTGCAGACCCATTGTTCAGGACCAGCTTTTATTTTAAATACATTTCTAAATAAAACCTGTCATGTACGAGGCCTTGTGTGACCACTCACACTCCTCGTAGCTATCTACACAGAAATGAAATCCAGTTGCCTGTATGTCAAGACTCATTATATCTTGTTGTAGTGATGTCAGCCCAGTGAACCTTTCCTCCATTATTTCAGCTGGTAGGGTGTGAATTACGAATGTGGTGTGCCAGCGCTAATCAAAAAGACCAGCCGCTAATGGACACTGAAATAGCACAGCATAGGATTTGTTAGAGAAAGTTTGAGAAGCAATTCCACTCTAGTTGTGTACACTACCATTTGCATGTATCAAAGCCTCTAAACAACTAATTTTCCAAGTCATTATTTAGAAGCTGGTCTTGACCTCACATTCTTTTTAATAAGACATATAGGCATTGTCTACACAATAATTTTTTCTTGAGCCGTTCACCTATCTGTTCCGCTGTGACTACCTATATCTAGGCATACCTGAGGCAAACTAGACATTTATTATAAAGATAATATCATCAATAATGCTTGGAACTTAATATGAATTGCAAACTAAGGTCAGGCCTTGTTGACTCCGATGATGCATACCAGTGCCAAAAAGAGCTATGGAATCAAGGAAATATAAAAATGGTAAACAACAGGGGAACTTCAAGAGCTACCATTATAATCTTGCTAGAAACTAAGAACACTACATTGATGTCATTCCTGCAATATTGAGCAGTTGCATATCGTTTTTCTCTTCAGGGGATTCCTGCCAATAGATGCTGTCACTTGTTGAAGGGTGTTTCAGATAGTTTCGCCTATTCAAGAGGTCAGATACTCCAAGGTGGGGCAGATGGGGAAGTCTTCTGTATTTAACTTTCATATTATCCAACATGTTCTTGTCTGTGGCCTTGCTGCACATAACCATTGAATGTCAAGAGGTTGAGAGTGTAGATGCCTGGAAATCAGCTGCAGTGCCACCAATGACTATGTGTTGGCGATATAATCGCAGACTCCCAGGTGACACATGGTTCATCAGACAGTGTGGAGGTGAAGGCCACCCAGTCCAAGCCCCGAATGTTCATCTAAAGATGGGCCTATGTGCTTCTCTTGTATCATACAAAAAAAATTTGTGTGGTATTTTCAGTGGTACCAGCATCAGAAGTCTTGTATGTGTCTAAGCAGTTGAGTAGGGCAGACACAGCATTTTTTTTATTTTCTGTATTATATCTTCAAGCATGATATCATCACAGTCCTCTAAAAGACGGAGTACAAAACGTGCATTATTAATTATGCAGAGAGGCATGAATAACTGGTAAAATCGAAGTGCTAATTACATAAGATATACATGGCAACTAAATAGAGTGAGGCTGAGAGAGAATAGGATTGTGAGAGGGGGACTAAAATGAGAGACACAAGGACACAAATGAGAGAGAGAGAGAGACAGAAATAATCTTCGCAAGTTTATATGTTGGATTTCATGGGAAAATCCATGGCTCGGTTTGTAGAAGTAGTTTCAAAGTAATCATCTTTTGAATGAAACGGTTGCTTGTTTATAATTTTCAAACGACTGTATTATATCTGATGAGCTGGAATAATGTTAAGCAAATTCATCTGGTTCGTTATAAATAGGTCAAGATGTTTAAGTATACCAAACATATCAGCCCTGACCATTTACAAAAAGTGTATTTTACTTATAAACGTTGTGGCAAAAGATCAAACAGTTATCCATGCTCAGGCAAGCAACCGTTGTCCTGAGGTAGTATATATGATTCTCTTCAGTTTATTAAAACAAATGTGAAGTTAAAAGCAGTCCAAATATTTGAACCCTTTGCCTGATGCACAATATTCATTTAAATTTAGAAGTCCATGGGTTACCTGTTAGCAAAGGGACCTCTAGTTGACAACCAGATTACACCCTGTCGAAGTAGGGACCCTCACTCTAGTCAGGGTAAGGGAGTCACAGTCCTAGGTTAACCCCTGCTCACCCCTTTGGTAGCTTGGCACAAGCAGTCAGGCTTATCTCAGAGGCAATGGGTTAAGTATTTGTACCCACACACAGTAACACAGTGAAAAAATTACCATTGGACACCACAACCGTTTAAAAAAATAACCATTTATCTAAGTAAAACAAGACCAAAACGACACAAAATGCAACATACACAAGCAAAGATGTGAATTTTTAAACATTAAATCCCAATAAAGCCCTTAGAAAAAAAAAGATCCAAGTGGTGCTATCACAGCATCATCACAGAGTCGTTCCCAACAGTCTGACGCCACTTGCGAGGGACTGAGCCACCGGTCACAGAGTCGCACAGACCTCAGCTATAGTACCTTAGAAATGAGGCAGAGTAAAAGATGTGGCACAGAGTCGGGATGGTGAAGCATCGCTGGAGCTGGTGCGGTGTTGGTTCTGTACTGCTGAGCAGGAGGTGAGGCGCTGGTTCCTTGCTGCTGCGCAGGGGAGGTGAGGCATTGATTCCCTATTAAGGAAGTGGAGGTGAGGTGGCGTTAGCGGCGATACTTTGGTTAGTTTAGATCTGCAGGGTTGATGTATCCAGCTGGTCAAGACAAGATGAGGCGATTTCACCGTGTCGTGGTCACAACATGGGGCAACAGGCGCCGCAGCAGGGTCTGGGGTCACAGACGTTGGTGACATGGCACTTGGGACTCACTGTGTTGCTGGATTTCAGAGACACTGCAGTGGCATCAGGCCTGGGTTGTCGGTCACTGTTGTCACACTTCAGCGTAGACCACGGTTTCGGGTGCAGGCAGCGCATGAAGTCAAGCACCAGCGCTGGTTCTGGAGTCGTCTGGTGGTGTGCCTGGTTCTTATTGTTTTTTTGCCAGACTTCACTCCCAAGGGCCCAGGAACTGGAGTGGACACCACTTGGCAAGTCAGGGGCCTCAGCAAGAGAACCCAGGAGCTGGCAGGTGACATCTTTGATGTCCATGAGACTTCTTAACAGGAGGCAAACTCAGTCCAAGCCCTTGAATGAACTTCACAAACAGGATGCACAGAAAAGTCCAGTCTTTGTGCTCTCCAAAGCAGAAGCAGCAACTGCTGGCCAACCCGGAAAAGCACTCACAGCAAAGGGGCAGTACTCCTCCTCACAGCTCTTCATCTCTTCTCTTTGGCAGAGTCTCCTCTTAATTCAGAAGTGTTCTAAAAGTCTGGGGTTTTGGGTCCAATACTTTCACTCCTTTCTGCCTTTGAAGTAGGCAAACTTCAAAGGAAAGCCTTTGTAGTGCACAAGACCCTCCCTTTCCTGTCCTGGTCCTAGACACACTCTAGGGGTTTGGAGACTGCATTGTGTAAGGACAGACACAACCCTATTCAGGTGCATGTGTCAGCTCCTTCTACCACTCTAGCCCAGGAAGACCCCTCAAATGATGCAGGGCACACCTCAGTTCCCTTTGTCTGACTGTCTAGAGTGAATTCACAACCAGGTCAACGGTCAGCCTGACCCAGGTGTATATTCCATAGCCAGGCAGAGGCACAGAATGGTTAAGCAAGAAAATGCCCACTTTATAAAAGTGTCCTTTTCAAACACGCAATTTAAAAACCACCTTCACTAAAAGATGTATTTTTAAATTGGGAATTCAGAGACCCCAAACTCCGCATCTCTATCTGCTCACAGTGGTAAATTACACTTAAGAGATATTTCAAGGCAATGTGTATGTTAACCTATGGAAGAGATAAGCCTTGGAATAGTGAAAACCGAATTGGCAGTATTTCACTATCAGGACATGTAAAACACACCTGTACATGGTCTACCTTTCAAATACACCACATGGGGCTACCTTTGCCTACCTTAAAGGTGTGTTACATGTATTAAAAGGCAAGGTTTGGGCCTGGCAAATCAGATTGCCATGGCAGTTTAAAACTGCACACACATACATTGCAATGGTAGGTCTGATACATGTTTGCAGGTCTACTCATGTGGGTGACACAATCAGTGCTGCAGGCCCACTAGTATCTTTGATTTACAGGCCCTGGGCACACATGTTGCACTATACTAGGGACTTATGAGTAAACCAAATATGGTAATCATGGATAACCAATCATTATCACAAATTACACAGGGATCACTTCACTTTAACACTGGTCGGCAGTGGTAAAGAGCCCAGAGTCCTAAAACCAGCAAAAAACAGATCAGAAAAAATAGGAGGAAGAGGGCAAATTGTTTCTGGATAACCCTGCAAAAAAGGCAATTTTCAACATTACCCTTTAGTGTTGCCTCTCTGTGGAATGGAGAGGAAGGTTGTCAGAATATGCCAGAATATGTCCAAATCTACACATGAACAGAGCAATTACCTCCTTATGCTTAGCTGTCTTCTAAATATCTATTAAATTGACAGTTGAAGGAGAAAGGAAGGTTTCAGAATATATCTGCCTCGCTCCATGACCAGCCAACTTAGCACCTCCTATTTCATACTATTCTAGGAACATAGTACATATGCCTGTCCAAGAGAAATTAAGCCCCAGATTCTAAAAGCTGTCACCCAACACAGAGTAGCAGCCAAAAATGCTGTGCTGTGCTGCACTGCGTGACAAGGAGAGAGGAGGAGAGCACCATATTCTCATAGAAAAGGCATTCTCCTTCCCTCGCCCTAGCGCCAGTGCTGATTACAGCTGCTGTGCACCACACACAACCTTAGCGCCATAGTGCTAGGGTCTGTGCATGAGGCTAACATAGGTTTTATATATGAAGGGTACCATTCATGTAAAAAATACTATACCTAGACAAGTGCTTTGCGCACTTTGTATGTGTGCTGTAAAGTGCAGTACACATGGAAAGTTGGAAAAACAGGAACTGCCCTCCTGGCAGTGGTAGGAGTGGCTAAAATGCTGGTGGATTGTAGAAGAACAGCTGCCATTGTCCTCCTCAATCTCAGTGCATTATTTGACAGTGTCAGACATGACATTCTTATAGAGAAAATTCATAATGTGTGAGTTGTGGGCAGTGCCCTCACCTGGCTGCAATCCTTTTTTAGTTATATGACCTTTCATGTTTTTGAGGGCTGCTGTACCTCAGACATTTTTTATTGAAAAGTAGATTTCCCCGTGGCTCCTCATTAAGTCCTACACCATTCAACTTAAATCTGTGTCCTCTAGCCAACGTCGTTCTGTCATTTGGGATTTCTAAAATCTCACATGCAAATGAGACACCCCTGGTTTTCACAATCTCCAACAATCAAGACTCCTGTTCCTCTGCCCTAGGCCCTTGTCTGGAGGCTTTGTCCAACTGGATGAATAACTGTGCTCTGACATTAAATGCAGAGAAAACAGAACTTTTGATCCTGGGGAATTCTCTGCACCCCACTTGGACCTGTGGTGGCCCAGCATCCTTGGCACTACTATCTTGCCTAAGCCGATTATAAAAACCATAGGCTTCTGGCTAGGCAAAGCACTAACCGCGGAAATTCAGGCTACAAAATTAGATGCAACATGTTGTGGCATCCTTAGGACTCTTAGGAAAGTCCTTCATCTGCTCCCCCTCCTTTAAAAGAATAATTGTCCAGGCACTGATTTTGTCACACTTGTACTACAGGAATTCCCTGTATTTAGGAGCCCCAAAATTGGTTATGAGGAAACTGCAGGTGGTACAGAGCTCTGTGGCCAGGTTGCTTCTTAATATTATATTAATATTGCAGCTTGACAAGCTTTTATGTCCCTCCATTGGCTCCCAGTGGTCCAACTGGATACATTTAAATCGCTTTGTATAGATCACAGGGCATTTCTGGACAATGGCCCTGTGATTTGGCAATCGTTGATCTCTCCCTATACTCCTACCAGAAATCTGAGGTCCACTAATTCTCAGCTTGCAGTGGTCCCCTTTATCAAAAAAGCCAGAAGTGGAGGTCGTTCCCTTTGATACAATGTTGCCGAGCTATGGAACTCCTTGCCTACGGGCAACAAACTCATAACTCCCTTTTCAGAACCTCCTGAAAACATGGTGGTTTGACTGATTCCATCATTAGTGCCTTGGGCATCTAAAGACATACTTAGCGATAGGACGCCTACGGATAGCCATGCGCTCTATAAGGGCTGTATGATAATGATGGCATCAAATCAAAACAAACGGCACTATATAATCAGCGATAAAGCACAGATGGTGCCATGCTAAAACATTCATGATATTATGTACACAGTCGTATAAAAGCGCTTTGTGCTCTAAACACACAGAACATGTCAGAAACATGTTGAAGGTTTTCACATGAAGCAGTCCAAATTCAACCAAGTGTATGGGGTTGACGTTTCGACCCGCTATTAGTCGGCAGGTGTCATCAGGACAGTGGGCCTCTCTCTCCGCATCTAGGGAAAGAAAGGAAGGCCCCTAGGGGCCTATTTATGAGGTTTGTCATGCAGTGCAGCGCAGCAAGTAACTGTGTTGCACTGCAGTGAGTGACAGGGAAAGGGCAAAAATGCACCATATTTAAAGGAATATGATGCACTCCTGCCTTTTCCCCTGCGCTGGCTCCCTTTCGGCTGCCTAGCACCAACGAAGGCACCCTTGCACCATGGGGCAAGGGTGCCTTCACTGCAGGCAGGATTGTGTTTTTTGTGCAGGAAGGAGCACCTTTCTGCACAAAACTAAAATCCTGAGAGGCAGAGTCCTCTCTCTATGAATGCAGCACACATAGAGAGAGGAAGTAGCAAGAAGCAATTATCCTGGAATCATATTCCTCTATCTATGTGTGCTGCAGAATGCAGCACACATAGAGAAAGGAAGTAACAAGAAGCAATTATCCTGAGAATCATATTCCTCTATCTATGTGTGCTGCAGAATGCAGCACACATAGAAATAGGAAGTGACAAGGAAAAATAAAGATATTTCTTCTCATTACGCTTCCCATGAGAAGGTTATGTTTTTGACGCACTCCCAGATATGCCAGTTCTAGTAAATCTGGGAATGCACCAAAACCATGAGAGTTTTCTGGCAGCACCCAGGCAACAACAATGGAATCTCTTCCCAGGGCAGAGTAAGGGAATGAAGCTATTTGTGCTACGTTATTTTACTTCAGATTTATGGTGCCACCAATATAACCATTTGAGGTGAGCAAATCTAGAGTGTCGCTGGTGTTGTGGGGCTTTCCTTACTGGAGCTGCTCTCCACCTAAACCTGGGAACACCCAGAGTTCTCTCTTATGTTTTTGCATAATTTATGCATCACTCTAACCCTGAAAGGGTGTTCTTTTGACTTATACTGGGTGCTCCCTTGTATATGGACAAAACTAAACCTCTCTGAAATGATCTAGTGACGTTGAAACACGTCAGAGGTTGCTTTTGCTCATTCCAGGTTGGCTTGAATGGTATTTTACTAGTCCAAAGCTGTAATACTGTGCCAGGAGTGGTGAAAGGCTTTTGTAATTTTACAGCATGGCAAGGATGGCACTGGGCCAATCCTATGCTTAAAGATTCTCCTGTACAAATGGCAAAAGACTCTGTCACTTTCTAGCTCAGTGTATATGGCACTGTGCCAATCATATTCTTAAAAACTTTGATAGAAAAACAGACATTTGAGGTGAGCAAATGTAGAGTGTCACTGGTGTTGTAGGGTGCTCCTTACTGGAGCTGCTCGCCACCTAAACCTGGGAACTACCCAGAGTTCTCTCTATTGTTTTGCATTTATATATATATATATATATATATATATATATATATATATATATATATATATATATATATATATATATATGTATATGCTTGAGGATATAATTGGTACAGTCACCTGAACAATGTAGTGGTGGTCAATATAATGGAGACGATATAGTGATGGGGTAATATTGTTGAAGTCCATACAGTGATAGACAACTTATCTTTCAACAGTCCAAGTCATCTGGTTTTTGAAGTGGCAGAATTTTTTTCTCTGCAATGACTCATAGTTTGGTGGGAATGTAAGCATGTATTTTATTCCCATCAAACTGGATAACTTTTTTAACTTCATCACATCCCTATTTTCGTTCCTGTAGTTTTTATGTGTAATTTGGGAACAACAGTACCTTGATATTGCCATGCATAATCACACAGCTGCATTGCAGGGTAATTTCCTTTGACCTGTGGTGTAGTGTCATGAATGATTTAGAACATAACATTTATGATTCCCTGAGGACTCCATATCAATGTGAAGTAATCACTGGAATAGACAATAATGAAATCTTGGTTTTCAATGTTGGAGTTCACAGGTACACGTAGAAGACTAAAGATGTGTGATTTACAGTGCTGTGTGTGGCCTAGTTCTTCAGTGGGTACCAGGGTATCAGGTAAGGGAAGTTGCTACAAATGACGATGAGATAAAGGATAAGTAACCAGAAGAAGAAAGTGCTCTCCTGAATAGTTTGCCTTGCTCCAAGCAAACTGCTCATGAGTACCATGTGGGCCTTTGTTGAAGTGCCAAGTTGATGGTTGGTGTATGTGCAGTCAAAGTGTAACGCCAGCCAGAGTGAACTGTGTGAATAGAAAAAGAGATTCATGGAAAAGTCTGCATGTCATTTGTTAAGAAACTGTGCCCAAGATCCTACAAAAGGGTACTGCCTGCCATGCAAAATAAAGTTACACAACATATAGAACTTTAACACTGAAGGTGGAAACAAACAGGCTTAAATGGTATTGATAAAGACAATCATAAGTTACAATATATTACTACAAATAATAGTGGTGGTTGACAGAACAAGTAAAAAGGAAGCATGCTGTTATCACCTATACCAGAGTCTTGGTAAGTGGAGCTTTATAACCTCAGCACAGGGCGAGGGGACCCAAGAAGCACTGGGGTTCTGCTTACTGAGCTGTCCAATACCTGAAGTGGCACACCATCAAAGCTGCTGGGTGGTGGCTCAGAACAACTCCAGAGGTCTCCATGAGTGAAAGAGCTCTGACAGTTGTCAGCATTAGACAGAGCCCTCCCTCAATGTCAGCCACTTCAATGAACAGTTATAATGCATCAGCCTTCCTCAAACCACCACCAAAATTCAATACAGCAAAAAGCAAAATATTGGCAATAGATGCACTGCATGAATAGGAACATTTGAAGATTTCATTATGCTTTTGAAGAGACTTATAACAGGAAGATTCTCAAGTGTAAGACTTGGCATCCTTCGCATGGTCTCCCCTAACTTTGTGCCTCTGTTTCCCAGGTTGTTGATGTGCTGAACTTTGTTTTCGCTGTTTTCTGCTATCCAGTGCTAAAGCGCAAGTGCTTCTATGTAAAATGTGTGTGTAATTGGATTTCTATCATTGGTATATTTGATTTACTGGTAAGTCCCTAGTACAGTGCACTAGAGGTGCCCTGGGCCTGTAAATCAAATGCTACTCGTGGGCCTGTAGCACTGGTTGTGCCACCCACATTAATATTCCTGTAAACATGACTCGGACCTGCCAGTGCAGTGTGTGTGTGTGCAGATTTTAACTGCCAATTCGACTTGGCAAGTGTACCCTAAAACATCTCTTTTCTTACATGTGAGACACCCTAAGATAGCCCCTAGGTAGCCCTTGGGCAGGGTGCAGTGTATGTTTAAGGTAGGACATATACTAATGTGATTGGTATGTCCTTTCAGTGAAATACTGCTAAATTTGTTTTTCACTGTTGCAAGGCCTATCTGTCTCACAGGTTAACATGGGGGCTACCTTTAAAAATGATTAAAGCATAGATTCCATTTGGGAACAGATAGACATGTGGAGTTTGGGGTCTCCAAGCTCACAATTTAAAAATACATCTTTTGGTAAATTTGGTTTTGAGATTGTGTGTTTGAAAATACCACTTTTAGAAAGTGGGCATTTTCTTGCTAAAAACCATTCTGTGACTCTGCCTGTTTGTGGATTCCCTGTCTGGGTCAGTTTGACAGTTGGGCTGTTTGCACCTCTCTCTAGACAGTGACACAAAGGGTGCTGGAGTGTAGCCTGCATATCCTGATGAACCATCTGTGCTAGGAGGGAGGGGAGGAGTGGTCACTTACACCTGAAAGGGCTGTGCCTTCCCTCACACAATGCAGTCCCCAACCCCCTGGTGTGTGTCTGGGGCCTGGCCTGGGCAAGGCAGGATTTCACAAACAGGAGAGACTTTCCTTTTAAGTAAGCCTACTTCAAAGGCCAACATGGGTGTAAGAAGAGCACCCAAAACTACAGACTTACATCACTTCTGGACATCAAGAGAAACCCCTGCCTGGTTGAAGAGCTGAAGACCTGAGGAGAAGTGCTGCCTTGCCTGTGACTGTGCTTTGTGGAGCTATCCTGCAGTTGCTGTTTCTGCCTGTGCAAGGGGACAAAGACTGGACTGCGTGGAAGGTGAAGCTGGCAGACCAAGACTGAAAATCCACACACAGACCGTTGTGCGGGGAAACTTTTGACGCACCTTCCGAGACGCGGCTGAGAAACGACACACCGCCGGCTTTGCAGCTGAAATCGATGCTCCACCTGCATCGCGGCTGGAAGATTGTGCACGCAGCTGGAGAAACGACGTGCAACACCCGCTGAAGGAGACTGATAATGTTGCAACCCGCATAGCGCAATTTTGCTGATACCATGCGGCAGGATTTTTGATGCAAACCTCGCTGGGCACCGAAAAACAATGCAAAGCCTGCCCGGACCCAAGTCTTTGCCTGCATCGACGCATCGCTTTCCAGCGGAGAGGAAAAACGACACGCGCCGACCCGACTGGAGAACGACGCACGGATCTCTTGTGGGTGAGAAATCGAGGATTCGCTAGCCTTTTCCGACACACCCTCAACCGTGCGTGTTATTTTCATGCTACCCACATACTTTTCACTGCTAACAGTATTTTTACTGTTTTCTCAAGGACTTAAGACTCTTTTGTTTTCAAAATTAATAACTTGACTTGTGTATGTTGGATTTTTGTTGTTTTTGTCTTGTTTTGTTTAGATAAATATTTCCTGTGTTGTGTCATTTTGTAGCTTTTTCACTGAGTTACTGTGTGTGTTGGTACAAATACTTTACACCTAGACTCTAAAGTTGAGCCTGCCTGCTTGCGCTAAGCTACCAAGGAGGTGAGCAGGAGTTCACTAAGGGTGATTCTCCTTTACCCGGACTAGAGTGAGGGTCCTTGCTTGGACAGGGTGCAACCTGATTTCAAACCAAAGACGCCATTTCTAACATTGGTGATCAGTGGTTGGGATTGGACTTGTATTGGTACTTGACATACAGTGATTAACTGTACACTACTGTTTTCAATGCAGACACCTGCATGACCACATACTACTTGTCTTCTGATTTTGCTTTTTCTCTTTTTGGATTTTTCCCTACTTCCATTTTTGTGGTAATCCTTGATTGACTTTTGAATTTCATTGGGAACTTGTTTACTGCCTTTGGAACTTTTCACTTTTGTTGACTTTTCATCATGTTTCAGCCTGGAGATGCATCAGCTGGAGCTGCTTTTGATTTACGGAAACTGGAGAGTTACACAGTAGCCAATGTGAACACCAGGACAGTGGGCGCTCTACGGGCAACATAATGCAAAATGACAAACCTTATGCAATGCAATAATTCATGCATTGTGCGCTGATATTGCATATTAACCTTTTGCATTGCAGGTATTTATCTTGAAATGTCATTAATACTGTTTGCAATGTATTGTTCAGTTTCAAGCCTTTCCTGCAGCCTGGCTGGGTATGGCTGGGTGTGGCAGGTGGGCGAGGCTTGGGTCTATTTAAGGAACCCAGCCCAGCTCCACGTGCTCACTATTCAGAGGTCCCGGTGCAGAGCAGCATCATTTTCCAGGGCTCCTGTTCCGGAGGCCTACTTGGACATTTCCTGGCCCTGTCCTCATTATCTTGCTGATCTTCAAGCAGGGCGGTAAAGCGGAGTTTGAGGAAGACCCTCAACTCCATTTTCTAGAAATAATTGAGTTCTTGGCTTTGTGATTTATCGTGTGTGCGATTTATTCTTGGCACTTAACCCTTGCAGTTCGGATCGGAATGGTGCGCAATCATTTTGAGACATTTAAATCTTGATGGTTAAATCGGCAACAGTGTGCGAGATTCATTCTTGGCAATTAACCCTTGCAGTTCGAATAGGCAGAGTGCGCAATCATTTCAAGGCATTTGAATCTTGATGGTTGAATCGGCAACAGTGTGCGTGATTCATTTTTGGCAATTAACCCTTCCAGTTCAGATCGGCAGAGTGCGCGATCATTTCAAGGCATTTGAATCTTGATGGTTGAATCGGCAACAGTGTGCGCGATTCATTCTTGGCAATTGACCCTTGCAGTTCAGATCGGCAGAGAGCGCGATCATTCAAGGTACTTAAGTATTGATGCGCAGTCTGGCAATAAGGTGCGCAATCACTTCTGGGCAATTTAATCTTGTAACTTAATCAAACAGAGTGTGATCTTTCTAGACAAATCAAGTTTAGTCAGTTTGCCAATTCTACAGTATCATTCATGAATCCTATAGCAGTTAATTCTTTGGGAATTAATGTACTCATTGACTCATGTTGTGATGTAATTGCTATTTTACGGATTAACTTGAGAAAGTTCAATGTTCAGAGTATATGATTATAAAAAGGTCACGTTATTGAAAAGTTCTTGATCTCTCATGTTATCAGAGCATAAAGAGTTAAAACAAAGTTCATGAAGATTAATGTAAATGACCTTGCTATTGTGTTCTTTACTTTTGCTTCCACAGGTCTCCTTTCCTGCTGTTCCCAACCTAAACTCCATCCCCCGCTTGGCCATTCTTTAACTCTGTGCTATAATGTGGAGTAGAGTTTGGAGCTGCCAAGAGGTGGACATATTGGGAACAGGCGCAAACCCCGAGGATCCGGTCTCGCTGACAGCCAAATTGAAACAGTTCTGTAAGGATCTTGCCTGCCCCATTAAGAGCTACACCAGGAAGGAGGAGCTGCAAAAGCAACTGAGGGCCTGGGTTGCAGCCAAGAAGGTTGAGGGGAACACAAAAGATGAGGGTGAGAAGGAGGAGGAGGTGCAGTGTATTCACAATGGTATTGTGGGAGGGTGGGCCTGTTCTGTTTGGGGGAGGATATCCAGAGCAGGTATCAGTGTCTCATCTAAGGGTCTGACTCCTGAAGAGTTGCAGGACAGACAGGCAGAGAGGGCTTACCAGTTGGAGTTGGAGAAAATGAAGATGGCCATAGAGGAGAAAAAGTTATTGTTGGCTCATGAGCTCAGCTTCAGAGAGCTGGATCAGAGGAGCCAGTTTAGTAGGGATGGTGGCAGCAACATCACAGTGCAGCCTGAGAAGAGGGTGCACATCCCTAAGGACCTTGTGAAGGATTACTGGAGGGAGGATGACATACTGCTGTGGTTTAAGGGGTATGGGTCTGCTCTCCATGTGAATCTGGTCCCTGAAGCTCACTGGGGGCGGGTCTGTGGAAGCACTTTGAGGTAGAGGGAAGAGATACTCTGATATCCTTAGGGGATTCCCAGGGGCTCACTTTCCCTGTCATGAAGGACGCCCTGATCACTAGGTATGGTCTTGCCACTGATCAGTATAAGGACAAGTTTAGGTCCTATAAGAAGAAGGAATCCCAAACATGGTTGGAATGTGTTGATTCATTCTGCAGGTCACTGCATGGTTGGATGAAGGGCAGTAAGGTGACAACGTGTGAGGGGATTTACAATTTGATTGCTTGGGAGCACTTGTACAGGTTATGTTTTCCAGAGCTGCACCAGCACATAATTGACAGCAAGCTGACTGACCCCAGGAAGCTTGCGCGGGAAGTGGACCATTAGGAGAGCACCAGGGTCCAAAGGAGATATGGGGGAGACCACGCCAAGTGGGGGCAGTGTTGCTCTCAGAAGAAAGGGGGGGTAAGGGTAAACAGGGGGAGTTCTATAAAGGGCCCCAATCAGATTCCCAGGGTAAGGATTCCCAGCCCCCCAGTGAGAAGAAGCCACGGTTCTCCAAAGGGAAAACTGTGGCAGGGGGTACCCCACGTAAGTGCTATGCATGTGACCAAGTGGGTCATGCGAAGGGGGACCTCAAATGCCCCAAAGGTACACCGGCACCCACTGGTGTGCAGTCCCAGGGTTTGGCTCGTGTAGTGCTTGGGGAGGTATTGGTTGCAGGTGGGTGGGAGCCAGCTGAGATGACCCTTGTCTCACTAGGGGGCAGTGAGATGGTCCAGAGAACCCTAGTGCCTGAGAACACCAAGAAGTACAGGCAGTGGCTGATCATCTATGGACAGAGGGTGGAGGCTCTGAGAGACACAGGAGCCAGCATGACTACAGTGAGGAGTCACCTGGTGTCTGAAGAGCAGATAGATTCCTGGGTACTTCACCAAGTAATTGCAGTAGACAACTCAGAGTGCCTGTGCAGAGGGGCGCAGGTTCCCTTTCAATGGGGGGGGGTCTCAGATTCCTTGAAGGTAGCTGTGAGTCCAACCATGCCTGTAGATTGTTTGCTTGGCATTGACCTGGAGGATTCCCCTTGGAAGGAGGTGGAACACAGGTCACATTCGGAGATGTTGGGTCTGCCTGGGTGGGTATGCGTATCCACCAGGTCGATGGCAGCCTGTCAGGGTGATCAGGAGACCCTGGAGCCTGAAAGAGTGGCCCAGGTGTCTGCCAAAAGGAGGAAGGGCAAGGGGTGCGGGAAACCGGCCCCAGAAGTTCTCACAGTCCAGGAGGAGACTGAACCTGAGCGGGAGGCACTGGAGCCCACAGGGGAACAGGTGGCCGAACTGGGTGAAGTCCCTGATTTGTGAAAGTGGCAGCAGGAAGGAGGGGCTACCAGGGAAGCATTCTGTGAGGCACAGAAGTCATGCCCTACTCTGGAGGGTTTGCGGCAGCAGGCTGCAGACCGGGCGTCTGGCGAGGAGCCTCGATCACATTTGATTTACTGGGAGGATGGCCTCCTATAGCGAGCCTAAGGTTCCTGAGCTTGGGTCAGCCTGTGTGCTGGTGGTGCCCCAGTGCTTCAGAGCCTTCCTACTGGGTCTGGCTCATGACGTGACTTTAGCTGGTCATTTGGAGCAGGCCAAGACCTTTGAGCGGCTTCTCACCCACTTCTATTGGCCCCAAATGCGTAGGCACTCTGATGCTCATTGCACAACTTGTCTAGCTAGTGGCTAGAGTGGGAGGAAATGTAAAGCTCTCCTCCAACCTTTTCCTGTTGTTAGTACCACCTTTGAAAGGGTTGGTGTTCACATTGTGGGGCCTCTGGATCCCAAGACAGCCATGGGCAACAGGTTTATCCTGGTCTTGGTAGACCATGCCACCCGGTACCCAGAAGCCATTCCTTTAAGATCAATCACTATCCCTGTGATGGACCGTGCCTTGACAGGAGTTTTTACACGCATGGGGTTCCCCAGGAAGTGGTGTCCAATAGGGATACCAACTTCAAATCAAAGTATATGAAATCTCTGTTGAAGGTATGTGGGGTGACCTACAAGTTCACCGCACCTTACCACTCCCAAAGTAATGGTCTGGTTGACAGATTCAACCGCACCTTAAAGGGCATAATCATGGGCCTGTCGGAGCCCTTGAGGCGGAAGAGGGACGTCCTCTTGCCATTCCTTCTGTTCGCTTACAAGGAGGTGCCTCAAAAGGGACTTGGCTTTAGTCCTTTTGAGCTGACCTATGGCCACCCTGTGAGGGGACCCTTAAGTCTGGTAAATGAGGCTTTCGAAAAAGCTCCCAGTAAACCCCCCAGGATGTATTTAGTTATATGCTGGTGCTGAGAAACCAGACTGCACGCTTCAGGAGTCTCACACAGGAGAATCTAGAAGCAAGCCAGTACGTTATGAAACACTGGTATGACCAGAATGCCACGCTGATCGAGTTTCAACCTGGTCAGAAAGTGTGGGTGATGGCATCAGTGGAGCCTAGGGTGCTCCAGGACACGTTGACTGGGCCACTTGAGGTGGTGGAGGGCAAGAGTGAAGTCACCTACCTTGTTGGTCTTGCAGACTCCTAGAAACCCTTTGAGGGTTCTGCATGTTAACTGGCTCAAACCACACTTTGAGCAGACAGAGTTGTCCATGCTCCTAGCGACAGATGACGGGGTAGAGTAAGCCTCTTCCTAAACTCCTGTCTGCAGGAGAGAAAGAAGGGTCTGTGGACCGAGTGAACCTCTCCCCCTCCTGACTGCAGAGCAGCAGAGGGACTGTCGCCAGGTGTTGGGGCAGTTCGCCTCACTGTTCTCCTTGATCCCAAGGGTCACACACTTGTGCATACATGATGTGGACACTGAGAATAGTACACCCATTAAACAAAAGGTTTACAGGGTGACTGAAAAGGTCAGGGCTAGCATTAAGGATGAGGTATCCAAGATGTTAACCCTGGGGGTTGTTGAGCATTCCAGCAGTCCTTGGGCCAGCGCTGTGGTTTTGGTCCCAAAGGCTGCTGCTTCTGGTGTCACCCCAGAATTCCTGTTCTGCGTGGACTATCGGGGTCTGAATGCATCACTAAAACTGATGTGCATCCTATCCCCCAAGATGATGAGCTCATAGATCGGTTAGGAGCTGCCAAATACCTAAGCACGTTTGATTTAACGTCTGGGTATTGGCAGATTGCCTTGACTGAGGGGGCCAAGGAGAGGTCTGCATTTTCTACCCCAGATGGGCACTTTCAGTTTAAGGTGATGCCATTTGGGATGATAAAATGCCCCTGCTACCTTTCAGAGGTTGGTCAATATGGTGCTGGCTGGGCTGGATGAGTTCAGTGCCACCTACCTGGATGACATTGCTGCAAAGTGTTGGAGGCCCTGCAAAAGACAGGCCTCACTATCAAGGCAAGCAAGTGCCAAATAGGGCAGGGTTCTGTGGAATAATTGGAACTCCAGGTTGGGAGTGGCCAGGTGGCACCCCTACAGCCAATGATTGTTACCATGCTGGTTTGGGAGCCTCCAAAGACCCAGACTCAAGTGAGAACCTTTTTAGACCTCACAGATACTATAGGAGGTTTGTCAATGGGTATGGCACAATTGTTGCTCCCTTGACTGAGTTGACCTCCAAAAAGCAGCCCAGAAAGGTGATCTGAACTCAGTGTTGCTAGACGGCTTTTGATGCCCTGAAGGCTGCCATGTGCACAGCACCTGTGCTAAAGGCACCTGACTATTCCAAGGAATTTGTTGTGCAAGCAGATGTCTCAGAGCATGGTATTGGAGCAGTACTCTCACAGCTTAATGAAAAGGGCCTAGGTCAACCTGTAGCCTTCATTAGCAGCAGGTTACTTCCCAGGGAACGTAGGTGGAGTGCCAAAGAGCGTGAGGCTTTTGCTGTGGTCTGGGCGCTGAAAAAGCTAAGACCCTACTTGTTTGGGACTCACTTCCAGGTTCAGACCGACCTCAGGCCCCTCAGATGGTTAATGCAGATGAAGGGTGAGAAACCAAAACTGTTGAGGTGGTCCATTTCCCTACAGGGGATGGACTTTAGGGTGGAACACCGCCCTGGCACAGAACACGCCAGTGCTGATGGTCTGTCCAGATTCTTCTGCCTTAGTTATGAGAACTCCCATGAGGTTGGGTAGTTGCTCCCCACTTTCAGCTGGGGGGACACGTTTTAAACTTGGCATCCTTGGCGTGGTATCCCCTAACTTTTTGCCTCTGCTTCCCAGGTTGTTGATGTGTGCCGGACTCTGTTTTTGCTGTTTTTGTTACTCTGGGCACTTTACCAATGCTATCCAGTGCTAAAGTGCAAGTGCTTCTATGTAAAATGTATGTGTCATTGGATTTCCGTGATTGCCATATTTGATTTACTGGTAAGTCCCTAGTACAGTGCATTAGAGGTGCCCAGGGCCTGTAAATCAACTGCTACTAGTGGACCTGCAGCACTGGTTTTGCCACCCACATTAGTAGCCCTGTAAACATGGTTCAGACTGCCACTTCAGTCTCTGTGTGTGCAGATTGTAACTGCCAATTCGACTTGGCAAGTGTACCCACTTGCCAGGCCTAAATCTTCCCTTTTCTTACATGTAAGACACCCCTACGGTAGGCCCTAGGTAGCCCCATGGGCAGGGTGCAGTGTATGTTTAAGGTAAGACATATACTAATGTGTTTTATATGTCCTGACAGTGAAACACTGCTAAATTTATTTTTTTACTGCTGCAAGGCCTATCTCTCTCATAGGTTAACATGGGGGCTACCTTTAAAAATGATTAAAGTGTAGATTCCCTTTGGGAGCAGATAGACATTTGGAGTTTGGGGTCTCTGAGCTCACAATTTAAAAATACATCTTTTAGTAAAGTTGGTTTTGAGATTCTGTGTTTGAAAATGCCACTTTAAGCAAGTTAGCATTTTCTTGCTTATACCATTTCTGTGACTCTGCCTATTTGTGCATTCCCTGTCTGGGTCAGTTTGACAGTTGGGCTTTTTGCACCTCTCTCTAGACAGTGACAGAAAGGGAGCTGGAATGTAGCCTGCATATCCTGATGAACCATCTGTGCTAGGAGGGAGTGGAGGAGTCGTCACTTACACCTGAAAGGGCAAATGCAGTCTCCAACCCCCTGGTGTGTGTCTGGGCCTGGCCTGGGCAAGGCAGGATTTCACAAACAAGAGAGACTTTCCTTTGAAGTAAGACTACTTCTAAGGTCAAAATGGGTATAAGAAGACCGCCCAAAACCACAGACTTTAGATCACTTCTGGACATCAAGAGGAACCTCTGCCTGGAGAAAAGCTGAATAGCTGAGGAGAAGTGCTGGCCTGCATGTGACTGTGCTTTGTGGAGCTATCCTGCAGTTGCTGCTTCTGCCCGTGCAAGGGGACAAAGATTGGACTTTGTTGTGCAGTCCTGCTTGTGAAGAAATCTCCAAGGGCATGTCCTGAGCTTGCCTCCTGTTGTTGAAGTCTCAGGGCCATCAAAGACTTCTCCTGCCAGCATCTGGACTCTGCTGAGACTGCTGCCCTGCCAAGTGGTGCCCTATCCAGTCCCTATCCAGTTCCTGGGGCCTTGGAAGGTGAAGCTGGCAGACCAAGATTGAAAATTCACTCACAGATCGCCGTATGGGAAAAATGTTGACGCACCTTCCGAGACACAGCTGAGAAACAACCCACCACCGGCTTTGCAGCTCAAATCAACACTACACCTGAATCGCGGCTAGAAGATCGGCGCATGCAGCTGGAGAAACGATGCACAACACACGCTGACGGAGGCTGATAACATAGCACGGTTTTGTTGATACTGTGCAGCAGGATTTTCGACGCAAACCTCGCTGGGCGCAGAAAAGTGATGCAAAGTCTGCCCAGACCCAAGTGCTTGCCTGGATCGTCTTGTTTTGTTTAGATAAATATTTCCTATTTTTCTAAACCTGTGTTGTGTCATTTTGTAGTGTTTTCACTGAGTTACTGTTTGTGGTGGTACAAATACCTAGACTCTGAAGCTAAGCCTGCCTGCTTGAGCCAAGCTACCAAGAGGGTGAGCGGGGGCTAACTAAGGGGGATTCTCCTTTACCCTGACTAGAGTGAGGGTCCTTGCTTGAACAGGGGGTAGCCTGACAGCTAACCAAAGACCCCATTTCTAACATAAAGTATCTCAAAAATCTTGCTGGTGATGGTGTGAAAGAAATCATAAAGAAAATGCTAAGAACTGACAAAGAAATCACATACCACCGGATTAAGAACGCACTGAATCTCAAGTTTAATCCAGTACCAAATGTTGACTAGGAACGAAATGTTTTTAGTAAAGAATGTCAAAGAGTTGGTGAAATGATTGATTAATTTGTGCAAAGACTCGACACGCTCATCAAACACTGTAAGTTCAATGAATTTATCGATGAAGAAGTCATGCAGTTTAGAGTTATTGATAGATGCCTGTCCAATTTACTCAGCAGATGAATACTGAGAGAAACTCTTAGTCTGGAGCGAATGTTGATGGTTTCCAGAACTGAGGAACATGCTGAGAAACAAGCAGCCGACATAAAGGCCAGAGGTGCCCAGAGCGAGTCAGTTATGATTGTGAAATGTAATTTGAAAGAAAAGACCCAAGGACACAAAGTATGTCTATGCGGGAAAATAAGTTGTGTTCAGGTGTGCATTTGGATTCCACATGAAGGAAAGTGTCACGCCATTGGTCAGATATGCAAAGGGTGTGATAAGAGAACTATTTTGTGTTGATGTCCAGAACAAAGGAAACAGTAAGGCCCAGATTTATACTTTTTGATGCAAAACTGCGCAAACACAGTTTTGCATCAAAATGTTTACTTCTGGCTAGCGCCATTGTTTTGTGCCATCTGGGCAATATATACCATGATGCAAGACGGTGGTAAAAAATGGTTAGAGTCAATTTTTCTTTACGTTAACCATTGTGCTTTTTTGTAAACCAAAATAACGTTAATGCCGCAAAAATGACTCTAACCTGTTTTATGGCAAGACAAGAAAATTTGTTGCAAAACTGAAATGCACCATTTTTAACTGCATTAGCATCAACGTCATACGCTAATGCAGAAAACAGGGCAAAGGAGAGGTAAAATGGACCCAGAAAGCCAGGAGAGACTCCAGGGTGACCCCAATCAGCCAGGAACCAGCCAGGAGGACACACACAAGTCCTAGGGGAGGGAGAAGACAAAGAGAAAGTGTTGTTTCAGTGCTTAGGCGCATGAAATACTTGTGAGAGAGGTGACGGAGCACGAACATCAACTCCTCATCACCTCAAAACTGCCAATTGACAGGAGAGAGGCAATCTGGCAGCAGATAGTTGACACGATTAACAGTGTGGCAGAGGTGAGGAGAACCGTAACCAGAGTGCAAGAAATGCTGGCATGATTTCATACGAAGGATGAAGGAAAAAATGGCAAGGAACAGGAAGGCAACACTGTCAACCGGAGGAGGTAGTCCAGCACCATATGAGGACCTGGACGAGATGGTTGCAGTGGTCAATCTGGAGGAATTGGTCACTGGAATCACAGGACAGGACAGCGCAGGCTACCAGGGGACACCACAAATGCAGTGTAAGTTGCATGGGAGAAATAAACACTAAATTGTCATTTGCAAGAAGGGGGAGGCACATAGGACACACTCAATGCATGTTAAAGGTGCGTAGAGGGACACTTTGCACATGAAGCAAGTTGCACCATGCAGACGTATGCTACACATGTACCTACGCCTTGGTAGTGCCATGCACCACAACAGATACACAACCTGGACATATGTCAATCACCAGGGCCAAATACCTACATGTACATATACAGCACATAGGATGGAAAGCATGTCTAATTACTGTGCCTCTGGTGTATCATCAAAACATCCCATGCATGTAGTCAAATAAACCGCACCAACACGACCAAGACATCAGAGACTAGGAAGTCTGTCAATACCATTCCTGGGGTTACTTCATTGTGGTGTCCGTTGCAGTAACACCTCGCAACTGCCTTGCCTCATTGCCCAAACACATGTGTGCTGCATCTTACAGCACACAGTTCATTGCAACTGTTCCCAACAGTACCCAGACATGTGCCGGTAGCACCACCACCCTGCACATTAACAACACATCCACATAAGGCAGCCACCACTCCATCATGCAGTGAGGATGCCCACTGAGAGCAGGGGGTGCATTGACGGGCGGGAGATGGTGCATGGGCAAGTCTGGGAGTGGTAAGACTGCCAGTGCAGTGTACCCTTTGGGGTTGGCAGTATGAGTCACACGTTAGGATGGCGGGTGAAAATCTGTTTGCTCATGGAAGCTCTGTGGGACACTTAGCACAACATTGTTGATATTTGAAATAGAGTCAGTGCCATTCTTGGGGTGCATTGGGTGTGACAGGACACAATGCTCTTAGCCTTGCAAATCAGACAGTGGAAAGGGCAAAGGGGCAGGCCATGGGTCCCCCTGCATTGCCCATGCCAGGTGCGTGGGCTGTGCAGGGGTACCCAGGGGCACACCACAAAAACACCAACCTTTGCATGGAGGTTTCACTGCTATGCAAAGGCTGGTGGAAAGCGGGAACATACCTGAAGGATAGCACTGATTGAATACTAGTCTGGTGTCACAAGACAGGTGGCATTGCCAGTCTGTAAGCTACCGGCAACCTGCCAGTGGCAGGCCATTGGCCCATGGACAATATGTGCCACTACCACCTGTGCTGTTGGGGTGGTCATATAGACAATGGCAGTCAGGTGGTCCAAGGACTGCCGGACTTTTAATGAGGGTCCATGTATGCACCAATATGACTATCTGCAAAATCACCATCAAACTAGCTTGAGGCCCTGACCTAAGTTCAACTCCAGTTAACTGACTAGGTCCATAAACTCATTTACCATCAGGCACTGTAATATAGAAAATGATGTACACAGCAACAATGATACCCATGCTGGCCATCCCTGGGTCCACCCCTGTGTCAAGTTAGCTACACTGCGTCTATGCTGCATCTCTTGCATCATAGTGCAAGGATGGCTGCATTGACGGTGAGATCAGAGTTGTGCAGGAAGGTGCATCTTGCAGGACAGACAGAAGATGAAATGGAAATCTGCTAGGTCCATGTGTGCTGTGCAATCTAGCACACATACAAATACATCAACATGAGGAGCTAACAAAGGAAATGCCATCCCTGGGGTGGTGCAAGGTTTCAGTATCGCCCTGGTGTATGTTGAACATATAAGTCTGGGTCAGGGGCATATTGCAATGTGTGTTTCTGTAGCTTGACCCCTGCAACAGACATTGCAAAGCCCTACCATGCAAATGGATGCATAGGGAGGGTTGAATATAAGATGATGGTGTCAAGCCACAAAAAGGATATACATCACACCTAGTAGTTACAATGCAGCCAATTGCGCCACCTGAGCTTCCCCTCAAGTGACACTCGGGTGGGGCAAAGGGCTGATAGACTGCAACCATGATGTACAGGAACAATGTTTGGGAAGTAAGATGGCAATGAGCCTCCAATAGCAAGTCAGTGACTTGACATGTCAACTGCCACAACACAGAAAGATTGATTTTACACCATCTCTTTGCAGAGGATGATGGCTCTCCTGCTGATCTGCCTGGCCTGGAGTACCCTGAAGACCTGGATGACCAGCTGACAACCATCAGCCAAGAGACCCTCCAAGAAGTCCTGATATCCCTCCAAACACCACCTCCAGTCTCAAGAAGACAAATAATGTAGCAGCCGCCCCTCCCAACAGCCCAATAGCACGATCTGCCAGCACCGACACTACTGAGGACTCCAAGGACCCAGGGACCAGCTTTGAGAGGACAGTAGTAGGAGTCCAGTGGGAGCTGGCCACGCAGGTGGGGGTGGGGATGGAGACTGTGGCAGCCAGCCTAGAGGGTATGCGCATGTGCCTTGTTATAGGCAATGAACATACTACAGCCAAACAAGGCACACACTCTCCACTGCATGGAGTCCAGAGGTGTCTGAGGTGCATAACTGCTGCCACAAGGGAGAGGCCACAACAACTGCCCTCCCAAACTGGCAGCACCGTGATTGAGAACAAGCTTGACTCCATACATCGGGAAGTGGCCTCCCTCAGGGCAGACATGGCTGCCTACTGCCGGGATATTGCTGCTATCCTGAAAAATCAGCAGCTCCTCTTTGCTGCAGTGATGCTATATGTTGTTCTCCAAATGGCAGCTGCCAGGAATTGGGATTCCACATCTCCAACCACTGAAGTGTGTGTGGCCCCCTCTATCTCCCAACCACCATCATCAAGGACAGAGGAGACACACACACATTGGAGGACGAAGATGTGGAACAGATCACCTTTACTCGTTAGAGTTTCCAGTAGCACCAGCCCATGCCACATGGGCAGTGTTCTCCTTTGTCTTGTGCTTGAGATCATGCACGTGTTAGCACAGTTGAAAATGTGCACTCTTCACCCACACACTGTTGAACTGTCTTCTATGGACTGTCAATGTCTCTCACTTACCAATTGGCAATTATTGTTCCTCCGCACTTAACAACACTTCATCCAAGCATGTCCTATGACAAGTCCCTCAACCCCGGACTTGTGTTGTGTCACAACTGTATGAATTTCACAAATGGGGTCACTGACCTGGACATTGTAAATATTGCACTACGACACTTGCAACTAAACACCTCCTACACAAACAGCATGTCATTGTGTATTGTGATACATCTACTATGCTTATAAATTGTGATTTGTTTAACCATGTCATTAGTCACAGAGTGTCAGTACAAGAGTGCAGGACAATGTGGGCACATACCTACACACAAGGTCCCAACATGACAAATGTCAATGCTGGTCTGATCCTCTACAAGGAATTCACTGAGTATGTCAAAAATGAAGAACACATGGATGCTTCACTCACTACATATGGCAGGAATGGCTGTAAAACAGTTCTAGGGCAATATCATCAGCTGGGAGTCCCAGTAGAACACATTGGTGTGGTATAGAGGTACCTAACCTCATTAGTGATTGCCACTGATCAGTTTTTCAGGATAGAGGTCAAATGTAGGCTGTTGTCAGATGTGCCACAGTTCCCAACATTCCTACACAGGACCCCAACACTGACAGCTGAATTACCACACCTACCTGTCCAATACAAAGTAAACATAGTCACCTTGAGTGGTGGGTACACTGGATGGCAGATGAATGGACAAGTAGATGTGTTGTTGCTGCCAATGTGACAGCTCAGTTGTCAACAGATGATGCACATGTCAAAGAGAGGGATTCTGAGGCAGGACAACACACAATTTGCACTGTGCCCTTATGGAAGGACCCCAAGACACAAACATATAACACTAAGGCCTTCATTACAACCATGGTGGTCGGTGATAAAGCGGCGGTAATACCGCCAATAGGCCGGCGGTGAAAAGAGTGGAATCATGACCACGGCGAAAACCGCCCACACAGACAGCCACTTTAACACACCGACTGCCACGGCGGTAGCAACAAGCACCGCCGCGGTAACTGCCAACAGCCAGGCGGAAGACAATGTACCGCACACACTATTACAACAGGCCTATCTGCCACCTTTTCCGGGGCAGTACCAACAACATCAAAAGCACTGCTGAAACAGTACACTGAAGGCAAAGGACTCACCTCTGGAGACTCAATGAAGAACTATGACGCCATGGAGCCCAAGTTGCAGGTGTTCCCCATGCTCGTCTATCTTCTTCTTCACTATGAACACCAGTGCCAGCGAAGACGACCACAGTGAGTACTGCCACCTAGCACACAAGGGAGGGGGGAGGAAAAAGAGAAAGACACACACATGCAAAACCCCCACCACCATACACACAAACAGATGCAATAACATTACATATACACCCGTACCCCTCAGGAATAATGCAAGGACAAAAGGAATTGATTAAAGTGAGTGTATTAAGATAAAATACTAGAAAAGCGTGCTTCAAAATCAAAACACTATATATATATATATATATATATATATATATATATATATATATATATATATATATACATATATACAAATGGAGGGACACTGCCCAGTCCTCAATGGCCGTGGGCCACAGGGCCACATCACATAGGCCAAGGCCCCACTTGACTCCTGCAACAACTAAGAGAGAACACTTCAGGGGCATCAGGTCGAAAATACACAGGTACCTCAGGGGGATGGGAAACGTGGGGCACCTCAGCCAGAAGATGGTACAACACCACTAGTCCTGGAGGTGGCTACATGCCCTGTGCGATGACCTGGGGAGTGCAAGTCCACAGTCTCTCAAGTGGGTGGTTTGCCCACTGCTTGGTACTGGGGAGTGGAAGGCCACAGTCTGTCAAGTGGGTGGGTTGTCCACTGCTTGGTCCTGGGGAGTTCAAAGCCAGTCTCTCAAGTGGGTGGTTTGCCCACTGCTTGGTCCTGGGGAGTGCAAGACCACAGTTTCTCAAGTGGGTGGTTTGCCCACTGCTTGGTCCTGGGGAGTGCAAGGCCACAGTCTGTCAAGTGGGTGGGTTGCCCACTACTTGGTCCTGGGGAGTGCAAAGCCACAGTCTCTCAAGTGGGTGGTTTGCCCACTGCTTGGTCCTGGGGAGTGCAAACCCACAGTCTCTTAAGTGGGTGGCTTGCCCACTGCTTGGTCCTGGGGAGTGCAAAGCCAAAGTCTCTCTAGTGGGTGGCTTCTTCCACTGGTTCTGGAGGGGGGCCTTGTACCCAGTGTGCTTCATCCCGGCAAGGAAGGGTTGAGTGGATGACTTCTCCACTGGTTCTGGAGGGGGCCTTGTGCCCAGGGTGCTTCATCCTGGCAAGGAGGGGATGAGTGGATGGATTCTACACTGTTCTGGAGGAGGCCTTGTGCCCAATGTGCTTCATTCTGGCAAGGAGTGGGTGAGAGGATGGCTTCTCCACTGGTTCTGGAGGGGGCCTTGTGCCCTGTGATGCAGCACTTGCAGAATGCAAAGTCACAGTCTCTCACCGGGGTGTCACACCTACAGGATTTGCAGGGTCCAGGACACACTACAGCCCATGGAGGCAGAACTACACACTGCCCGCCGGAGGTGACGGCTGCTCAGTAGTGGCAGTGGTGATGCTGGTGTTGGGGATGCCAGTGGTGGGAGGAGGCTCCAGCCCTTCCCCTGCAGCCTCGGACGGCTTCCCACTGGGGCTGCTGATGCTGGCAGTTGTGCTGGTGCAGGCAGTGGTGGGGGGAAGCTCCAGTCCTTCCCCTGCAACCTGAGGCGGTTGCCCACTGGGGCTGCGGCTACTGGGGGTGGTGTTGGCAGTGGTGCTGGTGGAGGTGCTGATGGCGGTGCTGGTGTCGAAGATGCTAGTGGTGGGGGGAGGCTCCAGCCCTTCCCCTGCAGCTTTGGATAGCTGAACCGCCATGATTGGTGATGGGGGCTCAGAATCAGTTCCAGCTCCAGGCCTCGTCTCCATCCTGCCTGCATGCACCTTGCCCTTCCCCTTGGCAGCTGGTGGTGCCTCCTTGCCCTTCCTCTTGGCAGCTGGCGGTGCCTCCTTGTCCTTACCCTTGGCAGCTGGTGGTGCCTCCTTACCCTTCCCCTTGGCAGCTGGTGGTGCTTCCTTGCCCTTCCCCTTGGCAGCTGGTGGTGCTTCCTTGCCTTTCCCTTTGGCAGCCGGTACAGGCACACTGTCAGTGCTGATGGATGGTTCCCTGGAGCCACTCCCACCTGCAGAAGCTGTCAACACTACTGTGGCTGTGGACTGGGTTGCTGAGGTGCTCGTCTGGGTTCTGATCACCATGGCCCGACGTGAAGGACGGGGGGTGAGGGGTAGAGAAGAGGTTAACAGCAGAGAGGAAAAGCTTCTTAGGGACAATGGGGTGGGAAGAGGGTAAAAGTTTGGGAGTGGAGGAATAGGGAGTGGTTGTAGGAGGTGTCTGTCTGCTGTGTTTGGGTGCAGGTGCATGGGCTGGATATGTTGTGAGGTGGATGGCTGTTGGGTGTCTGAGTGCTTGCGTTTGTGTACTTTGAGAGGAGGGGGCACAGACACAGTGGGAGAGGACACAGGGGACGTGTGCATGGATGTGGGGATGGTGACTGCCAGTGAGGGGTGTGCAGTGATAGGCGTGATGGTGATGGGGGTAGTGGATGAGGATGTAGTGAATGCAGGTGTGAGTGGAGACGCTACTGGGAGGGAGGAGGATGACGAGAAGGAGGGGGACACAGTGAATGTTGGTATGTCTGCATCTGGATGGTGTTTGTGTGAGTGCCTCTGGGATGATGTGTGGTGCTTGTATTTACCTGAGCCACTCCTGTGTGTTGTCTTGGGTGCATGCTGGTCTGAATGTGTGCTTGGGGAGGTTTGGGTTGAGGGGAATTGGACTGGGTAGAGGAAGTTGGAGGGGAGAGGTTAGAGACAGGGACCGTGGCTGCCATCAGGGAGGAGGGCAGAGCCTGGATTGATCTCTGTTGGGCTGCCATGCAGAGTGAATGCCCTCCAGGAATGAATTAGTTTGTTGCAAATGGGCTGCCAGCCCTTGGATGGCATTCACTATGGTTGACTGCCCAACAGAGATGGACCGCAGGAGCTCAATAGCCTCCTCACTGAGGGCAACAGGGCTAACTGGGGCAGGGACTTAGGTGCCTGGGGTGAAGCTGATGCCCTCCCTCCTGGGTGAGAGGGCACTGGAAACTCACTGAGGGGCTTCTGGGAGGGGGGTGCTAGTACAGGGGTGGCGGCTGTACCTGTAGTTGGGGTGGGCAAAGAGGTGTCCTCCACCAGCAGGGAGCTTCCATTGGAGGAGTTATTACTGTCAGGACTGTCCCCTCCTGACTTCACCGTGGTGCTCCCCTCGCCCTCCGTCTCACTGGTGCCCTCACTGTCAGTGGATTCGGCCTCCTGGGCCCAGTGAGATGCAGCTCCCTCCGTCGCCGGTGCCTCTGCTCCTCCGCCAGATGATGCTAATGCACATAAGGACAAGGTGGTAAAACAAAAAGGGGGAGGAAGAGACAAAGGATACACTTGGTCAATGGCAGCAACAACACCACCGTTGGTGTACACAATACACACACACACAGGGAACAGCCCTATGCACCAGGCAAAGCACTACCCATCACAATGCTAACCACCAGCCCATGGACAGGAATACCTAACGCCAATAGCAGCATATCTGACACTCAAATACCCCTGCCTAGTATTGGATGCCTACTAGCTTGATAGGAGGTGGTGTCCATCAGCCCCTGTCCAACATGGGACCTACCTTGCAATGTCCGGCCTGGCCTGGGGGCACCCACAGGCCCACATCCCCCACCCGGAGACCACCCCAACACGTGCAAGTAGTATATTGTTGATCTGTACTCACCCCCTTTTGGCTGCTGTGATGTCCGCAAGTGCCCATCTAGCTCCAGATAGGCCACCACCAGTATGCAGGCCATCAGGGGGGGTCGGATTTCGACGGGCACCCCTTCCTCGTTGGGATGCCATACCCAGCTGGGCCTCCGCTGTCGTCCTTGCCCAGCGTCTCAAGCCCTCCCTCCGTTTTGGACAGTCGGTGCTCCGCCTGCCCCAGACCCCATTGTCCGCACATCCTTGGTGATGGCACGCCATATACCCTTTTTCTGATGAGCGCGGACCTGCAGAAAAAGAAACACAGAAAAAGGTGTCAGTCATACCGTCCGGCCTGTTACACTCATGGCCCACCATAGCCCTCACATCCCCTTACGCACAGACATTGACCACCATACATCCAGCACGCTGCCCAGAACACTTCCACCAACCCCCCACACGAGGCCCTCACACAGAGCACTCCATGCATCTATGCCCCTTGCATCGTGCTCACAGTGTACTCACCTGTTGGTCTGGAGGCTCATACAGCATTCGATACTGGGGTAGGACCCCATCCACCAGTCTCTCCAACTCTGCAGCAGTGAAGGCAGGGGCCCTTTACCCAATGACACGAGCCATGGTAGGTTCCAGACACAGGTCACAGCAGCACTTGCAGCGTAGGTCCTCTCCTGTTGAAGGTCAGGTAGCAAGTGAGTGAACAGATAGAAAATGGCGGTCACGTCCCGGCGGTGCATACCATCACCGCTGGCCTACATCACCATTGGCCACTTTAACCCATAGGGACCAATGACAACCAATGAGGAGTTGCACAGCGGTTCTCGACCACCTCCCGCAACAGCGCACAACGTCAGCGGCATTACCTCATTTCCACATGTCCATCCACACAGGACAGGCGAACGAAATTTCAGAGCGTACAGGCCATGGCACCTAACTGCATCACAGAACACATAGGCACAATTTGGGCCTATCCATCAACATACTGTTACAATCACAACATGCAATGCAGTGTAGTGTTTGGAAATGTGGTACACTGACCAGCTGCTCCCCGCTTTGCCCTCAAGATTACAACTGCTGTGGATGAATAGGAGATGTACAGACCCCTGGTGGACTTGGCAACAATGGAGGACAGGCACATCATCCTCACTATAGACTGGACAGGGCCACAATCACAGAGCTGTGTGCCCAATTGGAGCCTGACCTGATATCTGCTATCCGTCAGCCCACCGGGATCCCCCCTCTTGTGCAAGTCCTATCTGTGCTCCATTTCTTGGCAACTGGCTCCTTCCAAGTGACAGTGGGCTTGGCAGCAGGAATGTCTCAGCCAATGTTCTCAATAGTGCTGACCAGAGTGTTGTCTGCCCTGATTAAACACATGTGCAGCTACATTGTTTTACCCCAGGTGGAGGATTTGGCCACAATGAAAGCTGACTTCTATGCAATGGGACATATCCCCAACATTATTGGGGCTATTTATGATACACACATTGCATTTGTCCCCCCCCGAAGAAATGAACAGGCGTTCAGAAATTGAAAGAGCTTTCACTTGATGAATGTGCAGATGGTGTGCCTGGCGGACCGGTACACCTCCCATGTCAATGCAAAGTATCCTGGCTCTGTGCATGATGCCTAAATCCTGAGGAATAGCAGCATCCCATATGTGATGGCTCAGATTCAGAGGCACCGGGTGTGGCTAATAGGTGAGCCCTGGTTCCCACCCTGTGGATGTTGGTGTATGGGTATTTTGTGGGCCCTAAGTTTAGTGTGTGGCTAACAGTTGTCCTTCGATATTTGCAGGTGACTCTGGTTACCCCAACCTCTCATGGCTACTGATCCCTGTGAGGAATCCCAGGACAAGGGCAGAGGAACGTTACAATGAGGCACATGGGTGAACAAGGAGAATAATAGAGAAGACATTCGGCCTTCCGAAGGCCAGGTTCCGGTGCCTCCATCTAACAGGTGGATCCCTGTACTACTCACCCAAGAAGGTCTGCCAGGTAATCGTGGCATTCTGAATGTTGCATAACCTTGCCTTGAGACACCAGGTGCCTTTTCAGCAGGAGGATGAGGCTGGAGATGGGCGTGTGGCAGTAGTGGACCCTGTGGGCAGTGAAGATGACGAGGCAGAGGATGAGGATGAGGACAACAGAACAGCTATTATAAGACAGTACTTCCAGTGTCACACGTAAGACACTGTAACTTCACTTTGCATTGACAGTTTTGTATTTGACATTGTACATGGCAGGCAGATTCTCCCAATTCTATGGCCACTTACTGTGCCCTTTGGCATCTCTATTTTCAGATATCCGTACCCCACTCTGGCACCTGGTGTGTTGACTGCAGCCAACTACAGGTCATTCCCATGTATACATTACTGTACAGTTTTATTGCAGTGTTTAAACCTTGTTACACGAAGACATAGTTAAATCATTTGACATGCTCCATACTTGTATTTTTTCAAAGGTTGTTTATTTAAGTGCTAATAAGTAGAGGGGTATGTGCAATGGGCTGGGTTGATGGTGGAGGAAAGTCCAGGATAGAGTCCAGTCTATTTGTATCACAGGTGCATTATCCAAGGGGGCATAGGAAGGGGAACAATGGCAGTTCAAGGTGGACACGGTGACAGAGTGGGACACAAGGGTGACAATCAGGAGAGTCTTATTTCCTGGCGGGAGTCTTGTCAATGTTCTCTGGCTTCTGCCTGGATCGCAGGGACCGTTTGCGGGGTGGTTCTACTTTTGTAGGGAGAGGGGTGTTGGGGGCCTGTTGTTCCTGTGACGGGCCGCCTGTCCACTAGCGGCAGCGGAGATGAAGGGCTGTTCATCGGTGTGGCTAGCGTCAGGGTCCCGATGGTGTGCCACTGCCTCCCTCATGGTGTTGGCCATGTCTGCCAGCAGCCCTGAAATGGTGACCAGGGTGTTGTTGATGTTCTTCAGGTTCTCCCTGATCCCCAGGTACTGTCCCTCCTGCAGCCGCTGGGTCTCCTGCAACTTGTCTAGTATCTGTCCCATTGTCTCCTGGGAATGGTGGTATGCCACCAGGATGTTGGTGATTGCCTCGTGGAGAGTCAGTTCCGTGGGCCTGTCCTCTCGCTGTCGCAGAGCAGTCCTCCCAGCTTCCCTGTTGTCCTGGGGCTCTGTCCCCTGAACCATGTGCCCACTGCCACTGACCCCAGGTCCCTGATCATCCTGTGTTTGTGGTGTTGCCTGGGGTCCCTGTAGTGGTGGACACACTGCTGATTCACGTGTCCTGGGGACAGAGGTATGGGCCCGCTGGGTGGGTACTGTGCTGGTGTTTCCTGAAGGGAGAGGCTCCGTGGTGATAAGGGACTGTGTCTGGGTAACCGACTGTCCAGAGATCCATGATGGACCAGGTTGGCATCAAGATCCATGCGACCAGAGGTGCTGTCATCACTGTGGGCCTCTTCTGTGGGGGAACTGGATGTTGCTGGCACCTCCTCTCTAGTGACGTTGGCTGGGGGACTTGTGGGGATGTAAATGCAGTGTTATTGTTTCTGCGTGTGATATCCTGTGCATGGGTGTGTTGCCCTGTATGGTTGTGAATGCCCTGTCAGCTTTGCCTTGTGTGAGTAGTGATTTTGTGGGCTAGGTGATTGTCTCTAATATGCATGCTTTAGTGATGGGTGTCCATGCAGGGCTGTGGGTGATGTCCATGCATTGGTGGTGCATGAAGGGCTTGGTATTGGGTTGGGTGGGTTGTGATGGTGGGGTGTATGTGAGGTGGTGGGGTGATGGGGATGAGGGTACAGGTGGGGGTATGTGATGGCATGCAGGTAGGGGGGATGATAGTAATAGAGATTTGACTTACCAGACTCCAGTCCTCCTGCTACTCCTACCAGGCCCTCATGATGCAGTATTGCCAAGACTTGCTCCTCCCATGTTGTTAGTTGTGCGGGAGGAGGTGGGGGTCCACCGCCAGTCCTCTGTACAGCTATCTGGTGCCTTACAACCACGGAATGCACCTTCCCCAGTAGGTCATACCACCTCTTCCTGATGTCATCCCTTGTTCTGGGGTGCTGTCCCACGGCGTTGACCCTGTCCACAATTCTCCGCCATAGCTCCATCTTCCTAGCAATGGATGTTTGCTGCACCTGTGATCCGGATAGCTGTGGCTTTACCCGGATGATTTACTCCACCATGACCCTTAGCTCCTACTCTGAGAACCTGGGGTGTCTTTGTGGTGCCATGGGTGTAGTGTGTGTGTGAGGGTGTGTGGGGTGATGTGTTGGGGTGTGTGCTGTAAGGTGCGTGGATGGTGTGCGGGTGAGGGTATTCTGTGGCTCTGGTTCTGTGGGCACTCTTGGTATGTCTCTCTCTCAGTTGTCATTTTTTTTATTTATAAAGGGTTGTGGGTAATGTGGGTGTGTGTTTTATAGTGGTGTGGGTGTGGTGTGGGTATGTGTGTCAGGTGTGTGTAGTTTGAATTGTCAAATGTAGTACTGTTTTGTTAGTGTGTGTGTATTTTGAGCGCAGCGGTATGTATCACCAGTGGTTTACCGCGGTTGAATGTCCACCGCTGTGATTCGTGGGGCATAATGCTGTGGGCATAGCTCTGTTGGCATATTGGTGTGGATCTTGATACTGCCAGTTTATCACTGACCTTTGGGCTGGCAGACTTGTGTGTGTGACTGTAAGGTGACGGATTGATATGTGTGGGTCATAATAGCGGTAAACTGCTGCGGCCGCGGTATGTTGGCGGCAGTCGGCATGGCGGAAAGCGGCACTTACCGCCAATGTCATAATGAGAGGCCTAAATGTATGGGAGTACGCAAAAATGTTTCTTAAGTATTGAACTAAACTAAAAACATAAATAAAACCTACCCTATCCTAAACTAACCTATTCTAACTATATTTAACCAACAACTAAAGCTAACTATCCTATGCTAAACTTAACTAACTCATTTAACTCCACACTCTAAACATTGGCCCCCCACCCCCTTAAGTTACAAGACACATGCAGGACAGCCGCTAGTAGTACTACACATATACTAACTAAAATAAACACGTATATATATATATATATTTTTTTTATTATAGAAAACACATAGATACCCCAACATGACCCCCCCACCAACCCACCAATTAACACATAATAAGTAAAAAGACCCCCATCCGCTTACCTATCTAATATACATACCTACACTAACCTAACACTAACCCCCTAAAATCCACGCTAAAACATAATTTAAAATCAGAAGGGAGGGGACAGAACTTGGAGGTGGCAGTTCACATATCACTCAAAGTTTGGCCTTCTTTAGTTTTTTCTTAATTGATTTCAGCTTCTTGGTGTTTGCGGCCACCTCCTCCTACAAGCTGTCCAGACATTTTACTACCAGGGAAATGTCCCTATGCAGATCCTGCAACAATTGTTTGTCCATTGCAGCAGGTGGTGCGGGCTGTTGCACTGATGTTGAAGCAGTTGCAGCTGAAGTTGTGGGTGTGGCGCCAGCTGTGACCCCTGCACTGCTGAGGAGCTGGGTGTCTTATGTGCCTTCTTAGCCAGTTTAGGGACCCCTTGTGGGAACGCCCACCATTCCCCCGTTGCCCTCTCCGCACGGTAGCGGCGAGCCATTGATATGAACCCAGACTCCACTTCCAGGATATGGTGGTACCTCACTGCCCTCTTTTGAAATGCAGGCAGCTCATCATTGGTCTTGTTGGCAGCTGCAAAATAGAGGCAAGCAACCATCAGTGTCACCATTGTGTGGAGTCTGTACAGATTAGTATACACTGCTAAATCTAATTACACCTGCACTCCGACTCACATTCTACTATAGACAATGGCCCTGATAAATGTATTGACAATGCTGCCTTTGCATCATATTATTAACACTAAACGTGATGCAAACCGAGAAAATGAACCAAAGATTTGGAAGTGTGCATCACTTTTGTGTAATAAAGAATAATGCAAAGGCAGCACTAACTTTACATAGACCAGGCCCAAACTTCCTCTTCATCTGTGTCTATTTCCAACCATACATCATCAGACTTGGACGTGTTATTGGGAGGTTGGGATGCTGTTGGTAAACATAAGGGGTCAAGGCTGATAGGTACATATGCAAGCCTGATCAATATGACTGTCACCAACACTGTGAGTATCACATCTACCTACACGTTTGGTATTTCTCTCCCCCTGAGCCTAAGGGGGGATGGCCATGCAATCTATCATCTCAACTGTCCTGGTCATCTACCAAGCCATGCCCACTCATACATGGAATCAAGGAGTGGACCATCTTTTACCAGGGCTGACAACTAGGAAGCTAGTATCCATAGGTGTATCACATCTACATTCATGTGTCCAGGTGTAGACACCCATCAATACCTGATCTGCCACTACTATTCCTTTCACACCAATTTCCATGCCAGAACATGTTTGGCCTTGACCTGAATGCAAGCCAATTAAATTCCACATAAGTGCAATAGATGGAACACCATGCAGGGGGTCAATTGCCAGCCCAGTCCTCCATCTTCATGACAATACAGGGATGCACCAAATTGCGTTCAATATGGTGCATCCCTGTGTTGTGAGAATGATGGAGTGCACCACAGCCAATATTCTCACAGCGTTGCACTCTGTCATTCTAAGTCACATATGGCCCTACATGTGGCTTTTCACCACCTTGTGAGAATATGCTGGCCATTGTGCACCACGATCCTCACAAGATGTGACCCTCTGGTGGTGCATGGGGATCCTTTAAATGGCCCATAATGTCACCATCCAGCCTACTTTAATGTCTGATCATTGGACAACTTATCACATCTGGCATTGTATTCGACACACATGACTCACTCACACCAAACCCTGGATTACTTCACAGGACACACATTATCATACTTACTGGATACATCTGGGTCCTCAAATCGCGCCACTCCGCCAATTGTGTAGGGAGCAGGACCAGCTGTAAGACATGAATGGAAAACCATGCTTAGTGTCAAATCATAGTCACTGCGAGTGGACAACAAATATCAGTGTGAACTAGTTGAGAGGAGTGAGCTAGTTATCCTAGTGGTAAACAGTGCAACAGACATACCACTAAGCTCACATAATGACATACACACACAGGTGAGTAAGAGCCACACATCTGAACACTAAAACTGGGCCAGAGACTCGTGTAGTGCTACACCCTGCATAAACCATATATGGGCCATCTATAGAAGACAGAACAACATGGTATAAGGGGGAGTTGTGGAAAAAAACATGATGCCACCATGCCGCTTTGCAAGACATATAACTCAAGCACTCAAGCTTGGCCTGCAAGACACCAAGAGGCACTCCGGATAGACATGCCGCTCAACTTTTAAGTCTGCAATGATCAAGTGTTGATTAATCCATGACTGACGTGGCAAAGTTGTCTAATGGTATCAAATGCCCCATATTCATTGTCCCTTAAGGCGGGTAAACCCCCTTTGCTAACATAATGGCAGGGGTCATGTGCCTGAAATGTTGACAAAGTTGCATTATACATGCATTGCCCAACTTTGTTGACACAATCCAGGGAAAATTTGATAGACTGGTGGTGCCTTGGTGTTTCATACATAACACTATGCCGGGGCACAGGTGTCGCTATGGCCTCTGAAATGTGTGCCTTCATGATGATTGTGTAGGACTCATCAGACATCTGACCTGCATTGGTGTCATAGTTGGACATGTGAACTCCAGGCCTAGGCTGGCGCAGATTCACTTCATTCTGGTTGCGTACAACCTGTCCACAAGCATTGCATGCAGCACTCCAACTCATCTGCTACTGTTATTCAAGAGCAGTGAACGGTCAATAGTATGAAAATGGGAGCCTCACCAACAGGTCCGCTAATCTCAATCCCAAGGTAATCGAGCAGATCCTGCTCCCTGGCCACTATATCTGCCCAGCAATGCTTTAGCTGGTGCTTATTCCTGTTGGTCCTGTATAATCTCTTCAGGTGGTGGAGCACCTTGCCCCACCTCAGACACCTGGCCTTGGTCCAGTATCTGAGGAGGACCCGGGCACCCATCTCAAGCATCATAGGCAGGTAGTGGGATACCAGCCACACAAATCCACCAAGCTCATCCTCGGACATTCTGGTCATCCTCCCACTTCCAGACATGTCGAATTATGGTCAGAGGTGACCTGAAATACAAATAAAGAAAAAAAAAGTAAAGTAAACTTAGCCCCACTAACTTATCCCAACTATCCCAAATGAGTAACAACCCTGGATAGACAACCCACAGTACAAATACAAATCTAGATAAAAACTACACAAAACCGCACTACTCCACAACTACTAGGACAAAATGCATACAAAATACAAGAGGACATGACAGAAGGGACACCACAATCTCCAAGACACAACCTAGACTCAACCACCAGCTCCAAAACACAACCACACGGTCACAAGGGCACAGACTGCAAAGAGAAAGTGAAACTACACCCACTGTTCCATGCTTGTAGACAGGATTTCCTATTACATCACTTCCTGCCCCTGTGTGTCATGTTTTTCAGTTATGCGTGTATTCATTTGTTGGATTTGGCATTTACGTAGTTTTTTTTTAGATGCATAATGCATGTGCGTCGTTTACATTGATGCATGACCGTTATGCATCAATTTTACAGGAGGTTGCATTAAAAGGAGTGCGGAGGTAAAATTCATGCTAAGGGCCCATGTGTCATTTTGTTTGCATTTGCGGATGTTTTAGATGCATTTGTGTCATATTTTATTTTCATTTCTTGATTGCATGTTTGTTTTGCATTGTCCTTAGATGCACAGTAACTCAACATACATATGACATGGGCTGCGCTGCAGTGTGGCATATTGGGTATGGCCACATGTGGTAGTCCATGCAACAATGTGGTAAGGGTGTGATTAGTCTGTTTCACCAATGTATGTGTTACAGAGTCAACAGCATGCAAGTTGTTGCACATCGCACATATATATGCATGTGTGGCAACAGTGTATCCACTTATGTTTGGCTTTCAGTACAATGCAATACTTCTGATATTTGATTGTGTATTGTGAATTGGTATGTGATGTGAGATGTTGTCATGCAGAGCATACTATTTTGGAGGTGCATACCCAGATCAGGCATAGTTGATAATGGGCAAACTATTGCTACCTAGGAAATGTGACCCAACATCTGTCTCCATATTTGGATGTAGAGTTTATGGAGAGCTGTGTGAAGACAGCACATTTGCCTGGCATGTGTACATCTTTGGTACTTAGTGTGTTTGATACACTCTGCCTACATTCCACCCAGAATATGGTAGGATCACATATTTTGGATTTCAATCATTGCATTTACCAATGGTTTACCAATGGCTGTTGCTTTTTGTATGATGGACCTGCAGCTCTAGCTGCATATGTTCTCATCCATACTAATGTGGATATCACAGTTTTGTCTGTGAAATGAGTGAGGTCATGTTTACTCTGTCAAGCTGGTGCCCCATGGCAGTGGCAGGACAGATTATCATGAATAGACTGTGCAGGCTCAACTTCTTCCATTGGTAACAATCCCTGGGCAAGTCATGATGACCATAGTTTAATTTAGTTTAGTTTATAAGATTTGTAAAGCGCATGGCGACCCGAAGGCATCCCAGCGCTAAAAGCAGCAACGCACAAATAGGAGGGGGGATCAATGCTAATTACAGAATAAAAAGGTTTTTAGCTTTTTCCTAAAGAGGTGCTCGGAGGATTCATTACAGAGCTCCAAAGGAAGGGTATTCCAAAGGTGGGAGGCCTTACTGGAAAAAGAATTGTTGCCCCAGGCTCTCTTAGATCGAGAAATGTGTGCATACCTAAGAGAGGAGGAACGTAAGTTCCTAGAAGGAGTATGCAGGGAGATCCGTTTCCTTAGAGAGATGGGACCTTTACCATGTAGGGCCCTATGGACAATGCAGAGAGATTTAAAATGTATCCGTTCTTTGATGGGGAGCCAGTGGAGGGTGGAGATAGCCAACTTGGCGGATGAATATTTTGAGGAGTGAGTAAGAAGCCATAGCTACCAATTATGTCCCCCCCCTCATCACCCATGTCCAAGCAGCCATTGCCACTCTCACACAGAGCTGTGACAGTGTTAAGTTCCAACATTACTTCATTTCTATGTTTCAACATTCCCAACCTCAGGTGTGGGCCCGTGGCATACATCCTATTGGGACCTGATGTGGTTGGGTGTGATGAGCTATTGATTAGCAAGTTGGCAATGTGAATGTACAATATGTGTTGTGGTCCATGGATTGTGTCCTTCTGTTGTCACATGCCAGTGATCAGGCGGTAAGTGATGTGTGTGATGGTGGCAGTACAATGTTACACATCACATATGATGTCACAACATCCTTTGTCAGATTAGTAACTGTTACATACTCCCTGAGGTAAGACTCACGTTCCTATGGTATATGTAGTGGAGATTGAGTAGACCAAAACAGGATTGATTGTATATGTGAAGTGTTTATTTACATATTGAACATGGTTATTTAAGTGATTTTTATGTGGAAAAGTTCTCAATCAACTTGCTGTCTCTGGCATACCCCGGCAGCTGTGTTGTGCTGTTTCCCCTCCATATCATCAGCACCATCCTCCTCCTCCTTCAAAGGCAGATCAGAAACCTGGTCATACATTGGACCGTTCATTTGCACACCCATGTTGTGCAGGATGGCACATGTCAGGATAATTTTACACATAATGTGTGGGGCAAAAAGGAGGCTGCCTCCTGTCAGGTCCAGATACCCGAATCTTGATTTCAGTATGGAAAATGTCCTTTCCATGACATTGTGTGTCAGGCGGTGTCCCGCATTGTATGCACACTCTGCTACTGTATTTGGGTTTGCAAATGGGGTCATCACCCATGGCTGTATGCCATAACCCAGATCCACTTCAAAAGATAAAAGATGTAAGTTGTTGTTAAGGCTTCAACAGGTTTGTCATGTAGCATGGCAGTTGTTATTTAGAGTTGGTTGTGACTCATACTCGTTTGTGGTATGGTGTGAGTTCCTGGCCTTGTGCTAAGTTCTACTGGCACTGTGTTGTTGGACATGACAATCTTGGGTATTGGCTCAAGGACCTGGGACATTTCATTAGAATTCCTGACTGATGCTGAGCATGTATGTACCATGTGTTGTGTAGTGCACCTTTGTATCAGTGTGTTATCACTAGAGGGGACATGACACATCTTCGCAACACAATGGGCTCAGATGTGGTGACAACATGGTAGCCCTACAGAGCCTGGACATTCCAGCCATTTTGACATGTGTCATTACAGATGAAGTGCGACACTTAGGCCCATTTCAATGATTAAGTGACAATGCACAACACAGTCCTGACATTGGCAGCGCTGTGCTGCGTCATTTTCACTATGCAGGAATGCACCGTGTGTGACATGTTACTAGGCAACCCTTTGTCGTCCCCTGCACCGGCGCCTAATATGCAGCTGTGCACCAACTCTGCCAACCTTGCACCACAGTGCTTGGCTAGCTGCCTTATGGAGGTGGATGTATCTGTGCAGGAAGGGACACCTTCCTATACATATACTGTTTTAATGGACAACTGGCTCTTTCTGTGTGTGCAGCAGTATACAACATGCATAGGTGGCACATTCATATGAGGTCAAATCACAGTCTATTTCATTATTGCAACCTGCAAACGGCACCCCTGCAGTGGTGTTTGATGTTAGCACTACCTCAGCTTGTGGGTGTCACCTACATCTAAGTCAGTATCATCATGCTTTGTATCTTGTGGTGACAGACCAACAGCAACACACATTGCACGCCCCTTCCACACTAAGGGGCATATTTATACTCCGTTTGCGCCGAATTTGCGTTGTTTTTTTCGACGCAAATTCGACGCAAAACTAACTCCATATTTATACTTTGGCGTTAGACACGTCTAGCGCCAAAGTTCATGGAGTTAGCATCATTTTTTTGCGTGAACACCTTCCTTCTGTTAATGATATGCAAGGTAGGCGTTCCCGTCTTAAAAAATTACTGCGATGCATATGCGTCGTATTTATACTCCCGGGCAAAAATGACGCCCGGGAGTGGGCGGGACTAAAAAACCCGCATTTGCGCTGGATTTTAGCGCCTGGGTCAGGGCAGGCGTTAAGGGACCTGTGGGCTCAGAATGAGCCCAGAGGTGCCCTCCCGTGCCCCCAGGGACACCCCCTGCCACCCTTGCCCACCCCAGGAGGACACCCAAGGATGGAGGGACCCACCCCAGGGACATTAAGGTAAGTCCAGGTAAGTATTTTAAAAAAAACAATTTTGTGGCATAGGGGGGCCTGATTTGTGCCCCCCTACATGCCACTATGCCCAATGACCATGCCCAGGGGACAGAAGTCCCCTGGGCATGGCCATTGGGCAAGGGGGCATGACTCCTGTCTTTGCTAAGACAGGAGTCATTTCTATGGGGGATGGGCGTCGTAAAAAAATGTCGCAAATCGGGTTGTGGCGATTTTTTTGCCTCAGCCTGACTTGCACCATTTCTGGACGCCCAAACGCCATTTTCCCCCTACGCCGGCGCTGCCTGGTGTACGTCGTTTTTTTTAACGCACACCAGACAGCGCCGGCGGCTAACGCCGGCTAACGTCATTCAATAAATACGGCGCCCGCATGGCGCTTCAGAATGGCGTTAGCCGGCGCTAATTTTTTTGACGCAAAACTGCGTTGGCGCAGTTTTGCGTCAAAAAGTATAAATATGGGCCTAAGTGCTGTGTGGGAGAGTGCCCGATTTACAATGTGGCTTCAAGACACAAAAGAGTGTTCATCCGCCAACTTGTACATACAGTCAAGGCCATGACAATGGCACTGGGGGCTCTTACATAGGTCCCTTAGTGATCTGGAGTGGCAGCTGATGTTTGTGCCAGCCATCAGATGTCCAAGTGTGTGTACCCTATTGTTTCAGGATGATCAATATTACTACCAGTGTCCCTCTTGTCTTCCAATACCTATATCAGCATTTATGCTATCAACACATGCACAGTGCAGGCTGTGGAATGGAGTCCAGCTACTAAGCAAATGTGTCCCTTAGCACTGTGCATTTAAGCTCAGTGATGTCCTCTATACTCCTACTGGGTCCCACTATGACATCCATGATCTGCACTGTCTAACACTGACTCTGCCCCATGGTTGGCCATTTATTGTTTACGGCACAGACACGATGGTGTTATGGGTCAGTAAGTGATGCATGTGAGGTGGCACTACAGTATGTGTGGTGCCACCATTCACAAATCTGGCACATAGTATGTGATGGCCGTTGATGTTGTATTCCTGTGTGTGTGACCCAATGCATCAGGCTGATGTGTATGCACACTACAGGTAAGTCAGGTAGGTGCTGATGAGATGTAGTTGGTATTGGCACCAGTTGTTTGCCATTTGATGTTTGTATTGGCAGAGACTTGCATGGCATGAATTAAGGGGTCTGTGCTTATGTGTGACTGTTGTTACAAGAGCATGGTGAATGCCATTGTCATTGCTGTGCTACTCTTTGTTTGGTGTACTGTGTGTGTGAAGTGTATGTAGTAGGCAAGCTGTGGGCACTTGGACTGGTTTGTGTACATCTTCTGTTAGCAAAGGGTACATATCTGCACCTGTCCTTCACGTGGTGTGCCTGTCAAATTGTGGGTGTGTTACATACATGTGGGTGTATGTGTTTGTGGTGTGCACTGATTGCGCTGTACTGCAGCATGGTGCATATGTGTTGTTACCTGCACATCTGTATTACCCTGGCCATGTGTTTTTGCAGTGGTGTTTGTCTTGTGTGTACTACAGGGCTGGTGTGTTGTGTGTATTTTGCTAAGTTTGTTGACTTACCCACAAGTAGGTCATTTCCATATTGGCTATCCTGGAAGTGTTCATCGATCCTACTGTGCCTGAATATGTGGGCATCATGGACGCTCCCAGGAAACTTGGCCAAAATGTTTGTAAATAGTCCCCGGTGGTCCACTATGGGCTGCACATTTATGGAATGCGTGGGTTTGCGATTCCTGTATAAATGCTCTGTTGCTGCAGGTGGAACAAGTCGGACATGGGTGCAGCCCATTGCACCGAGCACATGCGGAAAGCCAGCAAATTGGTAGAACCCCTGTTTTATCTCCAGCTGCATTTGCTGGGTGTTGGGGAATCTGATGTGGTGGGGTGTCAAAGAAATAATTGTGTCTAACACCTTAGGCAGGAACACCGGGAAAGACGGCTGTGACACACCAGCAACCAGGGAACCTGTTGTCTGAAATGAGCCACTTGCCAGCATGTGCAGGACAGCTAGCAACTTTGTCACAGGTGATATATAACGTGGGATCTGCAGGCTGGCTGTGATCTGTGGCTCAATGTGGTGCAGCAGGTGTGGTATGGCTTGCCGGTTGAGTCTGTGTGTCCTAATAATGTCTCGTTCCCTGAAGCCATGGAAGGTTGTCCTGTTTCAGAATATCCTCTCCTGTCTTCTGCATTGCTTTTGTGGGCCCCATTGTGGTGGTTGCTGTTGTTGTTGAAGTCCTCTGCGTCATCTCCCAAGGTGGAGCAGTAGTATATCCATCTTGTCCTGTGGGTTGGTAATGTTGCTTCTGTGTGTTTTCCTTAAGTTGTGGTGTGTGGGCCTCATTTTAATGCCTGGTCTGACCCAAATTAAAATTTGACACAAATCGGAGTTAACATAATTTGTTGGGTCCACCTCCCACCCGTGTGTCATTTTTGCATGGGTGAGCAAATATGGCGCTAGGGGCTTTGAGTCATTTTTTGGATGGGAACGTCTACCTTGCATCTCATTGATGCAAGGCAGTTTCACGTATCTAAAAAAATGACGTTAACTCCAATATTTTGACGCTAGACGGGTCTAGCATCAAAATATAAATATGGAGTTGAGTTTGAACTGAATTAGCATTCAAAAAAATGACACTAATTCAGCGCTAAGCAAGTATAAATATGGGCCTAAGTGCATCACTGCGTGAAGACAAAATGGCCACCAGAAAGTTTCTGAACCTACGTTCAATGCGCTCCCACAAGGCCAAGCGACAACATTAGTTGAGGCAAAAAGATGCTAGATGAAGTCCATCACCATCTAAGCATCACCAGACAGTTCTTCAGCCTCAATAATAACTAGAAGTGAAGGAAGGTATTGTGCAGTGCCAATGCTTACCTCAGAAAAATGTGAAAATGCCTGACTGTTTGTGTTTGAAAAGAAAAGTCAGTCAAAGAGAAGTCGACATGTCAAAGCACTGAAATCATACAAACACTGTCCAAAGATCACTCTGAAAATAAATGGATGTTCAATATCTTTCATTATCAATAGTGGTGCCTCAATAAATATAATGCCTGAAGAAACAAGGGAAGATGGCGGGCTGATCCCTTGACTGTGAGTCTCCCCTCCCATTAGCTCACTGCTGCCACCAGCTGCTGATCACAGAACTCGGATTCTAGATGTGCATCTTGGTGGATCTGGCGGCTTGCTCTTCTGTGTTTTCCTGCCGGCAGCAGCCTCTGCAATCCTGGACATGCTATGGCTCCACAGCATCCTTACCCCACACGTGATGGCCAGGCTGCCCATGCTAATTCAAAACTCTGACCGGGAGATTCTGCTCTCAGGCATATTGCAGGTTGAGAAGAAGCCCCTCCCTCAACCATTGTGAAGGAGCATGGTGCAATGCTGGGACGCCTGATTGTCAAATTGCTTAAATCCAGCACTGCAACAAGTGTATTTAGGGCTCAAGATAAGGAGCTACCTGTAACAGGGGGAGGGCCCTGCTTGGCAGAGGCTTTGGTAGCGGCAAATCAGAAGTCTGGGAGTGCTCCCTATCCTGTTTTGACAGAGCCTGCAGCACAGGGAGACAAGAATGTTACTAACAATACTAACACTGCCACGAAAGAGATTAATGTGGCTAATTCAGATGAACCTGCATGCTTGGTACAAAGTAGCAAGACTGGGATTGGCTTATCTTGCTCCTTGGAGCAGTTGTTTAATAGCACTGTTTGATACCATTCTGTAGGAAGCCCTTGACAGTTTAGCCTCAGTGCCAGTGGAAGGTGTCTCTGGGACAATTGAGGGTGAGAGGCAAGTTCAGATTACACAGGAGGGGTCCCCATCTTTTAAAGCCCCATCTCTGCTATTTCCTCCTTGGTTTACTGCTGAAGGCGAGGGTGCATCAAGTTCATACTGCACCCCTCAGCTGAGGAATGACAAGTAGCCCCTCCACAATCGACATGGCAGTGACAAACAACCTAAGGAGTCAAATCAGCAAGGTAAATCTTTAATCTTGGAGCAAAATTGAAGGCGGCAAAAATAGCTGAGTTATTGATCAGGTGAAAGAAATCCTGTGACTGGGCTACTTCAAAAGAAGGTTCCAAGTCTTTAGCATTGTGGCCCTTCAATGCTCATTCCTCCGGCCAACAGGGGGTAAACACGGATAGTCCAAGTCGGAGTGAACCCTCCACTGATCTATCATTGACTGTGAAAGCATACCGCTAAAGGAGAGTAGTTTTGTTTTTTCACAATAGCCTTTCATCTACCTATAACTCTTCTGGTGTGAACTTGGGCAATGCGGCGACAACACATGGGGGTAAGGGCCGTGAGCCTTTTCTGCTGGCGATACTCAATTCAGTGCAGGCTTAGAAGGTAAAAGCACAGCAGCCCTATGCCCAAGATCAGGTAGGCTCAGTGTTAATTCAGCAATCTGTAGAAGAGGTGGTTAATAAGGTAACAGCCCTCATCCCTGATCTCACTGAACTCCAGCAGTCGGTGGCTGTGGCCAAAGTGTTGGGATTGGCTGCCCTTAAATGTTTTTGGGATTCATGACAGGCAGCTAGCATCTGTTCAAGCCAAGATAGAGGATTTGGAGAATCGCCAATAGAGAAACAATCTTTGCATATTTGGAATTCCTGAAGATAAGAAGGGTCATGGCTCTCAGCAGTTTATAGTGCACCTCTTTCAGAAGGCATTTCTCAGACAGGATGGTTGGGACATGGACTCGCAGATTCAACGTGCGCATCGCCTTCCGGCATTTCGGAACAACAATGCTGCTAGTAGCACTAAGTCCCCACACCCTCACTCCTTCCTAATTTATATTGGCAACTTTTTTGCTGAGACAGGCAATATCATTGAAGTGAGAAAATGTACATAAACTCAATCATACACCATAGCTGCTAGGCATCTGTTTATCTTTATTATGTTGCCATGTGCTCGACAAACCTCCTGAACTTTGATGATTGACCTGGTGCTCGCAGCCCTGGGCTGCAATCTGCTTATCGCTGTAATTGACTTGTTCTAACCGTAGTTCAGAGAATTTTTGTGCTTAATCAGTAACTGCCAGAACAGGTTCGTACAGGTCGTTGCCACCTCCTGCCAGCTGCATCTGTACATTCTCCCACCACACGTGTATCCCTGAAATATTCTGAAGGCCGCAGAGGACCTTGAATACGCTAGGGGTGGAGTTGTCCTCTGACTAAGCAGTTTTGTGTGTATATAAGGTTGGGTGCCTCAGAGTGAAGGGGCAGCCTCCGTAGGATAGTCACTTGACTGTCCTGGGACTCTGTATTAGCTCAAGCTTTAATCCATGTAATAAACTTCTCTTTATTCCTCCAGTTGGTGACTCCGCTTGATTTGTGTACTCTCTGCTAAACGGACCCTGAGGACTAGGGTGTCCCTCCACCACTGGGAAGAAGACCCCGGGTGGGGATTCTATCTTTCCTGGTTCCTCAGTTGGCGCCCGAACAGGGACCCGAGTCAGGCATCCAGGGGACCAACCAGGTGACAGAGGACTCACGATTGGACTTCCAAGGGAGGCGCCCCACACCAGATTCTGACCTTCATTCTCTGTCGTGGACCTGCGGATCTCCACTGTGGGGGTTATTCTAACTTTGGAGGAGTGTTAATCCGTCCCAAAAGTGACGGTAAAGTGACGGATATACCACCAGCCGTATTACGAGTTCCATAGGATATAATGGACTCGTAATACGGCTGGTGGTAAATCCGTCACTTTTCCGTCACTTTTGGGACGGATTAACCCCTCCTCCATAGTTAGAATAACCCCTTGTATGTCTTCCAGCCGGCTCGACTTCTACTGGCGCTGTCTGAATTCAGGTCTCTGTTTTCCGTGAACTACTGGAGTCCCCAACTGTCGGACTATAACAGAAGTGTCAGGTAAGGACGGGAGTTGAAAGATTCCTTTCTAAAAATAGGTCTGTGAGTATTGTACGGTTTCTATCGCTCTTTGCAAAGATCGACGTCAGTGGTAAGACTTACCTCAGTTGTCATTTAAGTATATAGGAAGCAAAGGGCATATTTGCCACTCATTTGGTGTATTCAAACCACTGGTGTAAGAATTTTTTTTTTTTTAATACTGGAAGAATGCCAGCGTTCAGTTGTTTTAGGAAATTGTGTTGTTGTCTTTGCAGTACGGACTCCCGCCTGGAGGAAACATGCTCCGCTCCTCCGGCCGGGACTCCAAATCATGATATATATGTTAAATATGGCATAGGTCCGATTATCTGGTCTGATATATGGAGAAAAAGAACCAAAGGTAGTTCTGATTTACAATGGCCTATTCACGGGACATTTGATAAAGATAAATTAGACTATTTACAGGAACGTTTGTTTGTGACAAAAAGTAGACCAGGGATGTTTGATCCACTACGGACTTGGCAGAAAGAAGAAGACCAAAGACGTAGGAAGGCAGAGAAAGAATTACAGAGACATAAGACCAGGACGGTGACTGAAAAGGTATATGACTCTGACGCAGCTTCACTTACAAACTGATAAGTGTTACCCTTCCAGGACAGTAGTGGATAAGCCACAAGAGGAAGACCCCCTTCTAAACGATATGTTAGATAAACCCCCGTTATATACTCCACCAATATATCCTACACTACATCCTCAACCTGCACCAGGTGACCCTATTGTGCCACCCCCGGTTGGATCTCAGGCGAGTGCTCTGCCACTCACCACCACCCCTCCTGTCACCAGACCTATAGAGGATACACCCCGCCCGACTGTACCCACCCCTCGACTGGCCCCCGTTTGGCCCACCCCTGACTCCTGTTTAGACACCACACATACCCCCCATCCCATGACCCCGCGAAAGTGCACCCTCCGCGGACACTTGTTCTCTAATTCACAAGAGGAAGATGTCAGTGAAGAAATGACACGGAGGTGGATGACTAATTGGAATGACTATGGGGTCAGGGACATTGTCCACACTATGAAACAATGGGATAGTTTAGTTCAGTTACATGCAGCTACCCTAATGTGCAACATTATAATACAAGAATATGAGGATGATGGTTCCTCAGCTCCCACAGGACTGGTGGACCTCTGAAAACGCGCCTCTACTGGACTGCCGTTTGGTTCTGGTCTACATGATTATGTTGTTACTCTTCCCGTATATAGGGACCGCCTGTGGACATGTAGCCCTTCTATAAGGGAATCCATGTTTCCCATGAGAGAGGTTCCGCCGGTTTGGCGAGAGCCGGTGATGGATAACGCTGGCCAAGTTATTACCGCAGGGCATTTTCAACAAATGTGGGTACACACCCCATGGAAAAGATCTGAAACATATACCCTAAACGCCGCCTTACCTGACCCCCGTAAGAATCCTGCAGGATATTATAAAGAACTGCAACAAATTCTTGAATCCTGTACTATGACGTTGTCCGATATTGACATGTTAATGGCAGCAGTAGTCCTGCAGGAAGTATGGTCAAAAGTACGGAGGCACGACCATGCTGTACTAGGGGGCATGTGGGACCAATTGCAAGCAGCAGAAAGGGACAGGGTTGGGGGAGCAAAACCAGACCCACTTATATTGGCTCTCCCACTGCGTATTTTGGATTTAATGAAGACCATACTTGCACCACACAGGATAAATTGGGATAAATTGGCCGCCTGTAAACAGAAAAAGGACGAGGGTGTTTCAGACTTTTATACAAGGTTTGAGGGTGTCTTTTCTAATTACAGCGGCCAAGACATGACTACTGAAGGGGGGAATAAGAATCTTTGTTGACAAATTCGTGGACAATTTATTACCAGACATAAAGGGAAAATTGGAATTGTGTGAATGTACGTGGCCAGTCTCTACTGCCACTGGAATACTGACAATGTCCCAATATTATGAGAACAGGGAGATAGAAGAACAAGAAAAGAATGAGAAAAAAACGAAGGAGTTGAAAACGAAGGTGTTATTTCAGCAGGCCTACCCTCAGCCCCGTCAACAGCAGTCCAGATCAAGGTCACAAGGACCTCCCAATGACAGAAGGCAGTCCCAACGCCCTCCCCGTTCTTCCCTCTCCTACAATCAGTGCGCCTATTGCAAGCAGGAGGGCCACTGGAAGAATGACTGCCCCAATAAGGACAACTCCACAGGCCGCCCCATGCCCCCACCACAACAGGACAACAGGCCACGCAGTGGGTCTGATCCTGCAGACAGACCCCGCCAGCAGGCCCCTTCACGGTCCCACAGTACCCCCCGCCCGAATTATTTTGATGCTTCATCCCAGCGTCAATATTTTAATGACGACTATGATGCGTATGAAGGTCAGGGGTCCTCCTTTGACTAGGACAGCCTTCGACAGAGGGGGGTGGGACCAGTTTCTATTCCTGTTAGGCAGAATGGCCCTCACATTAAGGTACAATTAGACGGTACTTCACATGATTTTTTGGTAGATACTGGGGCCACCAAAAGTTCTGTTAAACAGTAAGAGGTCTAAGGGGTCCCTCTGTCTGGCAATATTAACGTCTCTATGGGTTTTTCTGGTGTTCCGGTGGCTAACCCCATTTCCCAGCCGCTGCATGTTGCTATAGGTCCTTACACCATTAGCTCCCCTCTCATTCTTACTTCGGTCTGTAGCAAGAATTTATTGGGTTTGGACCTATTAACGAAATTGTACGCCACCATTTATTGCTCTCCGGAAGGAGTTCATGTCACTTTAGGTCCAAATATTTCCCCGTCACAATTTTTGTCAAAACCACTTCCACCCGAACTTTGAGATTTGCCAGACATTTTATGGGCCACACATAATGACGATGTTGGATGTCTGGACATACCACCGTATGTCATACGCTTGAAAGCCAATGCCAAATTGCCTCGTCTTCCCCAATACAAATTATCCCAACACATTGAACAACAACTAAAAAATATTGTGACCCAGTTGATTGATTTGGGTGTAATTGAGGAAACGCGTGGTAATGATTGTAACAGTCCTGTCCCTCCTGTTCATAAAAAATTATCTGATGGCACCGCGTCTCCAGGACTCCGATTTGTTATTGATTTACGGGCGGTCAATAAGATTGTAATACCCCAGTTCCCTGTTGTTCCTGACATTATGAAATTATTAACAATGATACCTGCCTCCGCTACTTGGTTCTCTGTTATCAATCTTAAGAATGCATTCTTCAGCATTCCCATTCATCCAGATAGCAGACACATCTTTGGGTTTTCACTGGGTGGTCGCAGTTTCTGGTTCTGTCGCGCTCCACAAGGCTATACTGAATCACCTAGCATTTTTAGCCAGGCCCTCAAGGGTCAATTAGATACCCTTGTTTTTCCTTGCTCCTCGACGCTGGTTCAATATGTGGATGACCTTTTATTAGCATCCACTTCAGAACAAAATTGTAAAACAGATACTGTAGCCTTATTGAAACATCTTGCACACCATCACCATAAGGTCTCCCTCTCCAAATTGCAATATTGTAGACAGGAGGTTATATACCTAGGACACCTCCTGTCTAAGGAGGGACATACGTTGACGGCTGAGAGAATACAAGCTATACGAGACATACCAGTTCCAAGGACACAGAGAGAGGTTAGGGCCTTTATAGGTATTACCTCCTTCTGTCGTTAATGGATTCCTAATTATTCTCTTTTGATAAAACCGTTTTTGCATCTCACCCACAAAGATTGTCCTGAAACAATTGAATGGAATGACGATTTTCAGTTTGGTTTTGATGAATTGAAAAATACACTGTGCACAGCACCTGTACTGGGTACGCCTGATTATCGTAAAGATTTTCAGTTATATGTGAGCGAGAGAAATGGATGTTCACTATCAGTGTTAACCCAAGAGCATGGTGGCAAACAACGCCCCTGTGCTTATTTTTCGGCCCTACTGGATCCAGTGGCCCGTGCACTCCCGAGCTGTCTACAGGCAGTAGCCGCTGCAGCGGTCGCAGTGCGCCAGTCGGCTGGGATAGTCATGGATTCACCCCTCACCCTGTTGGTCCCACACACTGTTGACGCACTATTAAACAAAACAAAAACACAGCATCTTACTAATGCACGATTAACTACTTATGAACTGACACTTTTAGCTAGTCATGTAACATTAAAAAGGTGCAACACGCTCAATCTTGCCACTTTATTGCCAATTACTGAAAAAACTGAAGATTCTTATGATGACATACATGACTGCATTCTCCGGACGGAGGATGAAACAAAAGGGAGAGTGGACTTACAGGACACTCCACTGAAAGACCCTGATGGCATATTATACGTAGATGTCTCATGCATCAAGCTACCCGATGGCACTACCTCTGCAGCCTATGCAGTTACAACAGCTACCACTGTAGTTGAAACAGCTAGAATACCACACAACTCTTCTCAGGCCGCAGAATGAATAGCTCTAACACGAGCCTGTGAGTTAAGTAAAGGACTTAGAGGGTCATTCCAACCCTGGCGGTCGGTGTTAAAGCGGCGGCCAAACCGCCAACAGGCTGGCAGTAAAAAAAATGCAATTCCGACCCTGGCGGAAACCGCCAACAGAGACCGCCACTTTAACACACCGCCCGCCACGGCGGGACAAACAAACAGTGCGGCGGTCACCGCCAACAGACAGGCAGGAGACAATGTACCGCCCACCCTTTCACAACCCACCAATCCGCCACCTTTTCCGGGGCGGTAGCCCCGCCGATAAAAACACGGCGGAAACAGATAATTCAAACGGAAAACGCTCACCTCCATACACCCCACGAGGAATCTGGACAGCATGGAACCCGAACTCCACATCCTACCAGCCATTGTCTTCCTGCTCCTCTACCAGGAGCATGAACGCCGGCGCAGAAGACAACGGTGAGTACTGCACCTACGACACAGGGGAGGGGGGAGGAGAAAATATTACGGGGACACACATACACGACACACCCACCCCCACCCACTACAACACACACATCAATGCATAGCAACACATCACAGTTAGCCCCCCAAACGCCCCGGAAGAATGCAAAGGCAAAAGGAAATGATTATAAATTTAGAATTATATTGTAAGACTGAGTATAAAATATATCACACATCTATAACTTTATATACATAAATTGTCCAGTCCGATATGTCTATCAGCCATTGTTCGTGGGCCACTGGGCCAAAACACATGGGCAAAGCCCTCACAGGATACCTGCCTCCAACGGAGAGAACACTGCAGGGGCATCAGATAGGAAAACTACAGGCACCTCAGGGGGAAGGGAAGGGGGGGCACCTCAGCCAGATGAGTCCACGACGCCAGATCCACGAGGGGCCTCCATGGCCACTGTGCCATCCTGGGGAGGGCAAAGCCACAGTCTCTCAAGTCTCTACAGTGGGTGGGTTGCCCACTGTGCCATCCTGGGGAGTGCAAAGCCACAGTCTCTCAAGTCTCTACAGTGGGTGGGTTGCCCACTGTACCATCCTGGGGAGTGCAAAGCCACAGTCTCTCAAGTCTCTACAGTGGGTGGGTTGCCCACTGTGCCATCCTGGGGAGTGCAAAGCCACAGTCTCTCAAGTGGATAACAGTCTCCACTGGTACTGGAGGGGGACTAGTGCCCAGAGTGCTTCGTGCAGCCCTGCCCGACACAGATGCGGGCCTGCCCCTTCCGCCAATGGGCCAGCAGTTCTTGAGAAGAAGGGCCCTGTTCAGCGGTGCTTGAGATGAAGGGCCCAGCGGAGCGGTGCTTGAGATGAAGGGCCCAGCGGAGCAGTGCTTGAGATGAAGGGACCAGTTCAGCGGTTATTGAGACGGCGGTGCCCAGCGGAGCAGTGCTTGAGATGAAGGGCCCAGTTCAGCGGTTCTTGAGACAGCGGTGCCCAGCGGAGCAGTGCTTGAGATGAAGGGCCCAGTTCAGCGGTTCTTGAGACGGCGGTGCCCAGCGGAGTAGTGCTTGAGATGAAGGGCCCAGTTCAGCGGTTCTTGAGACGGCGGTGCCCAGCGGAGCAGTGCTTGAGATGAAGGGCCCAGCGGAGCAGTGCTTGAGATGAAGGGCCCAGTTCAGCGGTTCTTGAGACGGCGGTGCCCAGCGGAGCGGTGCTTGAGATGAAGGGCCCAGCGGAGCAGTGCTTGAGATGAAGGGCCCAGTTCAGCGGTTCTTGAGACGGCGGTGCCCAGCGGAGCGGTGCTTGAGATGAAGGGCCCAGCGGAGCAGTGCTTGAGATGAAGGGCCCAGTTCAGCGGTTCTTGAGACGGCGGTGCCCAGCGGAGCAGTGCTTGAGATGAAGGGCCCAGCGGAGCAGTGCTTGAGATGAAGGGCCCAGTTCAGCGGTTCTTGAGACGGCGGTGCCCTGTTCAGCGGTGCTTGAGACGGCGGTGCCCTGTTCAGCGGTGCTTGAGACGGCGGTGTCCTGTTCAGTGGTGCTTGAGACGGCGGTGCCCTGTTAAGCGGTGCTTGAGACGGCGGTGCCCTGTTCAGCGGTGCTTGAGACGGCGGTACCCTGTTCAGCGGTGCTTGAGATGGCGGTGCCCTGTTCAGCGGTGCTTGAGACGAAGGGCCCTGTTCAGCGGTGCTTGAGACGAAGGGCCCAGTTCAGCTGTGCTTGAGACGAAGGGCCCAGTTCAGCGGTGCTTGATACGGTGGTGCCCTGTTCAGCGGTGCTTGAGACGAAGGGCCCAGTTCAGCGGTGCTTGAGACGGCGGTGCCCAGTGGAGCAGTGCTTGAGATGAAGGGCCCAGTTCAGCGGTGCTTGAGACGGCGGTGCCCTGTTCAGCGGTGCTTGAGACGGCGGTGCACTGTTCAGCGGTGCTTGAGACGGCGGTGCCCTGTTCAGCGGTGCTTGAGACGGCGGTGCCCTGTTCAGCGGTGCATGAGACGGCGGTGCCCTGTTCAGCGGTGCTTGAGACGGCGGTGCCCTGTTCAGCGGTGCTTGAGACGAAGGGCCCTGTTCAGCGGTGCTTGAGACGAAGGGCCCAGTTCAGCGGTGCTTGAGACGAAGGGCCCAGTTCAGCGGAGCTTGAGACGGCGGTGCCCTGTTCAGCGGTGCTTGAGACGGCGGTGCCCAGCAGAGCGGTGCTTGAAATGAGTGTCCTGGTCAGCGGATCCGGCCCAGGCATGGATGTCACTCGCCACCTGACATGTGGCTGACGGGGCCTTCCTGGCCATCTGTCTGGTGGCTTGCGGGGCCCTCCTGGGCTGCAGTACCCGTCCTGTGGGTGTCCTCCTGCCCAGCTGGGACGTGGCTTGCGGGGCCCTCCTGGGCTGCAGTACCAGGCCTGTGGGTGTCCTCCTGCACACCTGGGATGGGGCTGGTGGGGCCCTCCTGGCCAGCTGGCCTGCTGCCGGACTTGTCGGGCGTGCTGCCCTTCCCACCCTTCCCTGTATGCTTGTGGCCCTTTCCCACCTTTGGCGGTGTGCCAGGTGGCACCCGACTTCCTGCCGGAGCCAATGTAGGTATTTTGGTCCCTGGGGTCTTTGGTCTCTCGCGCCGGGCACTGGCAATCTTCGGATGCTTTTCCGGGGGTGGGCTGGCCGTGCCTTGGCTCCTAGATGCCCTTGAGGGTGGGGGACTCCACAGTCCATGGCAAACAGTCTTTACAGGTCCCGGTTTTGTGGTGGCTGAGGTGCTGATTGGAGTCTTATGAGATGGACGGGGTGGGGGAGTTGTAGGAAAGAGGTCAAGTTTGGAAAAGAAAAGCAATTTGGAAAGAGAGGGACGGGTAGGTGTAATGGGTATGGGAGTGGAGGAAGAGGATGTGGTTGTAGGAGTGTGAAGTCTGGTGTCTTTGGGTGCAGGTGCTTGGGCTGGAGGCTGTCGTGAGGTGGATGGGTGTTGGGTGGGTGGCTGCCTGCGTTTGTGTAGCTTGGAAGAGGGGGTGACAGACACACTGGGAGAGGACACAGGGGACGTGTAAATGGTAGTGGGGTGGTGACTGCACGTGTGCGGAGTGTTCTGGTGGGTGTGCTGGTGATGGACGTAGTGGCTGAAGATGTTGTGCATGCAAGTGTGAGTGGAGACGTCACAGGGAGGGAGGAGGGAGACGAGGAGGAGGGGGACACAGGGGAGGCAGTGGCTGTTGGTATGTCTGCATGTGGATGTTGCTTGTGTGAATGCTTGTGTGATGTGTGGTGCTTATGTCTGGATGAGCTTCCCTTGGGTGTTGAGGTGTGTGCAGGCTGGTCTGATGGTGTGTCTGGGATAGGCAGAGGTACAGGGGATTGGGTCTGGGTGGAGGAAGTTGGAGGGGGGAGGCTAGAGACAGGGACAATTGCTGCCATCAGTGCTGAGGCCAGAGCGTTGAACGATCGCTGATGGGCAGCCTGACCCGAATGAATGCCCTCCAGGTATGCATTACTCTGGTGCACCTCCCTTTGTACACCCTGGATGGCATTCAAAAGGGTAGACTGCCCAACAATGATGGCCCTCAGGAGGTCAATGACCTCCTCACTGAGGGCAGCAGGGGCGACAGGGACAGGGCCTGAGGTGCCTGGGGCGAAGGAGATGCCCACCTTCCTGGGTGAGCGGGCACGGGGCAAACGCTGAGGGGCTGCTGGGAGGGCGGTGCTGGTGCGCTGGGTGGTGGCTGTACCTGTTGTTGCGGGGGGCACGGATGTTGCCGCCACCACAAGGGAGCTCCCTTCAGAGGACGAGTCGCTGTCACTGACATCAGCACGAGTCCCCGCTGTGGAGCTCCCTTCGTCCTCCGTCCCACTGGTGTATTCGGACTCTGTTGCATGCCCCTCCAGGGCCATGTGGGATGCAGCTCCCTCGTGCTCCGATGCCACTTCTCCTCCGCCTGATGATGCTAATGCACACATGAACAGGAAGACCAAAAAAAAGGGGGGGGGGGAGAAATAAAGACATGTTGAGTGCATGGATTACCGCTACCGTTGGCGGACAAGACAGACACAGAAGCCCCCTGCACTACGCCGCGCACTTGGGGTCCACTATGCAATCCGTGGGACATGGCCTACAAGCCTATGGACGACAACTGCACACATAGATGACACAGGGCCATGGACCCCTGTACTTGGCACCCTACAGAGGTGGGGGGTGGGGGCACAGGGCCATGCCTTACGGAGGGGCCTAGCCTACAGAAATCGCCCTGGCCTAGGGATACCCACAGCCCTCCACCCCCACCCAGACACTTCCACTGCGCGCAAAGTCAGCAGAATGTATTTGTACTCACCCCCTTGTGTCTGCTGTGATGTCCTCATGCGCCCATCCAAATCGGGGTAGGCCACCGCCAGGATCCGGGACATCAGGGGGGTCAAATGACGACTGGCACCCCTCCTATGTTGGGAGGCCATCCCCAGCGGAGCCTCCGCCGTCTTCCTGCTCCAGCGTCGGATGTCCTCCCACCTCTTCCGGCAGTGGGTGCCCCGTCTGTTGTGGCCCCCAGGGTCCGGACGTCCTTGGCGATGGCAGGCCAAATCGCGACTTTCTGGTGGGCGCTGACCTATGTGACATGTACAGGGAGAGACAAATTGTCATCACCTTCTGCATGCTCGATGTGAGTGGCCCCCCATCCCCACCCTTGCCATGTGACACATGCTCTCATCTGTCGTTTGATGCATGCCTCAATCGCTCCCCTCCCCACCATCTTTCATCCACCCCACTCAACCCAGGCATTGCCCACTAAGCATGGTCCCAGTGTACTTACCTGTTGGTCTGGAGGACCGTAGAGTAGCGCATACTGGGGGAGGACCCCATCCACAAGTTTCTCCAACTCCTCCGCAGTGAAGGCAGGGGCACTTTCCCCAGTCGCATGAGCCATTGTCTCTTCCAGACCGAGGTCACAGCAGCACTTGCAGTGTAGGTCCTCTCCTGTCGAAGGTCAGGTATCGAGTGATTAAGCAGATAGAAAATGGCGGTCACGCCCGCGGCGGTGCGTACCGCGGCGGTGCGTACCGCGACCGCAGGCGCACATCGTCATTGGCTCCTGAAACCCATAGGGTTCAATGTTAACCAATGCGGCTTTGCGCCGCGGTCTTCGACCGCCTACCGCCGCGGTGTGCCACGCCAGCGCATTGACCTCACATCCCACTGTCGCACTTCACAGGTCAGGCAGCCGCCATTTCAAGGGCCCACATGGCCTAGTTACCAACTGCGTCACACATACCTAGGCCTTGCACCAACACTCATACAAGCCATTCAATGAATTGGGAATCGTGTTATGTGCAAGCTGTGGTTACGTACCTGTGGGTTGATTGACTCTGTGCTCGCTGTTGTCCTTCATAGGCACCGTCCGCTGGGACATGCGAGGAGATGGAGGAATCTTCCTGTGTACAGACCGCTGGTGGACCTGTCGACTAGGGAGGAACGACATGTCATACTGACATACAGGCTTGACCGAGCCACTATACAGGAACTGTGTGCCCAGCTGGAGCCAGACCTGATGTCACCCATCCGCCAACCCACAGGGATCCCCCCTCTAGTGCAGGTGCTGTCAGTACTCCATTTCCTAGCAAGTGGGTCATTTCAAACAACAGTGGCCATATCAGCAGGGATGTCCCAGCCTATGTTTTCCAAGGTGTTGTCCAGAGTGTTGTCTGCCCTGCTCAAACACATGCGGAGCTACATCATTTTCCCTGAGGTGGGGGATTTGCCTACAGTGAAGGGTGATTTCTATGCCCTTGGACATATCCCCAACATCATAGGTGCCATTGATGGGACACATGTTGCTTTGGTCCCCCCCAGCAGGAGTGAACAGGTGTACAGGAACCGGAAGAGTTATCATTCGATGAATGTACAGATGGTGTGTTTTGCTGACCAGTACATCTCCCATGTTAATGCCAAGTTCCCTGGCTCAGTGCATGATGCCTACATCCTGCGGAATAGCAGCATCCCGTATGTGATAGGTCAACTCCAGAGGCACCGGGTGTGGCTATTAGGGGACTCTGGTTACCCCAACCTGTCATGGCTACTGACCCCAGTGAGGAATCCCAGGACAAGGGCAGAGGAACGGTACAATGAGGCCCATGGGCGGACTAGGAGGATGATCAAGCGAACCTTTGGCCTCCTGAAGGCCAGGTTCAGGTGCCTCCATATGACAGGTGGATCCCTAATGTACTCACCAAAGAAGGTGTGCCAGATCATCGTGGCCTGCTGTATGCTTCACAACCTGGCTTTGCGCCGCCAGGTGCCTTTTCTGCAGGAGGATGGTCCAGATGGTGGTGTTGTAGCAGCTGTGGAGCCTGTGGAGAGTGAAGAGGAGGAAGCTGAAGAGGACGACATAGAGAACAGGAACACAGTAATACAGCAGTGTTTTCAGTGACACACAGGTAAGAGTACACACCGGCATATTAAATTTACTTAAAGACTCCTACCTCTCTACTGTCTGACTTTTTCCCCCAGTGTATTGTAACTGTGTTGTGACTTTCCCTTCCGTTTTCAGAGATGTGGGCCCCACTGCGTGACATCTGCTTTGTTTCCCCATGGACTACAGCTGTGTGACAGCGGTTTGTTGGCATCACAATGGGAATGTACATTTTGGCACGGTCATGTCTAACACATTTGTTCTAAATCACAGCCAGACTCCAGATTGTTTTGTGCAATAAGTGTTTTTATTCAAGTGCTCTAAATTGGATGGGTGGTTGCAAATCGGTGAGGGGTGATGGTGGAGGATTGTCCATGGCAGAGTCCAGACTATCAGTTTCACAGGTGCATTGTCCAAATGCCTGTGGGAAGTGGAGCAGGGGCAGTTTAAGGTTGGACAGGGTGACAATGTGGGACAGTGGGATGACAATCAGGGCGGTATCCTTTGCTGGCGGGGGTCTTGACATCTTACTCTGTCTTCTTCCTGGATCTCAGGGCCCGCTTGCGGGGTGGTTCTCCTTCTGCAGGGGGTGGGGTTCTGGTGGCCTGTTGGTCTTGTGTCGGGGCCTCCTGTCCATTAGCGCCGGCGGAGGTGGTAGGCAGTTCTTGGTGCATGCTAGTGTCAGGGGCCCTTTGAGGTGCCACAGTGTCCCGCAATGTGGTGACTACCTCATTCAGGGCCACTACGATGGTACCCATGACGGAACTGATGTTTCTTAGTTCCTCCCTGAACCCCATATACTGTTGCTCCTGCAGAAGCTGGATCTCCTGAAACCTGGCCAGGACCGTCGCCATCGTCTCCTGGGAGTGGTGGTATGCTCCCATGATGGAGGAGAGGGCCTTTGTGGAGAGTGGGTTCCCTGGGCCTGTCCCCCCCCTGTCGCACAGCAGCCCTCCCAGTTCCCCTGTTTCCATGGGCCTCTGTCCTCTGGACCGTGTGCCCACTACCACTGCCCCCAGGTCCCTGTTGTTGTTGGGGTGTTGGGTTAGCCTGGGTTCCCTGTAGTGGTGGACACACCGCTGATTGACGTGTCCTGGGGACAGAGGTATGGGCCCGCTGGGTGGGTGCTGTGCTGGTGTTTCCAGAGGGGGGAAGGTCTGCTGTGGCCTGTGGCTGTGTGAGGGGAACCGACTGTCCCGAGGTCCCCGATGGACCGGGCTGGTCATCTAGATCCAGGGAGACAGAGCTGCTGTCCTCACTGTGGGCATCTTCTGGCGGTGGATTGGACATTTGTGGACCCTCCTGTGCGGTGACCTGGCGTTCGGGTCCTGCAGGGGTATAAAAGTATGGTTATTGCTTCTGTGTGTGCCATAGCGTGCAATGGGTGGGTGCCCGTGTACCCCAGTGCTGGCATTCCTTTGTGGGGGGCTGTTGTGACGGTGGTTGGGGGGGTTGTATGTGTATGTGCAGTGGGCATGCTTAGGTGATGGGTGTCCATGCTTTGTGGACGCATGCAGGGCTAGGTGTTGGGATGGGTGGGTTGTGATGGTGAGACATTTGCAAGGAGTAGGTGTGATGGGGTGGGGGTATGAGTTGGCATGCAGGTGGGGTGGGGGGGAAGAAGTAGTGAAGATGAGACTTACCAGAGTCCATACCTCCAGCTACTCCAGCGAGGCCCTCAGGATGCAGGATGTTCAAGACCTGCTCCTCAAATGTTGTAAATTCTGGGGGAGGAGGTGGGGGTCTGCCGCCAGTCCGCTGCACCGCGATGTTGTGCCTGGATACCATGGAACGCACCTTCCCCCGTAGGTCGTTCCACCTCTTCCTGATGTCGTCCCGATTTCTTGGGTGCTGTCCACTATTCTACTCCATAGCTCCATCTTCCTGGCAATGGTGGTGTGCTGCACCTGTGTCCCGAACCGCTGTGGCTCTACTCGTACAATTTCCTCCACCATGACCCTGAGTTCATCATCAGAGAACCTGGGGTGTCTTTGCGGTGCCATGGGGTGGTGTGGGTGATGTGTAGGGTGGATTGTGTGGTGCTAAGTGTGGTGATGTGTATTGTTGTGTTGTGTGAAGTGCGTGCAAATATTTCTGGGTGACAGTGAATTGGGCGTCTGGGTGCTCGGATGTCTTTTCTCGGTGCGTGTTCACGAATCTCTAGGAGTGGTGGTTTGTGGGTGATGTGGGTGTGTGTTTTATATTGTATTGGGTGTGTGGGAGTGGTGTGTGTATGTGTGTATGTGTATCAGGTGTGTGTATTTTGAATTGTCCAATGTGGCTGGGTTTTGTAAGTGTGTGTGTATTTTGAGCGCGGCGGTGTGTACCGCCAATGGAATACCACGGTTGAAAGACCGCCGCATGGATTCGTGTATCGTGATAGTGTGGGCGTATATCTGTTGGCGTGACGGTGGAGGTTTGGTCATCGCCAGTTTCTCGCTGCCCTTTGGTGTGGCGGACTTTTGTGGATGTCTGTATTTTGGCGATTTGACTGTTGTGGGTCAGAATGACCGTGGCGGTTTACCGCGGCCGCGGCGGTGTTATGGCGGTCTTCTGCACGGCGGTAAGCGCCTTTTACCGCCGAGGTTGGAATGACCACCTCAATGTGAATGTTTACACGGACAGTCAGTATGCATTTGGCGTAGCACACAATTTGGGTCGCTTGTGGGCAGAACGAGGATTCCTCACCTCACATGGGACACGTATTCAACATGGGACCCTTATAACTAACTTACTTTCTGCCCTGGCATTGCCAAAAACAATGGCTATCATGAAGTGTAGTGCACACAAAAATGTGACAGATGAAACTGGACGGGGCAACACCCTAGCCGATCAGACATCAAAAGATACAGCGTATGCAAAGACAGGACACATGTATGTGGTAGACAGTACAGAGAAGGTTTGTCCCCATGAACTATTTTGGAACACGGTAGAGAGTGTCAGGAAGATACAGGATGAGGCAACTGAACAGGAGAGAAAGGAATGGGAAGAAGGGAAGGCCAAGTTAGATGAAAATACGCTGTGCTGGACAGATCTGTCACAGAGGGAAAGATGGATGTTACCCGATGCATTCGTTCTGCCAGTAGTGACTATGTCCCATGGTCCTGCACACGTTAGTGCGAAAAGCATCTGTGATTTGCTTAATCCGGTTTGGTCTAATAAAAATCTCAGAAGAGTAGCTGACCAACTGGTTCAATCCTGCATGATTCGTTTACAACATAACATAGGGAAGGGTGCCTCCCTGGGCATTTTTCACCACCAACGTATCCCTTTGAAGTACTACAAATGGATTATATTGAGATGGAAAGGTGTAACGACTTGAAATATGTCCTAGTTGTGTTCTGTATGTTTAGTAAGTGGGTAGAAGCTTACCCTACTAAAGATAATACTGCCCTTACTATCGCAAAGGTACTTCTGAAGGAGTTCTTCCCACGGTTTGGGGTCCCAAGGTGTGTCTGGTCAGATAATGGGAGTCATTTTGTAGGGCAGGTGATGAAAAGGGTGTTTGAAGGGTTGGGCCTCCGCCAGAAGTTTCATGCAGCTAACCACCCCCAGTCAGCGGGACTAGTTGAAAAATATAATGGCACACTCAAATTGAAGATGTCAAAGATATGCGCAGAACGCGGTATACGGTGGCCGGACACTTTGCCCCTGGCTTTAATGTCTGTCAGGATGACGCCTCACTCTAGATCAGTGTTGTCACCCCATGAGATAGTGATGGGAAGGCCAGCAAATGTCTGGGGGGTCCCTCCACCTCACAAGTACTCAGAACTAGAACATCCTGTTTTGATGGACTATTTAAATGAACTCACTAATTCTTTGCGTTCTCTTCACCAACAGGTGCGTGAAGCACTCCCATCTGTATCCACTGATCCAGGTCACAAGATACTACCTGGCGACTGGGTTCTCACAAAGAATTTCCAGCGGAAAAAGATTCTCGAACCTCAATGGTAAGGTCCGCGACAGGTCCTTCTTGCTACTCGAACAGCAGTTAAAGTCGAGGGAGCTAAGAATTGGATACATGCATCCCACTGTAAGAAAGTAACACTACGCAGAGTGATAAAAAACAGAACGACAGTGTGCTGCAGGAGGTTCCCTCAGATTTTGGTCACACTGAACAATTGTTTCCTGACCATACCATAGTCCACAAGATACGATTTCGCCCACAAAAATAAGAAAATGAACAATGAACTGATTGCTTGTCCCCTGTACTAAGTCTGACGATAGCTACAGGGCCGTGATTTTGTCTGTCGGGGCGGACCAGAGTGTGTCAATAGGACTGCTGGTATCACCCCACAGTGAAGCAACCACCAGTCACGGACAGCACTTAGGTCGGACTGAACTGCTAGTGGGACAAGCAATAAAGAGAAATGGGTGTTATTCAAGAAGACAAGAGGAAAAAGAAGAAAATAAGTAATTTAAAAAGACTATTAGGCCCACGTATCGCTTGTCTCACCATAACAGTACTATTTTTGATACTTCTGTCCTGCATTGGGTGGGTAATACATGATTCTGATTCAGAGGTCTCACCAACTACGCCACCGCCTTCACAGAACACAGCCATGTTTCCTTACCACCCCATGAGGAAGGACGACGTAAGGAATATGAAAACAATACCTTCATATCTATGTTACATCAACATCAGCTGGCTGTAAATAGAACAAATTGTTGGATATGTGGCTTCCTACCGAGTTCCGTGCAAAGAAGGTTGCCATATATTTCATTCCCTTTTTCTTTTGATGGCTCCTGCAGCGCCTGGTATGAACTATCAGCCATTTGGGCTACCTCAATGGATGCTACTAATTCCGGACTATTGGTCACCCACCTATACCGGTTATGCTGGCCCACTGGAATGAGAGTTTATGGAACAAAGGAACAAAAGTCAGAATATGCTGACCGATGAAATAGGTCTACTGACATATATTTTTTAGCCTTTAATACCACACCCCGGATTGGCTGAAGATTTTTTGTAACACAGGTCAAGGCTCCACTTTGTTTTCAGAAAAGTGGTAATAGAAGTGTAGGTGCCAGTAACTGTAATGCTACAGTAATATTGAATGGAACTAATTGGCCTACCATGATACCATCACGAAACTCGTATTTTGTTTGTGGTAATAATGCCTACACCTCCTTTGTACCCACCTTAACAGGCACGTGTTACATTGCTTGGTTACTACCACCAACTTACACAGCTGGCCCTCAACACCACAGGACTCAGAGAGGGGTAATATCTGCAGAAGATACCTCAGCACAAGAAGCATTGGACTACTTTAAAGGAGTCTTTCCATTTTGGGGCCCTATGATGAAGAGTAGGGATATCAGACATCTCACACGAGTCGTGGAAGCAACAATAAATAAAACAGCAGGAGCTCTGAGTAACATCACTGCAGAGCTCGCTGCTGACCGCCTTTTTACTCTTCAAAACAGAATGGTTCTTGACATCATCTTGGCGGACCGTGGTGGAGTTTGTACTTTGATCGGATCGAGCTGCTGCGTTTATATACCAGACAATGCCCCTTCAGTGTATAAAGCTATTCAAAGGTTGCATACGATAGCGTCCACAATACACCAAGACGAAGGAACATGGTCCTTGACCGACTGGTTTTGGGGCTTGATTTCCCAATGGGGCTGGAAGATACTAATATTCCTTTTTGTGCTCGCTGCTGTATTCCTCACCTGTTGTCTTTGTGGACAGTGCCTACCTGCTTTGTGCGGTTGCTGTATGGCATCCCTTGCCCCCTGGCCTGTTCGCCCTCCTCAACACACGGCTATGCTGTCCCTTGAGCAGGAGATAAAAGACCTTATGTCCATTAACATAGACACTGAATGACGTTCAAACTTGCCTCACAATGGCAAAAGGAGGGATTGAGAAAATGTACATAAACTTAATCATACACCATAGCTGCTAGGCATCTGTTTATCTTTATTATGTTGCCATGTGCTCGACAAACCTCCTGAACTTTTATGATTGACCTTGTGCTCGCAGCCTTGGGCTGCAATCTGCTTATCGCTGTAATTTACTTGTTCTAACCGTAGTTCCGAGAATTTTTGTGCTTAATCAGTAACTGCCAGAACAGGTTTGTACAGGTTGTTGCCACCTCCTGCCAGCTGCATTTGTACCTTCTCCCACCACACGTGTATCCCTGAAATATTCTGAAGGCCGCAGAGGACCTTGAATACGCTAGGGGTGGAGTTGTCCTCTGACTAAGCAGTTTTGTGTGTATATAAGGTTGGGTGCCCCAGAGTGAAGGGGCAGCCTCCGTAGGATAGTCACTTGACTTTCCTGGGACTCTGTATTAGCTCGAGCTATAATCCATGTAATAAACTTCTCTTTATTCCTCCAGTTGGTGACTCCGCTTGATTTGTGTACTCTCTGCTAAATGGACCCTGAGGACTAGGGTATCCCTCGACCGCTGGGAAGAACACCCCGGGTGGGGATTCTATCTTTCCTGGTTCCTCAGTAGGCACACCCTGCCTCACAAGTGGCCATTGAGGCGATGCTGATCTCTGTCCACTCTGATTTATGTAAGATCACTATGGACAGGCATTGGAAGCTTCGTCAATTAATCAACTGCATAAAGGCCGTAGGCACCTAAGTATTCCTGCAGGAACCTGCGAGGTTAAAAGTTATTAAAAATGATTCTACTCAGATGTGTTACACCGAGCAGTATTCCATGTCTGCTCATCCCAAATTTAAGGGGACTAAGAATTAAGGTGTTGCTAGGTGCTGTTATGGTTTCTCATGCCTCTTTATTTTTGCATGTCTTGCTGTGCCCTTTTCTCTCTCTTTTTCTATTTTGCATTAGGTAACAACAGTGAGATGTGATGGTCAGTGGGGGGCAATGGGCAGGAGTCTCAAAGGGGTGTCCCTATGATCGACAGCGAAGGGGAGGGGTTGATTACGTCTGTCCAATACTGGGTGGAGATGGGGCTAGGGTATTGTAGGGTGGATTTTGGTGGGTCTGGCTCTTTTGTTTTGGGGGGTTGATGATACCTTTTGCTATTGTCATGGTGAGGGGAAAATTGAGTCAGAGTGATCATTGGCTTTCTTACGATTCATTGATTGGCCATTGTCTTGGAAAGTATGTTCTTGAGCTATGGGTGGTAAACTTGCTGATGCTCGATTCCAATCTTTTAAATAGTTGGTTTAAATGTATGTTTTGGAATGATTCTGGTTTAAATTCACCTAGCAAACTTCAACTAGTTTGAGAAGAAATTTCGATTTATAGGCTGCATATATATTATTTAACTGAGACCCCTCTTGCCTATAAAGATTGGTTAGTGTTAAGGCAACTTGGTTATAACATTATTGCACGTACTTCTAAATCTGTCTCTATTCATCGAGTAGCCATTTGGCCATGGAGAACTTAGATTTTTAAAACTGCATTTTACTGTAGGGGCAGGTAGGTGATTGTTTGGTTGATAATTTATGGGCAGGAGTTCATGATGTGTCCAGTTGATGGACCGAATGCTGACGAGCCTGTGGTTTTTGACTTCCTTTGCCTTGAACTATTTGATTGGTCTGGGGAACTGTTGGTAATGGGAGACTTTAATTGTCTTATGGATTACAATATTGACTCTACGAATCACCATGCTATTTCTCTTATGGTGAAAACCAGGGCTTCTACTCTTGAATTCCCTAGCCTGCATAGATTATGTGGTGTTTGGAGAACGCTATAACCAACTAAGCCTGGCTATACTGTCTACTCATTGCCAGGTAGGCATTACTCTAGGACGGATATGGTTTTTGACAGTGGCAGTCCCTTGCAGGAGTCGGATATGGATGTCTGCCCCAAGATCACTTCGGATCATAACCCTATATTAGTATATTTTAGTGTGCAAGGGGGCTGAGCAGCAACAGTTATCCATTCCCTGGCATCTGTTAGCAAATTTTGACTATTGTGAACTTATCTTGGGCTCATTGATTGAATTCTTGTAGTTCAATGTGGGCACAGCCTCTTCCTGGCTGTACAGGACACAATGAAGGCTTTTATAAGGGGTCTCATGTTACAATTTGTTCTTACCCAAAACCAGGATTGTTGAGATAGTGTTCAGCTGATACATCAGTCTATTATGTTGCTTGAGGTCATGCATGCCTGTGAAACAGCAACTGGGGTGCTGACCAGCAAACCACATATTCTCGCTTAATTGAAAAATGCTCGCTTTTGGGGCAGGCCCAGAAAGAGAAAGTGGCAGCTAGCTTTTCTAAAAAATATGAATATGGAGAACAGGCTGTGTGTGTACTTGTGTATCAAATCTCTGATAGGAAGCCTAGGTGTGTGACTCACTCAAATAAGGGCAGTGATCGCTCTGACACACTCATTGTCAGGCTATTGTGGAGCAATTCTCAATTTTATTTTGACAACTTTCTAATCAACCATTGCTTTTCAATGCACCAGGGTTTACACATTACCTTTCAGGTACCAGACTGACTGCTCTGTCATAGTTTCAGGCTTCTGCCCTTCAAAAGGATGAAAACGTCAGTTAAATCAAGGCAAATCTTCTTGCTCTTCCTTCTGGAAAAGTGGCTGGGGAAGATACTATACCACTGGAATTTTATAAAGTATTCAAGGATATTATTGGTTCCCCCTTTCTTAGTGTCTTTTGACACATCGATTCTGGCAATGGAGTTCTCAGTTCTTGGAATGTAACAAAAGTAGTCCTATTTTTAAGAATGGTAAACCACCTGAAGAATGCAGTTCTGATAATCTAAGACCTATTATTAATGCAGATGCTAAGGTATTTGTTAAGATCCTGGCTGTTCGTCTTGTCCCTCTTCTCCTTGGACTAGTCTCACTGCAACAGCACTAGATGTGACTCATCTGCTATTAGTCAGTCTTGGTTGTGATATACAGTTTACTCCTAAGAAAATTACGTTTGGCTATAGCTCTGCATTCAACAGTAGTTGGACAAAGTTATTATCCATACTGCTTGTCTAAGCTAGACTGTGTATTGCTACAGCTTGGGTTTCCTCAACACCTCCAAGAGTGATGGCGTGGTGGGCTGCTATTCAGCATCTGTATGAGTTAGAATTAGCTCAAGCGAAATATAGTGGGAGCCCCCTCTATTAAGAGGGTGGAATGCATCCGGGCTGGATTTAATTGGGATCCATATTTTAATGATAATTTTAGTGTCAGGAGCAAGTCTGGTTCAGGACCCTCTGCTTTATCTTAGGTACGCTTACTGTTTGTGCTGGTTATTTCGGTGCCTCTCTGACATATTTTATTGACACACTAGGATTAATTTTGATGTATCCTCCCCTTTATTTTTCTCTTTGTTTTTATGGTGTATTAACTTGATCTATTTTGGTCTGCCTGAAGAAAAGTACAATGAACTATCTATGTTACTGCAGCTTATGCCGTCAAAGACCAAAGTGTGCACCTGGGCTGCATCAACACCCACGAAAAGTAAACGTTTGCATATGGCAACCATTAAACATAATAAAACAAAGGTACAAACACCAATCCATGTGCTTCATGATACAGTGGAAAGCACCTGCTTTCTCAGTTTCAACATGTCTGCTGACATGGGACTGATTTCAGTGAGTTACAAAATTAATGCTCATCACAAATCAAAAAATTCATTTCATTGTTTCATGGTTTTGGAAAATTAAAGACTATGAAAGTAAAATTAAATATTAATGAGGATGTCCGTCTTTTTGCTCATAGACATAAACAAGTTTCTTTTCATGTACAAGAAGCTGTTGAAAAATAACTTGAATTACTAATTAAGCATGACATTATTGAACGTTTCACCGGTCCAGTGCTATGGGTTTCTCCAATATAGTCGAATTGCCTAAAAAGGACCATAAAGAAACTATGTGCATATGTGTTGACATGCGCTAGGCGAACAAAGCAAATGAACAGGAGTAACAGCCAGGGTTGCACATTGTTGACATGATCAGCAATTGTATGGTGCCAAAATCTTACCTCAACTTTATTTGAATAAAGGTTGTTATCAGTTAGAACTAGAAGAAAGCTACAGCTACATTACAACCTTGCTAAACATGAAGTTTGTTTAGATACAGGAGACTTGGGCCTATATTTAAGAAAATGTGGTGCATTAGAGCTGATGCACCACTTTTTCTGCGCCCCACTGCCGGCACCTAATGACACCATGGTTGTGACATATTTATAATAAGGGTCACTATGGTGATTGTTAGCACAATAGGGTCAACATTTTTTACGCTATTTTGGCGCTTTGATACACTGGAGTCAAAAAAGTAGACGCTAGCATATCAAAGTGCAAAGATGCCCATTTGTCTCTATGGGAGCATCATTTTAATCCCTGCTCTGAGCAGGCGTTAAAAATTATGCTAAAAAATGGTGCAGTGAAATCTGTTAAATTTCACTTCACCATTTGTGTAGGCCTCCTAGTGCCGGATCGCCCCCTTGCATACATTATGCCTGGTGCAGGCATAATGTGGTGTAAGTGTTTATAAAGTGGGTAATGCTTGCATTACACCACTTTGTAAATATGGCTGGGGAAAAAGTCACTTTAGCGCCACCTTAGCATAAAAAAAAATGCTATGGCGCCGTCAACGTGGCACTAAGGCCTCTTAAATATGTCCCTTAGTTTTGGTCTGGCATCGGCTGCAGAACATTTCCAAGACTTCATACGTGCATCCTACAACCTGTTGTAAATGCATTTAACTATAGCGATGATATACTGGTCTGTGGGGCTACACAGAAGGAGCACAATAGAGCGCTCACATAAGTGTGTTAAATTCTCAATGATGCAGGTTTAACTTTAACACGTGTGAATAAACTAAGACACAACTGATATTCCTTTGCAATATCTTTTCTGGTGAGGGCATGATGCCTGATCCTACAAGAGTACAAATGCTGAACCCCTACAAGATGTCTCAATGGTACACATTCCTTTCTTGGAATGACCAGCTACTGTTCATAATACATAAAGGACTTTGCCACTGTCAGTGCTCCAGTACAAGAGTTTACAAATGAAAACTTTTCCTTTAAATGGTCATGATCATGGGAAAAGAGTTTCAAGAGAATCAAACATGCCATTAAAAATGCTACAGAAATGGTGTACTTCAATCCAAAGCTCCACACCGAGATTGTGGTTGACACTATCCCTATTGGGTTAGGCCCTATACTTGTACCGTATAGTGGGCACCCAAATGTTAGATGACATATTGTTGCCTAAGCTAGTAGAAGTTTGTCTCAAACATGGCCTGCCAACTCAGATGGTTGTAGTATGGGCTTGTGAACATTTACATGTATTGATGTATGGCAAGCCTTTTATGCTGCTGGCTGATCATCAAGCTTTGCTGACCATCTTCAGCAATCCAAAAGCCAAGATGCTTCTTCAAACTGAAGAATGAGGACTATGGTGGCAAGAATGTTGTTATACAATTGTGCATTGAACAGGAAAAAATCTAAATCCTGCTGACTACTTTTTGAGAGTGCCTATTCAATGTCATGGTACTCCATCCAAAATGGGTGATGCCTATATCAGTTTTACTGTCAAGTCACATATACCATATTCTGTATTGTTAACCCAGAATGTCACTTCTATGAGTCATAATAGGGACCTGCTAAAGGTAAAAGACATGGAGGGTCATTACAACCCTGGCGGACGGTGTTAAAGCTGCGGTAATACCGCAAACAGGCCGGCGGACAAAAAAAGGGAATTATGACCGTGGCGGAAACAGCCAACATAGACAGCCACTTTAACACTCCGACCGCCACGGCGGTACAGACAAGCAGCGCGACGGTCACCACCAACAGACAGGCGGGAGACAATGTACCCCTCACAGTATCACAACCCGCCAATCCGCCACCTTTTCCGGGGCGGATTCACCATGGATAAAAACACAACGGAAACAGCTTTTGCAATGGGAAAACGCTCACCTCAACACACTCCACAAGGAAGGAGGCCACCATGGAGCCCGAACTACAAATACTCCCTGCGCTTGTCTTCCTGCTCCTCTACGATCACCAGCAACGTAGGCGCGAAGACAACTGTGAGTACTGCACCTACGACATAGGGGAGGGGGGAGGCAAAAGTCAGGGGGACACACACGCAACACCCCCACCCCCACCCCGACCCTCACCCACTACAACACACACACCAATGCATTTCCGAACATCACAGTAACAACCCCCAACCCCCCTGGAAGAATGCTAAGACAAAAGGAAATGAGTTCAAACATTGTAATGTATAAAAAATCAGTAAGCACATATATACATCAATATATACACATTCCAAATATATACATCACGATTAGTAGTACAGGTATGCACATTTCAATGTCCGTGGACCACTGGGCCCAAAATGCATGGGCGAGGCCCACACATGATACCTGTCCTGGAACGGAGAGAACACTGCAGGGGCATCAGATAGAAATACAACAGGCACCTCAGGGGGAAGGGAAGGGGGCGCACCTCAGCCGGATGACAGCACCACGCCAGATCCACGACGGGGCTCCATGCCCATTGATGTATCCTGGGGAATACAAAGCCACAGTCTCTCAAGTTTCTACAGTGGGTGGGTTGCCCACTGTACCATCCTGGGGAGTGCAAAGCCACAGTCTCTCAAGTCTCTACAGTGGGTGGGTTGCCCACTGTACCATCCTGGGGAGTGCAAAACCACAGTCTCTCATGTGGATGCAGGTCTCCACTGGTTCTGGAGGGGGACTGGTGCCCAGAGTGCTTCATCCTGTGAAGGACAGACAGAGTGGATGCAGGTCTCCACTGGTTCTGGAGGGGGAATGGTGCCCAGAGTGCTTCATCCTGTGAAGGACAGACAGAGTGGATGCAGGTCTCCTCTGGTTCTGGAGGGGGAGTGGTGCCCAGAGTGCTTCATCCTGTGAAGGACAGACAGAGTGGATGCAGGTCTCCACTGTTTCTGGAGGGGGAATGGTGCCCAGAGTGCATCACGCTCCCCGTGACGGTCCCAGTTCCGTCACTGTCCCAGCTGCACATGAGCTAACAATGCTTGATTTGGTGGTGCTTTGCCCTGTTCAGCAGTCTTCACCATGGCGGTCTTTGCTCTGTTCAGCGGTTCTTGCCTTTGCTGTCTCTGACCTGTTCAGCGGTGCTTAGCCTTGGCGGTCTTTGCCCTGTTCAGCGGTGCTTTGCCCTGTTCAGCGGTCTTCACCATGGCGGTCTTTGCCCTGTTCAGCGGTGCTTTGCCCTGTTCAGCGGTCTTCACCATGGCGGTCTTTGCTCTGTTCAGCTGTGCTTGCCTTTGCTGTCTCTGATCTGTTCAGCGGTGCTTGCCTTTGCTGTCTCTGACCTGTTCAGCGGTGCTTTGCCATGGCGGTCTTTGCCCTGTTCAGCGGTGCTTTGCCCTGTTCAGCCGTCTTCACCATGGCGGTCTTTGCCTTGTTCAGCGGTGCTTTGCCCTGTTCAGCGGTCTTCACCATGGCGGTCTTTGCTCTGTTCAGCGGTGCTTGCCTTTGCTGTCTCTGACCTGTTCAGCGGTGCTTTGCCATGGCGGTCTTTGCCCTGTTCAGCAGTGCTTTTCCCCTGTTCAGCGGTCTTCACCATGGCGGTCTTTGCCCTGTTCAGCGGTGCTTTGCCCTGTTCAGCGGTCTTCACCATGGCGGTCCTTGCCCTGTTCAGCAGTGCTTGCCTTTGCTGTCTCTGGCCTGTTCAGCAGTCTTCTCCGTGGCGGTGCTTTGCCCTGTTCAGCGGTCTTCACCATGGTGGTCTTTGCCCTGTTCAGCGGTGCTTTGCCCTGTTCAGCGTTCTTCACCATGGCGGTCCTTGTCCTGTTCAGCGGTGCTTGCCTTTGCTGTCTCTGACCTGTTCAGCGGTGCTTTGCCCTGTTCAGGGGGTGTGGCATTACGGTCCCTCAGTGCCCAGCGGGGCTGTGGCTGCCGGGGCCCTCCAGGTCACTGACGCTGGCAGTGGTCTCCGGACCAGTGACGATACCACTGCCCTCCAGGTCACTGACTCTGGCGGTGGTCTCCGGACCAGTGACGATAGTGCTGGTGGTGGCGTCCCGGCCGGCTAGGAGGATGGCGGCCTTCTCCACCGTGCTGCTCTTCCCAGACTTTGGAGACTTCTTCTGCCCCTTCACCACCTTGGGAGGAGTCACAGCTGACTCGGCACACCCCCCGGGACCCTTGTGAGCTGTTTTGCCACCAGGAGTCTTCACCCTCTCCTGTCGGCCACTTTCCAACTTAAGGTGCTTTACAGGGGGTGGACTGGCAGTGCTTTGGCTCCGTGTCACACTGGCTGCCCTGGTGGCCGGTGCACTCCACACACCTTTAACACGCACCACAGGTACCGGACTTTTTTTGGCTGAGGTGCTAGTACGGGACCTATGAATTGGAGCGGTGGGGGTGGTGGGAAAGAGCTCAACGTTGCTGAATAAGAGTCTCTGACGAACACTGGGATGGGTAGCTGGAGGGGGTCTGGGAGTGGAGGAAGAGGAGGTGGTTGTAGGAGGTGTAACTTTAAGTGATTTGGGTGCAGGTGCAGGTACTAGAGGCTGGATGGATGTTGGGTGTGTGGGTGCCCACGTTTGTGTACTTTGGGAGGGGGCGTCACAGACACACTGGGAGTGGACACAGGAGACGTGTAAATGGTAGTGGGGGTGGTGAGTGCAGGTGAGCGGGTGTGGTGCTGGGTGTTCTGGTGCGAGTCCTAGTGCCTGTAGATATAGTGCATGCAGGTGAGAGTGTAGACGAGACTGGGAGGGAGGAGGGAGACGACGAGGAGGGGGACACAGTGGATGTTGCTGTGTCTGTATGTGGGTGATGCTTGTGTGAGTGCCTGTGGGTTGTGTGGTGCTTATGTTTGCCTGAGCTACTTTTGTGTTTTGAGGTGTGTGCATGCTTGTCTGATGGTGTGCTTGGGATAGGCTGGGGTACAGGGGACTGGGTCTGGGTGGAGGAAGTTGGAGGGGGGAGGCTAGACACAGGGACAATGGCTGCCATCAGTGCTGAGGCCAGAGATTGCAGGGTTCGATGAAGGGCAGCCTGACCAGAATGAATGCCCTCCAGGAATGCATTACTGTGTTGCAATTCCCTTTCTACACCCTGGATGGCATTCACAATGGTAGACTGCCCAACAGTGAGGGACCTGAGGAGGTCAATGGCCTCCTCACTGAGGGCAGCAGTGGTGATTGGGGCAGGGGCTGAGGTGCCTGGGGCGAAGGTGATGCCCACCCTCCTGAGTGAGCGGGCACGGAGTGAAGGCTGAGGGGCTGCTGGGAGGGCAGTGCTGGTGGGGGGGTGGCAGCTGTACCTGTAGAAGTGGGGGGCACAGATGGTGCCACCAACACAAGGGAGCTCCCATCGGCAGACGAGTACGTCGCTGTTTGGTGATCCGGTGACTGACGTGAAGCTCCCCTCGCCCTCCGTCCCACTGGTGTATTCAGAATCCGTGGTGTGGCCCTCCAGGGCCATGTGGGATGCAGCTCCCTCTGCTCCGGTGCCACTGTACCTCCGCCTGATGATGCTGATGCACAAAAGAACAGGGAGAGCACAAAAAAGGGGGGGGGCGACAGAAGAAAGACAGGTTGAGTGCATGGCTTACCTCTACCGTTGGCGGTCAATACAGACACAGCAGCACCCTGCACTACGACGTGCTCTTGGCCTCTACAGATGCAATTCCTGGGATCTGGCCTACATGGCTATGGTGGACATCTGCACACATAGATGACACATGGGCATGTATACCTGTACTTGGCACTCTACAGAGGTGGGGTGGAGTGCCACATGGCCTGCATTCTGGAGGGGCCTAGCCTACGTAACTCGCCCTGGCCTAGGGAAACCCACAGCCCTCCTCCCCACCCAGACCCCTCCACTGCACGCAAAGTCCGCTGAATGATGTTTTACTCACCCCCTTGTGTCTGCTGTGATGCCCTCAAGCGCCCATCCAACTCAGGGTAGGCCACCGCCAGGGTCCGGAACATCAGTGGGGTCATGGTGCGACGGGCACCCCTCCCACGTTGGGATGCCATCCCCAACTGAGCCTCCGCCGTCTTCTTGCCCCAGTGGCGAATGCCCTTCCATCTTTTACATCAGTGGGTGCCCCGTCTCTGGTGGACCCCCAGGGTCCGGACGTCCTTGGCGATGGCACGCCAAATGTCCTTCTTCTGGTGGGCGCTGACCTACATGACATGTACAGGGGAAGAAGAGAAGTCATTAGCAACTGCACCGTCGAAGTGAGTGGCCCCCATCCCTACCCTTGCATTGTGGCACATGCATTCACACTCCTTCATGCTCGCTGAACTCTGTCCCCTTCGTTCTCACAACCAGCCCTCTCCACACAGGCATAGCCCATACAATGTGCTCCCTGTGTACTTACCTGTTGGTCTGGAGGACCGTAGAGTAGCGTGTACTGGGGGAGGACCCCGTCGACTAGCTTCTCCAACTCCTGAGCAGTGAAGGCAGGGGCCCTTTCCCCAGACGCAGCAGCCATTGTCTCTTCCAGACCGAGGTCACAGCAGCACTTGCAGGCAGTGTAGGTCCTCTCCTGTCGAAGATCAGGTATCGAGTGATTGAACAGATAGAAAATGGCGGTCACGTCTGTGGCGGTGACGTCCGCGGCGATGCGTATCATCCCCGCCGGCGCACTTTATCATTGGTTCCTGGGACCTATAGGGTCCAATGTTAACCAATGCAGCATTGCGCTGCGGTCTACGACCACCTACTGCAACGGTGTACAACGCCAGCGCAGTTACCTCACATCCCATTGTCCCACTTTAGAGGTCAGGCAGCCGCCATTTCAGGGGCCCACATGGCTTCATTTACTACTGCGTCACACATACCTAGGACTACACTCAACACACATACAGGAAGAGTTTTGTATTTGGTGTCGTGTTCTGTGTAGCTGTGGGTACATATCTGGGAATTTGTTGTCTCTGTGGTCGCTGTTGTCCTTCTTAGGCACCGTCAGCTGGGACATTTGAGGAGATGGCGGAATCCTCCGGTGTACCGACCGCTGGTGGACCTGTTAACAATGGAGGAGCGACATTTAGGTCCTTTATTTACACTTTTTGTTGCAAAACTGCACTAAGGCAGTTTTGCAACAAAAAGTTTTGCACCGGCTTGCACCATTTTTTAGCACCAGCTGGGCACCATATTTATGGAATGGTGCAAAGGGTAGGCTAGCTTAAAAAAAAATGACGTTGGGCAGTTTTGAGTCAAAATAAATGATTCTGACCAGATTAGCATCATTTTTTGACGCTAAGGGGCATATTTATACTCTGTTTGCACTGAATTAGCGTCATTTGTTTTTTACTCTAATTCAGTGCAAAACTAACTCCATATTTATACTTTGGTGCTAGACCTGTCTAGCGCCAAATTTATGGAGTTAAAGTCATGCAAAAATGGTGCAAGGGAGGGAGGAGGGGTCAAAAAATGGGGCAAAGCTTGCTTTGTCCCATTTTTTAAGACCTGGGTCAGGGCAGGTGTTAGGGGACCTGTGGGCCTATTTCCATGGTGGAACACCATGGAATATGCCCAGAGGTGGCCTCCCTAGGTCCCAGGGGCACCCCCACCCAAACTAGAGGGACTACGAGGATGGGGGACCCCATCCCAGGTAAGTACAGGTAAGTGCATTTTATTTTTGAAAGTGCCATAGTGGGCCCTGAAATGGGCCCCCATACATTGCACTGGGTGCAATGGCCATGCCCAGGGGACCCCTGTCCTCTGTGCTGGCCATTGTGGTGGTGGGCATGACTCCTGCCTTTTCTAAGGCAAGAGTCATGTGGCATGGTAGGTTTAGCATCATAAAATGACGCTAATCTGGTTAGAGTCATTTTTTTTTACTCTAACCTGCCTAAAGCCATTTTTTGGTGCTAAACCCTCTTCTTCCATACTGCCAGCCCCACCCAACTAAAGTCATTTTTTAAAACTCTAGCCTACCCTTTGCACCGGCTTGCACCATTCCCTAAATATGGTGCCTGGCTGGTGCACAGAAATGGTGCAAGCCGGTGCTAAACTTTTTGGTGCAAAACTGAGTTAGTGCAGTTTTGCAGCAAAAAGTAAAAATAAGGGTCATTATTTTGTAAGTTTGCGCCACTTTTGCGACAAAAAATGACGTTAATGCGGTGCAAAAAAAGTACAAATCAGGGCCTTGGTGCTAGATGGGTCTAGCACCAAAGTATAAATATGGAGTTAGATTTGCACCGAATTAGAGTAAAAAAAAATGACGCTAATTCGGTGCAAACAGAGTATAAATATGCAGCAGAGTATAAATATGCCCCTAAATATGGCGTTAAAGCCATAGAGTCATTTTTTGCACGGGAACGCCTACCTTGCATCTCATTAAGGCAAGGTAGGTCTCCACTTTCAAAAAATGACTTTAACTCCATAAATTTGGTGCTAGAGGGGTCTAGCACCAAAGTATAAATATGGAGTTAGATTTGCACCAAGTTAGACACTCTACAGAGGTGGGGTGGAGTGCCACATGGCCTGCATTCTGGAGGGGCCTAGCCTACGTAACTCGCCCTGGCCTAGGGAAACCCACAGCCCTCCTCCCCCACCCAGACCCCTCCACTGCACGCAAAGTCCGCTGAATTATGTTTTACTCACCCCCTTGTGTCTGCTGTGATGCCCTCAAGCGCCCATCCAACTCAGGGTAGGCCACCGCCAGGGTCCGGAACATCAGTGGGGTCATGGTGCGACGGGCACTCCTCCCACGTTGGGATGCCATCCCCAACTGAGCCTCCGCCGTCTTCTTGCCCCAGTGGCGAATGCCCTTCCATCTTTTACATCAGTGGGTGCCCCGTCTCTGGTGGACCCCCAGGGTCCGGACGTCCTTGGCGATGGCACGCCAAATGTCCTTCTTCTGGTGGGCGCTGACCTACATGACATGTACAGGGGAAGAAGAGAAGTCATTAGCAACTGCACCGTCGAAGTGAGTGGCCTCCATCCCTACCCTTGCATTGTGGCACATGCATTCACACTCCTTCATGCTCGCTGAACTCTGTCCCCTTCGTTCTCACAACCAGCCCTCTCCACACAGGCATAGCCTATACAATATGCTCCCTGTGTACTTACCTGTTGGTCTGGAGGACCGTAGAGTAGCGTGTACTGGGGGAGGACCCCGTCGACTAGCTTCTCCAACTCCTGAGCAGTGAAGGCAGGGGCCCTTTCCCCAGACGCAGCAGCCATTGTCTCTTCCAGACCGAGGTCACAGCAGCACTTGCAGGCAGTGTAGGTCCTCTCCTGTCGAAGATCAGGTATTGAGTGATTGAACAGATAGAAAATGGCGGTCACGTCTGTGGCGGTGACGTCCGCGGCGATGCGTATCATCCCCGCCGGCGCACTTTATCATTGGTTCCTGGGACCTATAGGGTCCAATGTTAACCAATGCAGCATTGCGCTGCGGTCTACGACCACCTACTGCAACGGTGTACAACGCCAGCGCAGTTACCTCACATCCCATTGTCCCACTTTAGAGGTCAGGCAGCCGCCATTTCAGGGGCCCACATGGCTTCATTTACTACTGCGTCACACATACCTAGGCCTACACTCAACACACATACAGGAAGAGTTTTGTATTTGGTGTCGTGTTCTGTGTAGCTGTGGGTACATATCTGGGAATTTGTTGTCTCTGTGGTCGCTGTTGTCCTTCTTAGGCACCGTCAGCTGGGACATTTGAGGAGATGGCGGAATCCTCCGGTGTACCGACCGCTGGTGGACCTGTTAACAAAGGAGGAGCGACATTTAGGTCCTTTATTTACACTTTTTGTTGCAAAACTGCACTAAGGCAGTTTTGCAACAAAAAGTTTTGCACCGGCTTGCACCATTTTTTAGCACCAGCTGGGCACCATATTTATGGAATGGTGCAAAGGGTAGGCTAGCTTAAAAAAAAATGACGTTAGGCAGTTTTGAGTCAAAATAAATGATTCTGACCAGATTAGCATCATTTTTTGACGCTAAGGGGCATATTTATACTCTGTTTGCACTGAATTAGCGTCATTTGTTTTTTACTCTAATTCAGTGCAAAACTAACTCCATATTTATACTTTGGTGCTAGACCCGTCTAGCGCCAAATTTATGGAGTTAAAGTCATGCAAAAATGGTGCAAGGGAGGGAGGAGGGGTCAAAAAATGGGGCAAAGCTTGCTTTGCCCCATTTTTTAAGACCTGGGTCAGGGCAGGTGTTAGGGGACCTGTGGGCCTATTTCCATGGTGGAACACCATGGAATATGCCCAGAGGTGGCCTCCCTAGGTCCCAGGGGCACCCCCACCCAAACTAGAGGGACTACGAGGATGGGGGACCCCATCCCAGGTAAGTACAGGTAAGTGCATTTTATTTTTGAAAGTGCCATAGTGGGCCCTGAAATGGGCCCCCATACATTGCACTGGGTGCAATGGCCATGCCCAGGGGACCCCTGTCCTCTGTGCTGGCCATTGTGGTGGTGGGCATGACTCCTGCCTTTTCTAAGGCAAGAGTCATGTGGCATGGTAGGTTTATCACCATAAAATTACGCTAATCTGGTTAGAGTCATTTTTTTTTACTCTAACCTGCCTAAAGCCATTTTTTGGTGCTAAACCCTCTTCTTCCATACTGCCAGCCCCACCCGACTAAAGTCATTTTTTAAAACTCTAGCCTACCCTTTGCACCGGCTTGCACCATTCCCTAAATATGGTGCCTGGCTGGTGCACAGAAATGGTGCAAGCCGGTGCTAAACTTTTTGGTGCAAAACTGAGTTAGTGCAGTTCTGCAGCAAAAAGTAAAAATAAGGGCCATTATTTTGTAAGTTTGCGCCACTTTTGCGACAAAAAATGACGTTAATGCGGTGCAAAAAAAGTACAAATCAGGGCCTTGGTGCTAGATGGGTCTAGCACCAAAGTATAAATATGGAGTTAGATTTGCACCGAATTAGAGTAAAAAAAATGACGCTAATTCGGTGCAAACAGAGTATAAATATGCAGCAGAGTATAAATATGCCCCTAAATATGGCGTTAAAGCCATAGAGTCATTTTTTGCACGGGAACGCCTACCTTGCATCTCATTAAGGCAAGGTAGGTCTCCACTTTCAAAAAATGACTTTAACTCCATAAATTTGGTGCTAGAGGGGTCTAGCACCAAAGTATAAATATGGAGTTAGATTTGCACCAAGTTAGAGTAAAAATAAATGACACTAATTTGGTGCAGAGTATAAATATGCCCCTTAATCATCACCTACAGGTTTGATCGTGCCACAATCCAGGAACTCAGTCCCCAGTTGGAGCCAGACCTGATTTCACCAATCCGCCATCCCACAGGTATCCCCCCTCAAGTGCAGGTGCTGTCAGTACTCCATTTCCTAGCAAGTGGGTCATTTCAGACAACAGTGGCCATGGCATCAGGGATGTCCCGGCCTATGTTTTCTAACGTATTGTCCAGAGTGTTGTCTGCCCTGCTGAAACACATAAGGAGCTACATCGTTTTCCCTCAGGTGGAGGATTTGGCTACAGTGAAAGGTGACTTCTATGCCCTGGGACATATCCCCAACATCATAGGTGCTATTGATGGCACCCATGTAGCTCTGGTCCCCCCACGCAGGAGTGAACAGGTGTACAGGAACCGGAAGAGTTATCATTCCATGAATGTACAGATGGTATGTTTGGCAGACCAGTACATCTCGCAGGTAAATGCTATGTTCCCTGGCTCAGTGCATGACGCCTACATCCTGCGGAATAGCAGCATCCCGTATGTGAAGGGTCAACTCCAGAGGCACCGGATGTGCCTATTAGGGGACTCTGGTTACCCCAGCCTGTGCTGGCTATTGACCCCAGTGAGGAATCCCAGGACCAGGGCAGAGGAACGCTACAATGAGGCCCATGGGCGGACTAGGAGGGTGATCGAACGCACCTTCGGCCTCCTGAAGGCCAGGTTCAGGTGCCTCCATATGACAGGTTGTTCCCTATTCTACTCACCAAGGAAGGTGTGCCAGATCATCATCGCCTGCTCGATGCTTCACAATCTTGCTTTGCGACGCCAGGTGCCTTTTCTGCAGGAGGATGGTCCAGATGACGGAGTTGTGGCAGCTGTGGAGCCTGTGGACAGTGATGAGGAGGAAGCTGAGGAAGAAGACATAGACAACAGGGAGTCAGTGATACAGCAATATTTCCAGTGACACACAGGTGAGAACAATTGTTTTACTATTACATTCACTTTCACACTTCTACCTCTATCCTGTCTGTCAATTAGTAGCAGTATTTGGTAACTGAGTTGTACATTTCCCTTACAGTTTCACAGGTGTGGTTACCAACGTGTGTCATCTGCTTGCATCCTTCATGGACTTGTGATGTGTGACATAGGTATGTTGGCATTACATTAGAAAACGCATTTTGTCACTGTCATTGCTAATATACATTTTCCAAATCACAGACTGACTCCAGATTGTTTTGTGGTTCAAGGGTGTTTATTAAAGTGATAATTATTGGAGGGGGTGGCAAAATGGTGATGGGTGATGGTGGAGGAATGTCCATGGCAGAGTCCAGTCTATTAGTCTCACAGGTGCACTGCCCATATGGGCATAGGAAGTGGAGCTGGGGCAGTTCAAATCTGGACAGGGTAACGAAGTGAGACAGTGGGAGGACAATCAGGGTGGTCTCATTTCCTGGCGGGGTCTTGCCATCTTGCTCTGTCCTGTTCCTGGATCTCAGGGACCACTTGCGGGGTGGTTGTCCATCTGCAGGAGGTGGGGTGCTGGCGTGGTGGTCCTGTGGCGGGGCGTCCTGTCCACTAGCGCCGGCAGAGGTGGTGGGCAGTTCATCATCCATGCTAGTGTCAGGGGCCCCTTGGAGTGCCACGGTGTCCCTCATGGTCTTTTGTATGTCCTTCAGCACCCCTACGATGGTGCCCAGGGCGGAGCTGATGGTTCTGAGCTCCTCCCTGAACACCAAATACTGTTCGTCCTGCAGGTGTTGGGTCTCCTGAAACTTGGCCAGGACCGTGGCCATCCTCTCTTGGGAGTGGTGGTATGCTGGAGGAGAGGGCCTCGTGGAGAGTGGGTTCCCTTGGCCTGTCCGCCCCCTGTCGCACAGCAGCCCTCCCAGTTCCCCTGAGTTCCTGTGCCTCTGTCCCCTGGACTGTGTGCCCACTACCACTGCCCCCAGGTCCCTGTTGTTGTTGGGGTGGTGGGTTATCCTGGGTTCCCTGTAGTGGTGGACACACCGCTGATTGACTTGTCCTGGGTACGGAGGTATGGGCCCGCTGGGTGGGTGCTGTGCTGGTGTTACCAGAGGGTGGAAGGTCAGTGTTGGGCTGTGCCTGTGCAAGGGGAACCGACTGTCCCGAGGCCCACAATGGACCGGGCTGGTCATCTGGATCCAGTTGGCCAGAGCTGCTGTCGTCACTGTGGGCCTCTTCTGTGGGTGGAGTGGAGATGTCTGGACCCTCCTGTGTGGTGACGTTACATTGTGGTCCTGCAGGGGTATAAGAGCATGATTATTGCATGTGTGTGTGTCATGGTGTGCAATGGGTGGGTGTACGTGTACCCCAGTGCAAGCATTCCTGTGTGGGGGCTTGTATGATGATGATTGGGGGGTTGTTATGGGTATGTGCAGTGAGCATGCTTTAGTGCTGGGTGTCCATGCTTAGTTGTGTCATGCAGGACTTGGTGTTGGGATGTGTGGTTTGTGTTATTAGTACATTAGTGAGGAGTTGTAGTGATAGGGGAGGGGGTGAGTGAAGGTGGGGGTGTGTGATAGCATGCAGGTAGGGTGGGGGATATGATAGTTAAGATTTGACTTACCAGTGTCCATTCCTCCACCAACTCCTCTGAGGCCCTCTGGATGCATGATGGTCAAGACCTGCTCCTCCCATGTTGTTAGTTGTGGGGGAGGAGGTGGGGGTCCGCCGCCAGTCCCCTGAATCGCGTTGTTGTGGCTGGAGACCACTGAACGCACCTTCCCCGTAGGTCGTTCCACCTCTTCCGGGTGTCCTCCCGATTTCTTGGATGCTGTCCCACAGCGTTGACCCTGTCGACGATTCTTCACCATAGCTCCATCTTCCTGGCTATGGAGGTGTGCTGCACCTGTGCTCCAAATAGCTGTGGCTCTACCCATAAGATTTCCTCCACCATGACCTTGAGCTCCTCCTTGGAAAACCTGGGGTGTCTTTGGCGTGACATGGGGTGGTGTAGGTGATGTGTGGGGTGGTGTATGTGTTGAGTGTGGTGATGTGTGGGGGTGTGGGGTGTTTTGAGCGTGGATGTTGTGTGGGTGATGGTGTTGTGTGCCTCTGTGTGGTGGGGTTGTCTATTGCTGTTGTCTCTCTCTGGCCTTCTTTCAGATTTTTTGGTCGTAGGGGTTTGTGGGTGATGTGGGTGTGTGTTTTATATTGTGTTGGGTGTGTGGGAGTGGTGTTTGTATGTGTGTCAGGTGTGTGTATTTCGAAATGTCCAATGTGGCGGTGTTTTGGAGATGTGTGTGTATTTTGAGCGCGGCGGTGTGTACCGCCAATGGAATGCCGCGGTTGAAAGACCGCTGCGTGGATTCGTGGGTCGTGATAGCATGGGCGTGTTTCTGTTGGCGTGACGGTGGAGGTTTTGTTATCGCCAGTTTATCACTGACCTTTGGTGTGGCGGACTTGTGTGGGTGTCTGAATTTCGGCGGATTCCGAGATGTGGGTCATAATAGCTGTGGCGGTATTCCACGGCTGCGGCGGTGTATTGGCGGTCTTCTGCACGGTGGTATGCGCCTTTTACCGCCAATGTTGTAATGACCCCCATAATTCCACATCAGTCCTGGCACAAACACACATGACCTTTCAATAATGACGGTGAATATCAAAGGTACAAGTGTTAAAAATGAATTGTCCATAACTTAGGAAGGAGTTATACTGTGAGGATTGGGGATCCTGGTTCCGGAGAGTCTACAACAAAAGGTTGTAGAAGTGGTTCACGAAGGACATCGATTTTTTTTCTCCACTTGACAATGGACATCATTTAATGGTGATTGTAGATGGATATTCATGTTTTCCTTTGGTTGAAGATTTTTCATGCATGACACATGAGAGAGTAATCAAAAAACTTGATGGCATCTTTTTTAAATGGGGCTTACCAGCCATTGTGAATTCTGACAATGGTTCACCATTCAACAACAAAGAGTTTAAAGGATTTCTGTAGCATCTGAACACAGAACATCAAAAAATCACACCCTTATGGCCACAGGCCAATAGACTTGCTAAGCATTTTATGTGAACGGTAAAGAAATCAATGCAGCAGGCAACTCTTGAGAAGCTCAGTCTAAAACACTACTGAGCTCTACGAGATTTTTGTTCAACACCCCACTCAACCACCGGAGAAAGTCCTGTGACATGGATGTTCGGGAGAGCAATGGCAACCAAGTTGCCTCAGTGGACAACAAAAAGAGATAGTAATGAAAACCTGATTTGTACAAGGGACTTGGTTCAAAAACAGAAAATGAAAGTGTATACAGACAAAAGATGACATGCAAACGACCTCTCATTCCATAAAGCAGATTTGGTGATCCCTTGACAGTTACAAAAAAGAAAATCTGATGCTCCTTACAATGAGGAACTTTTCAAGTAGTGTCTACCAAAAGACACATGGTGACTGCCCAACGACCTGGGAGGTCCGTTACCAGAGTCACCGGTTACAGCTTCTAGTAACTAGATCGGGTCAACAGATCAAGGCATCAATAAAATGAATTGATGCGATACAGTTGTACATATTTCTGTACATGTGGATCTTTGTGTCTGTCTCAAGATTGTCAAAAAATTTCAATTTTTCAATTAAGAGGGGGACATGTAGTGTCTTGCATGATTTAGAACAGAAACTTTCTGACTCCCCAAGGACTCTGTATCACTGTGATGTAGTCACTAAAATAGGATTTAATGAAAGCTTTGTTAAGAATGTTGGAGATCACAGGTACACACAGAGGAATAAAGATGTATGATGTACAGCTCTGTCTGTGGTCCAGCTATTCAGCAGGTACCAGACTGGGGAAGATGCTACATGTGGTTAATCAGTTTTAAGGTGGAGGCCCTCTTTTGGGGGGCTGATGCAGAGACTCCAGTAGTGGAGTTGTTTTTTCCACTCTATTGCAGAGAACACAAATAGTTTGGGGCCATAATCTCTTTCATTAATTTTTCAAAATTAAAATCAGTGTTCATTTCCTCTTCTTGCAGGAAAGACTGCCCTTATACAACTGCAAAAAGATCTGCTCTTTTTGTCTTCAACAGACTGGTTCTTCTTAACAATCCATTTACATATGACTGTAATATAGGGAGAGGTGAGATATGTGTAATTTGCCTTTGTGTAATTATGGAAAAGTTCTGAAAAGTTGGGTGAAATGCATATCTGGAATTTATCACTATATTTTAGCATGAGATGTGTCCATGCTTCCTTTTTCGGTTTGATGACACATTTAGAGCTAATAAAAAAATGGTGCAAAAACACGAATGCCACAATTGCATTTAGTTTGTTCAGGGTCGTTATAATTAGGTTAAGGTTTTCCATGAACAAAACCATAGAAATTCAACTGTTATAGTAGAGCTATTTCAAGTAACTATAACTCGTGCCCTAAGGTAACTATAACTCGCACCCTCACCAAGCACAGCTTTCTCATCAATAATTTTACTGCAAATGTTACAGAAGATTTCATGAGTGATGTGATATCTTGGATAATTAGCAGTGCATGGTGATGGCACCATGTATAGTTACCTTAGGCACAAGTTATAGTTACTTGAAAGAACTTGAAATATAACACCTGAATTTCTATGATTTTGTGCATGGAAAATCTGAACTTAACTATAACGTCCCTATAACCTTTGTTTTTTTAGTGAATTTCTAAGTTTTTTTTTTATTCAATGTCCTAACTATAATGTCCTGTAACCTTTTGATTTTTACAGTGAATTACTAGGATTTTTTTAACGTTAATTAAGATGCCCATCACAATGCATGGTGGGGCGGTTGGCCTGGCTCCCTAATTTCCTTATTTTCTGCAGTATCCTCAGTAGAAAATGCTTTCAGTTTACCACTTTGATTCCATCAAGACAGCATTCAGATGTGAAACACTTTTCGCATAAGTTCAGAATTTTAGCACTCTAGTTGCTAATTAGAATACTGTAAGCTGCTGATCACCAGGGAGTTAACAGGCAGTCTGCTGCTGGTGTTGAAAGCAACACAAAAGTTTGTTTCCAGTCCAGGGAGGACCTTACCTGGCAGTTCGGGCTGGACTGTTCCCATGGGGAACAGGGTCAAGACTGAGTTGCATATTGCTGGGTCCAAACTCGGGTGGCATGGTGAGCAAAAGAACAATGGATTAAACCCAGATCTGTGACTGAGGGTGAGTGTTTGAAAAGTTTACACACTCCGTCGATCATCCTTTTGTGTTGCTGGTGTTGAGAGTGCATGTTTCAGTCCGCATACAGGAATTTTTAAATGACATATAGGAGAAATATATTCTCACAAAAACATGTGCTAATTTTTCTTATACAGTACTTACCATAATTTATATGACAAAATGAACCCTCCTCATTTTGTTCCTTTCTAAATTAAATGTTTTAAGTTTTACCAGTTTTACCAGTTAGATTCAATCAAGATGGCTTCAGGTGTGCACTCTTTTGTCATTGGTAAAACTGCTATCATTCTAGTTGCTCTTTATAACACTCTGGAAGGCTGCAGTAGAATTTAAGGGAATCACCTGATAGGTTGCTTCTGTTGGAAGTAGAAAAGTAAGGTGTTTTAGAACTCTCTTAAAATGTGTTTCTTTATACAGCACTAGCCATAATTTCTATGAGAAAATGAACCCCTCATTTTGTTCCTTTCTAAATTAAATGTTTTAAGTTTTACCATTTTGATTCAATCAACATCTCTTTAGGTGTGCCGCACTTTTGACATAAGCAACACTGTTAGCTCTCTGGCTGTTCTTTAGAACACTCTGGGAGGTTGCAGTAGAACACAAAGGAAACAGAGGAATCAACTGACAAGCTGCTCCTGTTGGAAGTACATGTTTTACTGAGAATGTCAGACTTCATTCTCATATGGCTGAGAAAGATGGTGTGAATTTACAGAAAACGTGCTCTCATTTTAGCTGCTGGAGCACCTTCAATAACCTATAGAGAAAACAGTTCTCTCTCAAACATGATTCAGGAAAATCCCAGCAGGGTCAAATTTCCTTAGAACACACCACAAATCCTAAAATTCGAAGATTCGACAAATAACACCGAAGATATATGCAAGTCAAAAAATATTTTTTGCCATTGGAAACATTGTCCTAACTATAACTACCTACTGGCAAACGCCAGTAGGTTATATATATATATATAAAAATTCATTTTAAAAAACAAAGGTTATAGGGACGTTATAGTTTGTACATGCACAAAAAAATAGAAATTCAGCTTGAAGTACCTGTGACTAATACCCTAAGGTAACTATAACTCTCGCTTTGCACAGTTTTCTCATCAATACTTTTGCAGCAAATGTTACAGTGATATTATTAATGATGTCTTAGAAGATGTAATGAGTGATGTACTTTCTGGTGTAATTAGCAGGGCTTGGCGAGAGCGCGAGTTATTGTTACCTTAGGGCACAAGTTATAGTTGCTATGCCTGGGCAGAACTTACAGTGTTCTGCTGTGTGCAATTCCACGAAGTGGTTGAAAAACTCTGAAAGAACTCCGTCTCACTCTGCAAGTGGAAAGAGTTGTGCTCAGCCACCCGTTCATGCTGGTGGGTGTGAGTAGTGCATTCCGCGTTGTGAAGCAAGTATGATCGGCATCGTGCAGTTGCATGAACATGCATCCACTTTGCTTTCCTCTTTCTGTGCATGGTACTGGCCCTAATTTTTAATCTAGTCTCTAGCTCTGTAGTCCTTCTCTTATCCCACTTACCAACCCCTGTTTTCTCTTTATTATAATAGTGTTTTAATATTTGTGCTCGTGTATTTTAGTTTTTTTTATCTTTTTTGATATTTTCTGTGATTTTTTTTGTCATTTTCTTTGTTTTCCTTTAACCTCCTCATTTCTTCCTTTCTGTTCATTCTCTTCCCTATTTCTTTTTTCCCCACCCAGTGCTATGTGAGTATGGGTGAGGCAGTGCCAGAGCAGGGTGTGCACTAACTGCACTCCTTGTAGTTGCCGGCGCTGCCAAGGAGTACAGCCCGTGACATTTTCACTGAGGCAAAGGTGGCTGTACTAGTTTTTTTTGGGCAGTTCCTTCTCCCCTTAATGCTGGCAGCAGGCTGCAGGCCCTGGAGTGGGCACAACCTGAGGCAGCATCAATTTTTGTGAGGGAGGTTGTGTCGGTGTGTGTGAAGGCATACTGGAGTTCAGCGTACCTAGCGGCAGATGAAACATCGCTAGGCCGACATCCTCGACTGGGAGCAGAACCTGCTTGACTTGTTGGGTGTCCAGATTGCGGTTCATGGTGAGTAATTACTAATTATTAATTGTTTCCTACAATACTATTTTGTTTGCAAAAAGCATGCTGCTCACACTCAGAGGTATGTTAAGTTCAGACAAAGTTACGAATATTATGTGATCCAATTTGATCAAGACAGGGGCTGGGGTTACCTACTCGTTCTAGTCACTGTAGACACTTGGGCCCATATTTATACTTTTTTTGCGGACAGTTGCGTGATTTTTTTATGCAAAAGCGGTGCAAACTTATAAAATACGATTGAATTTTGTAAGTTTGCACTGCTTTTGCATCAGAAAGTGGTGCAAACGCTGGCTGAGAAAGTATAACTATGGGCCTTGATTGGGCTGATTATTTAGTAAGTCATGCAGACTCTTCTGCCCTGTCACTAAGATAGTGGTAATGTAGTAGTGATATCAGTGACGTAGCCTCCACATTAGTAGCTCCAAATGTGGTTGAGGAAATTAGGAATAAGTCATCTTGATACTAGTAATATAGGCAATCTGATTTGGAAAATTACAATCACAATATGCTACTGCATTTGCCTTTGCCTGTCAAAATATTTTCTAGGTGATTAACTGTACCACTAATCTGTTTTTGTTATCTTTTTTATTTCTTACATCAGGACCCAAGGGCAAGAAGAGGGCACCGGAGGGTCAGGCAGAGGCTGGTGGGTGAAATTACCACAGCCAACACCAGTGATGCAGCTGATGGCTCTGCTGGCCCAGGTATGTTATCGTTAATATTATTTATTTCTCTAACTTTTACTCTCCACATTAAAATAATTTTTCCTTCTTTCTATAATACTGTGAAATTTTTTTCAAATCCTCTTCGTTGTACTTAATGTTTGTTAATTCTTGTTATCCCTCCTTGCGTTATCCCTTTTTCTATATTTCTTGTTTCTGTAGCTGACTTCCTCTTGTCTGTACTAATCTGTAGCTTTCTTCCTCTTGGTTATTAAGCTTTCCCTTTCCCCTACCTCATATACCCTGTGGTCTGGTACTGTAAGACTAAAAGAATAGATTAGGTACTCTACTGTGAAGAATGCAGAGTTTGCAGACCCAAGTAAGCTATTCTACGCTTGTTTGTTCAGAAGGCTTTCTATTTTTTGTTCATGCTCAAATGACAAGAGAGTGGCCACAGTTATGATGACCCCCCCATTGCTGTGTTGTATTTTTTATTCAGTATCCTAGCAGTTTCTATGACAGTGCAGCATGCTATGAAAGTAGTATGAAGATGGTCCCATTGCATTTGCCAACCAAAACCACATATTCTTCACTGACACAATTTATTCTACCCCTTCATTGTGCTTCAAATGTCTCCCAGTCATCGCCATATCTCTGTCCCCTACATTACGAAAATTTTCCAGTTGGCTTGACTATCTGGCTTTTCTAAAATTGTCAACAAATAAATTGCCCAAAGTGATGTTTTAGATAGAAGAGAACATACCGTGAACCAAACTTTAGTCATGTACTGAGGTTGCATTTTGTTAAAAATAAATAAAAAGGGGAGGCATATCTGGCATCTGAAATGTGTAATGTTTTTTCAAGCTGCACAGAACGCCAGTCCCGGGGCCAGCACCAGTGCGCCAGACAATGCAGAAATTGAAGGGGGATCCTCTGCAGTGGCAAGGATTGGCGATGGTAATTCACACTGCTTGGTTGCTGACAATTACTAGTATACCCACTGTATTTGTTAAGCGAGGCGAGCCACTATCATCCATGACCTCCCTGCCCATAGCATTTTGCGACCCATGGGCCATGACCCAACTAACTGCAGCATGGTTCAATTCGACACTGCAGTGTTGGCTGTGCAATGTGTGTCTGCTTCTGTTAATGAGCATTTACAAAGCTTTCAATGGATTGCAAACCGAAACAAAAAACAAAGGGGGTCATTACAACATTGGCGGTAAAAGCCGCTTACCGCCATGCAGAAGACCGCCAACACACCGCCGCGGCCGCGGGATTCCGCCACGGTCATTATGACCCACAGCTCAGAATCCGCCAAAATCCAGACACCCACACAAGTCCGCCACACCAAAGGTCAGTGATAAACTGGCGATAACAAAACCTCAACCGTCACGCCAACAGGAATACGCCCACACTATCACGACCCATGAATCCACGCAGCGGTCTTTCAACCGCGGTATTCAATTGGCGGTACATACCGCCACACTCAAAATCCACACACATTTACAAAACACATCCACATTGAATAATTTGAAATACACACACCTGATACACATACACACACCACTCCCACACATCCAATACAATTAAAAAAAAACACACACCCACATCACCCACAAACCCTTACGTCAACAATTGCAACAGAAGGCCAGAGAGAGACACCACCAGAAAGAACAATAACATCCACAGGCACCCTTCACCATCACTCACACAACATCCAAGCACCTCACACAACACATCTCTAAATATCACCCCACACATCACAACACACCACCCCACACATCACCCACACCACCCCATGGCCCCGCAAAGACACCACAGGTTCTCTGAGGAGGAGCTCAGGGTTATGGTGGAGGAAATCATCCGGGTAGAGCCAAAGCTATTCGGATCACAGATGCAGCACACCACCATAGCTAGGAAGATGAATCTATGGCGAAGAATCGTGGACAGGGTCAAAGCAGTGGGACAGCACCCAAGAACACGGGATGACATCAGGAAGAGGTGGGACGACCTACGGGGGAAGGTGCATTCCGTGGTCTCAAGACACCACCTTGTGGTTCAGAGGACTGGCAGCAGACCCCCACCTCCTCCCCCAGAACTCACTACATGGGAGGAGCAGGTCTTGGCTATACTGCATCCCGAGGGCCTCGCAGGAGTAGCTGGAGGAATGGACTCTGGTAAGGCAAATCTTTCACTACTTAATCCCCCACCCACCTGCATGCTATCACATACCCCGACCCTCGCCCTCACCCCCATCACTCCAACTCCTCACGTATGTCCCAATATCACAAAACACACATCCCAAACCCAAGCCCTGCATGTAACACCAAAGCATGGACACCCATCACCAAAGCATACCCACTGAACTTACCCATACACCCCCCTAAACCATTATCACACAAGGTCCTACACAGGAATGCAAGTATTGGGGTACAGGTCACCCACCCATTGCACACCATGGCACACACAGATGCAACAATCATGCCTTTACACACCTGCAGGACCCCTACCCACTGTCACCGGACAGGAGGGTCCAGACATGTCCACTACACCCACAGAAGAGGCCCACAGTGATGACAGTAGCTCTGTCCAACTGGATCAAGATGACCAGCCCGGCCCATATGGGACCTCGGGACAGTCGGTTCCCCTCACACAGGCACAGGCCACTACAGAGCTATCCCCCTCTGGAAACACCAGCACAGCACCCACCCAGCGGGACCATCCCTCTGTCCCCAGAACACGTCAATCAGCAGTGTGTCCACCACTACAGGGAACCCAGGCTAACCCACCGCCCCAACAACACCAGGGACCTGGGGGCAGTGGCAGTGGGCACACGGTTCAGGGGACAGAGGCCCAGGAACACAGGGGAACTAGGAGGGCTGCTGTGCGACAGTGGGAGGACAGGCCCAGGGAAGACACTCTCCACAAGGCCCTCTCCAACATCATGGGAGCCTACCACCATTCCCAGGAGACAATGGCAACGGTACTGGCCAAGTTTCAGGAGACCCAGCGGCTGCAGGAGGAACAGTATCTGGGCTTCAGGGAGAAACTAAAATCCATCAATTCCACCCTGGGCACCATTGTAGGGGTGCTGAAGGAACTCGTCAACACCAGAAGGGACACTGTGGCACAACAAGGGGCCCCTGACACTAGCCTGGACGATGAATTGCTTACCACCTACGCCGGCGCTAGTGGACAGGAGACACCACTACAGGACCACAACACCACCACCCCACCCCCTGCAGATGGAGAACCACCCCGCAAGCGGTCCCTGAGATCCAGGACAAAGACAGAGAACAATGCCAAGACCCCCGCCAAGAAATGAGACCACCCTGAATGTCATCCTTCTGTCCCACTTTGTCACCCTTTCCATACTTAAACTGCCCCAGCTCCACTTCCTATGCCCCTTTGGACAATGCACCTGTGAGACTAATAGACTGGACTCTGCCATGGACGTTCCTCCACCATCACCCCTGATCATTTTACAACCCCCTCCACTATTTAGCACTTAAATAAACACCCTTAAATCACAAAACAATCTGGAGTCAGTCTGTGCTTTCACAATTGTGTATTTTCAATAACTGAGGGAAATAGCAATGTCCATTGTATTGTCAACATAACCTATGTCACACAGCTCTAGTCCGAGCGGAAACAAAGCAGATGTCACACAGTGAGACCCACATCTGTGAAATCGTAAGGGAAAATGACAACTCAGTGACCATACACTGGGTGAAAATGACAGACAGATGAGAGGTAGTAGAATTAAATCAGATGTAGCAGGCAGTGTTGTCTTCTTACCTGTGTCTCACTGGAAGTATTGGTGGATCACCGTGTTCCTTTTGTCTATGTCCTTTTCTTCTGCTTCCTCGTCTTCACTGTCCACAGGCTCCACAGCTGCCACAATAACTCCATCTGGACCATCCTCCTGCAGAAAAGGCACCTGTTGTCCCAAAGCCAAGTTGTGAAGCATACAGCAGGCCACGGTGATCTGGCATACCTTCTTTGGTGAGTAGAATAGGGAACCACCTGTTATATGGAGGCACCGGAACCTGGCCTTCAGGAGGCCGAAGGTCCACTCTATAATTCTCCTAGTTCACCCATGGGCCTCATTGTAGCGTTCCTCTGCCCTTGTCCTGGGATTCCTCACAGGGGTCAGTAGCCATGACAGGTTGGGGTAACCAGAGTCACCTGCAAATGGCGAGGGACAACTGTTAGACACACACTAACTCATAGGGACATACCCAGACACCTATTCACACTGTATAGGGTCCATGTCCTCACCTAATAGCCACATACGGTGCCTCTGGAATTGCCCCATCACATAAGGGATGCTGCTATTCCTCAGAATGTAAGTGTAATGCACTGAGCCAGGACATTTGCCATTCACATGGGAGATGTATTGGTCGGCCAAACACACCATCTGCACATTCATCGAATGGTAACTCTTCAGGTTTCTGTACACCTGTTCACTCCTGCGTGGGGGGACCAAGGCCACATGTGTCCCATCAATGGCACCTATGATGTTGGGGATATGTCCCAGGGCATAGAAGTCACCTTTCACTGTAGGCAAATCTTCCACCTGAGGGAAAACGATGTAGCTGCGCATGTGTTTCCGCAGGGCAGACAACACTCTGGACAACACGTTGAAAAACATAGCCTGGGACATCCCTTATGCTATGGCCACTGTTCTTTGAAAATACCAACTTGTTAGGAAATGGAGTACTGACAGCACCTGCACTAGAGGGGGGATTCCTATGGGATGGCGGATAGCTGACATCAGGTCTGGCTCCAACCGGGCACACAGTTCCAGGATTGTGGTACGATCAAGTCTGTAGGTGATGATCACATGTCGCTCCTCCATTGTCGACAGGTCCACCAGCGGTCTGTACACCGGACGATGCTGCCATCTCCTCACCTGCCCCAGCGGACGTTGCCTATGGAGGAAAACAGTGAGCAGAGGGTCAACCAAATCTGAGGTACGTAAACACAACTTAATCAGAAAATGTTTGTAAATCAACATATGGCTGTATTAGTGTTTAAGCGAGGCCTAGATATGTGTGACGCAGTCCAAAATAATGCCATGTGGGCCCCTGAAATGGCGGCTGCCTGACCTGTAAAGTGGGACAAGGGGATATGAGGTAACTGCGCTGGCGTTGTACACCGTTGCGGTAGGCGGTAGAAGACCGCGAGGCAATCCTGCATTGGTTAACATTGGACCCTGTGGGTCCCAGGAGCCAATGACGATGTACGTCGGCGGTGATGGTACTCACCGCCGCGGACGTGCCCGCCTTTTTCTCTCTGTTCAATCACTTGATACCTGATCTTCGACAGGAGAGGACCTACACTGCAAGTGCTGCTGTGACCTCTGTCTGGAAGAGACAATGGCTCGTGTGTCTGGGGAAAGGGCCCCTGCCTTCAGCAAGGAGGAGTTGGAGAAACTAGTGGATGGGGTCCTCCTCCAGGACACGTTACACTACGGTCCTCCAGACAAACAGGTGAGTACACTGTGAGCATGCTGTATGGGCAATGCCTGTTTGGAGTGGTGTGGATGAAAGATAGGGGGGGGAGAATAAGGCGTGCATGAAACGACGGTGAGTGCATGTGCGTCATGGCAATGGTAGGGATGCGGGCCAATGACTGTGACGGGGCGGATGGTTATATCTTCTCCTTTTCCCCTGTACTATTCCTGTAGGTCAGCGCCCACCAGTAGAAGGATATTTGGTGTGCCATTGCCAAGGAAGTCCGGACCCTTGGGGTCTACCACAGACGGAGTACCAACTGCCGTAAAAGATGGGAGGACATTCGCCGCTGGAGCAAGAAGACGGCAGAGGCCCAGCTGGGGATGGCCTCCCAACTTGGGAGGGGTGCCCGTCGCACCATGACCCCCTTGATGTTCCGGATCCTGTCGGTGGCGTACCCGGTGTTGGATGGGCGCTTGAGGGCATCACAGCAGCCACAAGGGGGTGAGTACACTCTCATTCAGCTGATTCAGCGCACATTGTAGGTGTCTGGGTGGGTGAGGTGGGCTGTGGGTTCCCCTAGGCCAGGGCGAGTTTAGTGGGCAAGGTCCCTTCTGAAGGCAGGCCCTGTGGCATGCCGCCCTACCTGTGTACAGAGCCAACTACACCTAGTCAGGCTCTTGTGACATCCATGTGTGCAGCAATCGGGCACAGCCTTGTAACCCATGTCCCTGTGATTGATTATGGAACTCCAAGTGCACGGCGTAGTGCAGGGGGCTTGTGTGTCTGTAGTGTCCGCCAACGGTAGCGGTATTGCGTGCACTCAACATGTCTTTCTTCTTTCTCCCCCCCCCCCTTTTTGAGGTCTCCCTGTTCTTGTGTGCATTAGCATCATCAGGCGGAGGAGCAGTGGCACCGGAGCAGGAGGGAGCTGCATCCCACATGGCCCTGGAGGGTGACACAACGGAGTCTGAATTCACCAGTGGGACGGAGGGCGTGGGGAGCTCCACGGCGGGACAGGAGCTGAGACCAGCAATACGGACTCCTCCTCTGATGGGAGCTCCCTTGCGGTGGTGGCCCATCTGTGCCCCCCGCATCTACAGGTACAGCCGCCACCACCCCTACCAGCACCGCCCTCCCAGCAGCCCCTCAGCGTTTGCCCCGTGGCCGCTCACCCAGGAGGGTGGGCATCTCCTTCGCCCCAGGCACCTCAGCCCCTGCCCCTGTCACCCCTGCTGCCCTCAGTGAGGAGGCCATTGACCTCCTCAGGTCCCTCACTGTTTGGCAGTCTACCATTTTGAATGCCATCTAGGGTGTAGAGAGGCAGTTGCAAAAAACCAATGCATACCTGGAGGGCATTCATTCTGGTCAGGCAGCCCAACAGTGAGCTTTTCAGACTCTGGCCTCAGCACTGATGGCAGCCATTGTCCCTGTCTCTAGGCTCCCCCCTCCAACTTCCTCCACCCAGACCCAAACCCCTGTACCTCAGCCGATCCCAAGCACACCATCAGACCAGTATGCACACACGTCAACACACAAGGGAAGCTCAGGCAAACATAAGCACCACATATCCCACAGGCACTCACACAAGCATCATACACATGCAGACATACCAACATCCACTGCTTCCACTGTGTCCCCCTCCTCCTCTTCTCTCTCCTCCCTCCCTGTTTCGTCTCCACTCACACCTGCATGCACTACATCGTCGGTCACTACCTCCATCACCAGCACACCCACCACCACACCCCACTCACGTGCACTCACCACCCCCACTACCATTCACACATCCCCTGTGTCCTCTCCCAGTGTGTCTGTGAGCCCACCACCCAAGGTACACAAACGCAGCCACAAACCCACCCAACAGCCATCCACCTCACAACAGCCTCCAGCCCATGCACCTTCACCCAATGTCAGCAAAAGTACACCTCCTACAACCACTACCTCTTCCTCTACTCCCAAAACCCCTCCATATACCCGTCCCAGTGTGCCCAACAAACATTTCCTGTCCAACCTTGACCTCTTTCCCTCACCTCCCCCACCCCTTCAGTCTCCTAGGGCCCGCCTCTCCAGGTCCCAACCCAGCGCCTCAGCCACAACATCTGCGGGAACAGTGGTGCCAGTAGTAACCGGCTTCTGGAGTGTGCCAGGCAGCAGGACAGCCAGTGTGGCAAGGAGCCAGAGCACAGACAGTCCCCCACCTCAAAAGCATAAAAAGTTTGCCAGTGCCCGGCGGGAGAGAGGAAAAAAATCTGCCACCAAAGCCGCTCCCAGGCGTACAGTTGGGAGTGTGGAGACAACTGCGCCACCATCCAAGGTGGGGAAGGGGCACAGTAAAACCGACAAGTCTGGGAAAACCTGCATGGCAGACAAGACCGCAACAAGCACTGCTGCCAAGGACACCGCTGCCGCCACCAGCACCGCTGAACAGTACACCGCTGCCACCAGCATCGCTGAACAGAACACTGCCGCCACCAGCGACGCTGCCAAGGACACCGCCATCACCACCACCGCTGAACAGGACACCGCCGCCACCAGCACCGCTGAACAGGACACCGCCGCCACCAGCACCGCTGCCAACGACACCGCCACCACCAGCACCACTGAACAGGACACCGCCGCAACAAGCACCGCAGGCCAGTGAGCTCCAAAGATTCTCCAGGTCCCAACCCAGCACCTCAGCCACAACATCTACGGGATCAGTGGTGCCAGTAGTAACCGGCTTCTGGAGTTTGCCAGGCAGCAGGGCAGCCAGCGTGGCAAGGAGCCAGAGCACGGACAGTCCCCCACCTCAAAAGCATAAAAAGTTTGGCCAGTGCCCGGCGGGAGAGAGGAAAAAAATCTGCAACCAAAGCCGCTCCCAGGGGTACAGTTGGGAGTGTGGAGACAACTGCGCCACCATCCAAGGTGGAGAAGGGGCCCAGTAAAACCGGCAAGTCTGGGAAAACCTGCACGGCAGACAAGACCACAACAAGCATCGCTGTCAAGGACACCGCCGCCACCAGCACCGCTGAACAGGACACCGCCGCCACCAGCACTGCTGCCAAGGACACCGCCGCCACCAGCACCGCTGAACAGGACACCGCCGCCACCAGCACCGCTGAACAGGACACTACCGCCACCAGCACCGCTGTCAAGGACACCGCCGTCACCAGCACCACTGAACAGGACACCGCCGCCACCAGCACCGCTGAATAGGACACCGCCGCCACCAGCACCGCTGCCAAGGACACCGCCGCCACCAATACCACTGAACAGGACACCGCCGCAACAACCACCGCAGACCAGTGAGCGCCAAAGATTCTGACGCTACTGAGGCCGTCACGAGCAGGATGAAGCATTCTGGGCACAAAGCCCCCTCCAGAACCAGTGGAGAAAGGCATCCACTACCTCAGTCCTTGGCAGGATGAAGCACTCTGGGCACAAAGCCCCCTCCAGAACCAGTGGAGAGATCCATCCACTACCTCAGACCTTGGCAGGATGAAGCACTCTGGGCACAAAGCCCCCTCCAGAACCAGTGGAGAAAGGCATCCACTACCTCAGTTCTTGGCAGGATGAAGCACTCTGGGCACAAAGCCCCCTCCAGAACCAGTGGAGAAAGGCATCCACTACCTCAGTCCTTGGCAGGATGAAGCACTCTGGGCACAAAGCCTCCTCCAGAACCAGTGGAGAGATCCATCCACTACCTCAGTCCTATGCAGGATGAAGCACTCTGGGCACAAAGCCCCCTCCAGAACCAGTGGAGACTGTTATCCACTTGGGAGACTGTGGCTTTGCTCTTCCCAGGATGCAGCAGTGGGCAAACCACCCACTGTAGAGACTTGAGAGACTGTGGCTTTGCACTCCCCAGGATGCAGCAGTGGGCAAACCACCCACTGTAGAGACTTGAGAGACTGTGGCTTTGCACTCCCCAGGATGCAGCAGTGGGGAAACTACCCACTGTAGAGACTTGAGAGACTGTGGCTTTGCACTCCCCAGGATGTAGCAGTGGACAACCCACCCACTGTAGAGACTTCAGAGACTGTGGGTTTGCACTCCCCAGGATGCAGCAGTGGGCAACCCACCCATTGTAGAGACTTGAGAGACTGTGGCTTTGCACTCCCCAGGATAAAGCAGTGGGCAACCCACCCACTGTAGAGACTTGAAATACTGTGGCTTTGCACTCCCCAGGATTTTATTTCTATCTGATGCCCCAGCAGTGTTCTCTCCATCTTGTTCGTGTATTGAGTGTGGGCCTCACCCATGCATTTTGGGCCCAGTGGTCCATGGACTATGATGGTGGAATCCCTTGGACTTGCATTCTTGGTGAATATATTTGTTTATAGTGTGAATATCTTTATATAGGTATATACTTTTGATTCATGTATTTGAATATATTACAATCATTCAACTCAATTCCTTCTGTCCTTGCATTCTTCCAGGGGGGGTTGGGAGGTGTAACTGTAATGTATCATGATGTATTAGTGTGTGTGTTGTCGTGGGTGAGGGTGGGGGTGTTGCGTGTGTGTGTCACTCTCTTTTCCCTCCCTCCTTCCCTGTGTCGTAGGTACAGTACTCACTGTGGTCTTCGCCACTGTCTTTGTTGTTCCTGGTAGGAAGATAAAGGCTGACAGTATCTGGAGCTCGGGTTCCATGGCGTCCTGATTCCTCGTAGGGTGTGTAGAGGTGAGCCTTTTCCCTTCCAAGTCCTGTTTCTGCTGTGTTTTTGTTCGCGATGAATCCGCCCCAGAAAAGGTGGCGGATTGGACTGTTGTAATTCTGTGGGCGGTACATTGTCCTCTGCCTGTCTGTTGGCGGTTACCGCCACGGTGTTTGTTTGTACCGCCTTGGAGGTCGGGGTGTTAAAGTGGCTGTGTATGTTGGCAGTTTCCGCCACGGTCGTGATTCCAATCTATTTTCCGCCGGCCTGTTGCCGGTTTTACTGCCGCTTTAACACCGACCGCCAGGGTTGTAATGACCACCAAAGTGTCTTTTCCTTCCCTCCCAGTGCCCATTCAGTCACCTCCTAGTACTTCACGTCTTTATTCGTTCTTAAGTTCTGTCCCAGCCTACCAAAAACTATGAAAAAACATTCTTGGCATGTGCCACATGGTACAGGTCAAGTGATTTACACATTTATTTAATGGCTTCCATAATGTATTTATGCTTGTTGAATTTTTTCTTTTTCGATATTCATCAACTTTCAGTTTCAACTACAAAGACTTAGTAAGCCTAAGCTTTGGTACATAATGATCAATAACACCCCCTAGTCTATAGCAAAACCTCTACTGTACCTACCTGTACCTACCTGTCCTTTTTTCTGTACCTTGCCCTCCAGTAGAATAAGTCAAGTTTCCTTCACCTGTCCTTTTTCCTGTACCTTTCCCTACAGCAGAGTAAGTCAAGTTTCTTTCAATTACTGTCAAACAAATGTGTTTGATTGAAATATTTTGTATTTGAGGGTGAGGCCAGATAGTGAATTGGGATTAAGTGCCTGTGATTTCATATTTTGCAGATGAGATACTCTGTGACAAATGTTCCAATAAAATCTAGATATTACGTTTCTTTCCTTGTATTGCACTGCATCGTTTTTCCAACAGACTACTTATGGCAGACAGGATATCTATTATCCACATGTTATGCCTGACGTGTGCAGCATAAATTAATCATGTGCCTTTTTGGAGTCAAGGTAGAACTGAAAGGCATTTGGAGAAGAGCAGGGCCATTGGAATCAAAGTAAGAGAATTGTTCATTGCAGCGGCCACAACTGCAGACTGCTGAGAGTAGCAAATTTGATATTGTACCTGAGGTGCAAGCTAGCACGCCTCTATTCATTTAGCACAAACAAGAATAGAATACATCCACCATGGAGTACAAGAATATTTACACTCCATGGTGGATGATGCCTTACTCCTTAATAAGAGTTATTTTGTTTCCACACAAAGGGCCTCATTACGATTTTAAGCGGTCTTTAGGCAAGACCGCCACGATGGCAGCTGCCAAAACACCGGCATTTGACGGTCTTCTGTATTACAACCCACACCCTGAAGACCGCCAAAAAACAGCCAAAATTCTGAAACTGCCACAACACTGGTGGACGGAAAAGAGGCAGTCCCACCACCAGCACCGCCAGACCGACACAAATCTGTCCACCAGATTACGATCCCCAAATCAGCACAGCGGTACTACCATGGCAGAAAAACATTGGCGGTGCGAGCCGCCACGTTCAGAAACCACAACTGATAGAAAAGAACTCCACATTGGACAGTTTTAAGTTTTAAAACCACACACCTGACACACCTGACACACATCCACACACCCAACACACTTGTCACAATGGCCTCCATAGCAGGGGTATTGAGGGACATCAACCACCCTGCGTGATATAGCTAGCCACCTTCATGCCCCTTTCACTAGCAACGCTACAGCTGACCCCTCTACATTAGCTGCAGCTAGTGGAACCGAGGTCCTGCCAGGGTGGCCCAAGCCTCAGACATCCCTCCCTGTGTAGTGGAAGAACCCTCCTGCAAACTTGGACATCCGTCCAGACATCAGGCTGCAGCAGATGCCAAAACCAAACCCACTGCCAGGAAGTGAGCCTCTCCTGATTTCCGCCCTTGTGTGCCTCTGATACACCCTGTTGATTTCTGAATCCTAACTCCATTTTACCATGGGACAAGGACACGGGACCTGTGTGACCAAATGTTGTAGTAGCTACTCTGATAAATCAATCTCCCATGACTCCACTCATCACATCATTATGCTGTAAACTTTGATTTGACTACTCACAAAACTGATATGCACAATAAACCACTTATGGACACATCTACCGTACATATGTGCTTAATAGTACAACAACATTTGTCCTTCAACACAAATATCATCTGGTAATGGCCCCCTGATTCCAATTGGCAATGTAATGGCCATCAGATGGAGGCCCCCTCAACAGGACACATATGACAACAGTTATGTCACTGGACAGATGTCACAGTATGAGTTTGAAATCCACAACGACACCAGGGTATAGACCGGTCAGGCATCTGCAATTAGAGCAAGACAGAGAGTACCATCAGGATGGAAGGCATGAGTACACAGTAATCACATGTATTGGCAATCGACTGTGCGCCTAATGTAGTATGATTACAAATCATAGGACCTATACAGCACAAGGTTCTGGGCCTCTCTGTCTCTCCCTCCCACTCTCTCTATTTGTGTGCATCAGCATCGGCAGGTGAAGGAGACAGGGCACAGGTGAGTGGGGATGCTGCTGGCCAAGGGACCCAGTGTGCTGCAACCAGCGACAGTGGGGGACCCAGGGACCTGGAGGGTGAGGGGAGAGCCACAGGAGAGACCGGAACATCATCATCCTCTGAATCCTCCTCCAGTGGACACTCCCTGGGGGTGGTGGACCCATCTGGGACCACCCCAGCACCATCTTTGTCTGTTACCCCTCTTACTACCACCACCCTCCCTGTAGCTCCCCACCTGGTTGTCTGTGCCCACTCACCAAGGAGGGACGGCATCTCATGCACCGCAGGCACCTCTGCCCCAGTCAGCCCTGCTGCCCTCAGTGAGGAGGCTATTGACCTCCTGAGGTCGATCTCTGTGGGTCAGTCGACGATCGTGAATGCCATCCAGGGACTTGCAGCTCAAGCTGTAAGGCAATGTGTTCCTAGAGGGTATCATGGTGGACTGGCTGGCCTACAGAGATACTTTCAGGCACTGGCCTCCGCACTGTTGGCAACCAGTCACCCTTTGTCTCTCATCCCCCTCCATCTTCCTCTACCCAGTCCCACACTCCTCCTCCCTGTCACAGCCAGAGCACATAGACAGACAAGCATGCATCCACCTCAACAGACAAGGATACCGCAGTCAAACACAATCACCACAAGACCCACCACTGGCATGCACACAGACAACATACACCTGCAGACACACCAACAGCAACTACCTGCACAGACTTCCCCACCACCTTCACCTTCACAGACACTACACCAGACACACCAGAAGACACCACACCAACATTCACAGATTCAGCCACAACTCCAATCCTAACTACAGTCAGCACAATAGCAGACCCGCAGACATCCACCCCAGTCACCAGTTCCACAGCCAACGCAATAACAGACATACCCATATGGAGCACATCCACCATACCTACAGTCACCACCCCAACAGACAGTCACCCATCTAGCACAGAATCTCCCAGCTCCTCCACCCCCCACCTCTCAAAACACATAAACGTCCACACTCACCCACCCAACAGACACCCAGAACACACAAGCATTCCTCGCACACACCTGCACCCAAAACATCCACCAATACACCTCCTACAAGCACCGTCTCTCCCTCCACTCCTAAACCCTTTTGCCATCACCGTCCTCGTGTGTCTAAGAAGTTTTTCCTCTAGGAATTAAACCTTTACCCTACTCCTCTCCCACTAAGTGTGACCCCTAAAAGATCAGTTTCCCTCCCCTAGTCCAGCCCTACCACCTCCAAGTCCTCCCCTGCCCCTCCTGCAAGTTTCCATGACCCTCCCCACCAAGAAGTCAACCCATTCTACATGCTCCCAGCCCTCCCCTAAGCCACGTCAGAAGCACCCACTTCCCAAGTCCAAGCCCAAGGACCCTCCTCCCAAACCTAGGCCCAAACCCCCACCACCACCTCCCCCAATCCCTGAGGAGCCTGCCCTCTTCAAGCCCCTACCCGTGTAGGTAAATTAGCAGTCAGGAGTCAAGTTGGGTCAGCTTGACATGCCAGCTGTGCATGTTGCACTTTAGACTTTGGGAATGGCCTATGGCCTTTTATATTTGTATATAATGCACGCTAAAATATTGACAGTTGTTGGTTCCAACGTTATCATCTTTGTCCTGCCTTTTCCTCATGGCTGTTATGGTCTTGCCTGCTTCATATTGCATGTGAGTGTGTTATGTGTGTGTGGTGGTTGGCCTACCTGTTGTGTGATCTGCTTGTATGGGTGTGTGCTTTGCATTTCTCCCGCAGTGATGGCTGGGTATGGTGTGTTGTGCATGTATGTGTGTGGGACATACTATTTGGTTGTTTTTGTGGATTAATTGTGTTGGTTGTTGTGATTTGGAGTGTGGTCTGCCCTTGCGTGGTTGTATGGTGTGTGGTTATTGGTATGTCCAAACCGCTGTGTGGTGTGTTTGTGTGGTGTGATGTATGACTTGTTGTGTGGTTGTGTGACTGTATGTGTTGGTACAATGGTGTTGTTACATTGTGTTTTAAATATGTATTGTCAGGTGGGGGTTGTAGCATTTTTACAGTGCATTTGAGGTGTTGTGGTTGTTGTGTAGGTGTGTAGTTTGGTGGTGTTACATGTGGGAAACATCCTTTTTTACTACTTAGTTTTTCCGAAAGTCGTGGTTAACGAAAGCGCAACAACGCTTTTTTTAACCACGACTCTGTTTTTTTGTGCCTTAACTACGTATGTTCTGCACAACGAACATGCGCGGTTAAGGTACAAAGAAGGGACTTGGTGAAGGTAAGTGGTGGGTTTAGGTTTTGGGGAGTGGGTGGGGGGTCAGGGGGTTTTAGGTTTTAGGGTGGGGTTGGGGGTGTGGGGCGTTTTTGGTTTTGGGGAGTGGGTGGGGGGTCAGGGGGTTTTAGGTTTTAGGGTGGGGTTGGGGGGGTGGGGCGTTTTTGGTTTTGGGGAGTGGGTGGGGGGTCAGGGGGTTTTAGGTTTTAGGGTGGGGTTGGGGGGTGGGGCGTTTTTGGTTTTGGGGAGTGGGTGGGGGGTCAGGGGGTTTTAGGTTTTAGGGTGGGGTTGGGGGGCGGAGCATTTTTGGTTTTGGGGAATGGGTGGGGGTCAGGGGGTTTTAGGTTTTGGGGTGGGGTTGGGGGGGTGGGGCGTTTTTGGTTTTGGGGAGTGGGTGGGGGGTCAGGGGGTTTTAGGTTTTAGGGTGCGGTTGGGGGTGGGGCGTTTTTGGTTTTGGGGAGTGGGTGGGGGGTCAGGGGGTTTTAGGTTTTAGGGTGGGGTTGGGGGGTGAGGCGTTTTTGGTTTTGGGGAGTGGGTGGGGGGTCAGGGGGTTTTAGGTTTTGGGGTGGGGTTGGGGGGTGGGGTGAGGGATGTAGGGTGAATGGTGCCTATTGCTAATGATTTTATCAGGAATGCCTTTACAACGAAATATCGTTGTTAAGGCATTCGTGGTAAAATCATTAGTAGTAGCAACGAGGTCGGTGTTCCGACCTCGTTGTTAAGGCAGTAGTTGTTTTTGAAGTCGGTGTTTCGTCGTACAATCGTTATATGTTGTTATATTTGACAGTGCCATTGCTGTGTGTCTGCTGCTCGGTATGTGTTTTGGGAGTGTGTGTTGGCCATGGTGTGTGTGCTGGATCTGTTCAAGTGTGTATATAGTTGTGTGTGAATGTGCGTGTCAGTGTAGGAGTATGTGTATTTGTCGTTGTTCCGGATGTGTATGTTGTGTATCCATCACGACCTTGCCATTATTCAACAGTGACAGGTAAGTGGGTGTACTCACGGTTGCTGCGGTTGTCGATGTCCCTGGTTACAGAGTTGTTGGGCTAGCAGGAGTAGCGGGAAGATGTGTAGTTCAGGTTCCATGGTGGCTCCAGATCGGTGTGGCTTCCTGAAGGTGGGTGTCTCCATTTATATTGTTGGTTTCCGCCAGGGTGTCTGTGGTGTTGTGACAGCGGTGGAAACCTTGGCGGTGTGTAACTTCGAAATCAGTCCGTCAGGAACATGGTCTCTGCCAGACTGAAGGTACCTTCCACTGTCCATTGCGGTCTGACCGCACTGGCAGTGCCAGCAGGGGATTGGCTGTCTTCTGTTGTGAATATCGCCATGGTCATAATTTGGCGGTCTTCTCCCCCAGCCTGTTGGCGGTACGACCGCCAACATGGCGGTCATGGAACCACCAAGATTGCAATGACCATAACATTGTCTGTGTGGTTTACTTTTTAAAGTAATCCTTTATAAGTAAAAAAAACCACTTTATTTTTTAATCTGGGGTTATGCTGCCTCCTTTCAGCCAGTCAGTGTTTTTATTTGAGGCATATGTTTGGTAAAATCATTTCTATGTGACTCTCCTAATCACATCAAAAGTTCCAACTGCCCTAGAGTACCACCAAGGTACTGTGACTGTGTCACTATATAATATTTAACAACTGTTTGCACAGAGCATGCTCTACAATGTTTCTTCTTTATTTCATTTGACTTAAGATAGTTACTCCTGCTGATCCACCACCACCACTGACTAGGCAGGAGATATCGGCCTGGCGGCAAATGTTGGAGGTCACCTTGCCACTGTACCAATGGCTTGTAGAGGAGGAGGATGAGGCACATGCCCCTGTCCTGGGCCCTGATCTGCCAGACTGCAACCTTTGCCTCCAGACCACATCAGCACCAGTGCCACCGGCAGCTTGGAGATGCCTGTGCCTATACCACCAGTGTCTCCTCCCTTCAAACCTATTACTACATCGCCAAGTGCTGTTTCTGCTGGCACACTTTGGCCATAGGATGGCAGACCTCAAGGCCCAGCTTCAAGACCTGCAGACACTCCTGTTGAATGCCGTCTTCTAAGCCCTTTTTGAATTTTTTGTTTTGGTGAGATGTAGTTTAATTGTGGGTGGAGAGGGTGGGAATTGGGCAGGGCATTTTATTCTTTTGGACTTTTATGGACATTCAAATTTATTTTGGACATTGGTTGGGGATGGGGAGATATTGTTTTTGGAGAGGGGTGGGCTTGTTGTGGGTGGAGAGGATGGGTTTAGTTTTTGATGTTTTAGTAAAGGGAAACCTTCCTATTTAATTCCTGCCTGAAGATTTGTTTTTCTGTATTTCCTTCAACTTTGCACTGATGCCTTTTCGCGCATCCTGTCTTTTACTCAGCGTCTTAAACTGTATGCCAATTGGTTATAGTTAGTTATAGCCTTGCCTACTGACGTTTGTAACAATATTCAAAATTAGGAGGGTATGCTGTCATTCCCTATAGTGCCTACAAAAACCTAAACAATTACTTGTCTCATCTGCAATAGAAGTTAATTACATACTAACAAAATTAGTTCACTTCACCCCATAGTTCTCTTACCTGAATAGAGGAAGTGATGAATGCCCTCTCTCTAAATCTTCCAACACCTTACTGGAGGGTTTCCGAAGGTGTCTTCTTAATGGCAGTGGTAGTGTGCTAACAGGGAAGGCATCACAAGTGAGGTCCTATTCAAATTTAGGCGATTTCCAACTGCAGAATTAATCAAAAGGATTATCCATCACAGGCAACTAAATTGAAAGAAAACAGATTTAATTGTTTATACATAAATATTTATATTATAGCTTTAGAAAGACTGAGACCAGACTACTACCACCATGACACATTAAAGAATACCAGATAGTATAGCAAAAACTGGCAGTACTAAATTATTCTGAGCAATTGTGGTCATGGAATTTAATGAAAACCAAAGTTACTAAATCCTCAAGTCAAGTAAGTGTACACAAAAACTGGAGTTGACAAGGTCAAGTTCTTTTGCATAACAAAGGCCTGATTGATGATGTTGACAAGTGACGTTCTTTTATGAGTGGTTGGGTACGTGGGGATGGTGTGGGCTATTGCTCAGGTACTAGAAGATCCAGCAATGAGTAGGTATTGCATTTAACCACTTCTGCTCCACCAAGTGTGTGATCCTTTTGGTGTAAATTAAGGCTACACTGACAGCATATAGGGGGAGCACGCTATCTCCCTGACCCTAAAGGACCTCAGAGAACTCACTCCCCATTGGACATTGAGCCAGGAGGTGCAGTTACTGCATGTTGCCAAAGGAGGCAGGCGTCCCTTCACAGCACTCTAAAATTGCTCGGCAATCTCGCAGCAAGGGACCCGTGCAGGCCGTGCCGGGGCTAAAGCCCAGGCCAAGGGTGGGCCCATCCTGAGCCCATCACCGACAGGAGGAGGCAGGGCAGGGCCACCCCCTTGGCCCTATGATAAGATTCACGCCTGAAATGGATTTGGACTTTTGTGCTTAGAGCCTCGTTGGGACCTTTGCTTGACTGACCGGGGCATTCTCTTAGTTTGATTTATGTATTGCTAGGGGTATTGAGTGAGCTTGGGGTATTAATTCCTGCTTGTATTGTGTGCTTCCTTTGGATGGATCTATAAAATGGTCTGTGCCATAGTTAGTAATCTGAGTTTTACAGGCTATTGATCTTTCGGTCTAAAATAAGTACACAAAAAGCCATTGATAATTCTGGTGATGGAGGGAAGGGTACAAAACAGGCTAGGCATATGGCTTATAACTGTACACTCAATGAAATTGAGGGGTTAGTAGAAGAGGTTGAACGGTTCTTGAATAAGAATAAAAGTGAAGATGTGCCTGCATGAGGTAGGCCCAGGAACAAAAGCATCAAGTTTTATTAAATTAAGAGCTCTGAGTGAAATAATCACAAATTCTCTGAAATGTTGCAACCACTAGGGTGAATATCAAGCCTCGGCCCATTAGCACAACAGCTGGGATAGTCCCAGAGTCAGAGCAGAACGATGACCACCCGGCCCCCTTCATGATTAAATTAAAGTGCTCTAACAGGTTTGAGGTGCTCCAGTCCAATGAGGAGCGCAACCTTGGAATAAGGTAATACCTGCTTCTGGGCTTCCCAGCCAAACCCTTGTTGTGGAGGGAAATTATATTACTACGCAATTACCACCTGCAAGAGCAGAAATAGGCAAAGGAGAGTGCTGAAATCTCTAACAGAGAAGGTAGACAAGATAGCTTATCTGCTAGTCAGGACTAAGGCACAATGGAGTATGGTGCAACTAATATTGCAGATAGGAAAAATGCTAAATTACAAGAGGGTAGCTTGGGGAACTATCAAGAAAGCACGATTGTCGTGGCCTGCCCTCCATCCATACATGATGCTTGAAACATCACACAGGCACCTAATAGAAATAATGGACTGAGAACAAGGGATGCTGATGGTGACAGTAAGAGGGTAGATAAATACGAACAACCAGATTTGTCAAACTACCATAATAAGCTCTATAGGGCCCCTCTAGTAGACTAATGAAGACCGGGTAGATCTCACCAAGGGGCACAAATGATGAAGAGGGAGGTAGATTCTTGCCCCCTGGATGTGAGGAAGGGCAGGTTGAATGCTCAACAGGGTGAGTAAATATTTCTGATAAACATCCCCAAATTGCCCCTAGGCTCGAAAGAGGATAATGAAGCTCTGACTAACAAAGTAAATAAATGATTTTGCAATGTTCTGAGTTGTCACTTAATAATTAGAGAGGACATTTTCACAGTTAGGCGCTACAGTGGTTGTTATAATAGTTTTAATCACATTGGTGTAAGATTTGTTAATAACAACATAAATTCTTGTTTAATTGATCTGGAGTTAAGAGCGCCACCTCAGGATCTCAAAGCCACCTTGGAAATACCTTACCAGCCAGCAAATTAAAATGCTAGAAGCTCCCGCTCACCACCTAGGGGAAGGGTTGTGGCTGACGCTGGTCAGATATAGACTGAATCAAGGAGCCACTTGCCCGGGGGGCTATGCTGGTCCTGAGCAAATGGGCCCGGTGGTGGAGCAGCTATCCAAGATGGCCTCCAACACATTATTGAGCACCAACCCAGGTGACGCTATTACCTACACCACACATTGCATTATAAACAGACAAGTTCCAAGGAATTTACTTACATTTATGTCATAGAATGTGGCTGGGATACAGGCAAAACTATGTGACCCGGACTGGGGAGAGTTTATTGATGCCCATCAAATAATTCTGCTGCAGGAAGCATGGGCTGTAGCGCCAATATATTAGCCAGGGTTTTTAACATTCTATGTCAACGCTATCCCATCAAAGTCAGGTCGAGCTTTGGTGGGGGGGTACTCATCTGGATAAGATACACTCATGGCTACAGAGTCAATGTGATAGAAATAGGCACCAAGGATATATCAGGTTTTCAAATAATAAATAATGGTCCATGCCAAGTTAAGCACATAGTGGAGCTGAAAATGTACATATGTTCTGTTTATGATAGTGCAGAGTCACCAGCTGTTCATATCTTATCCTCCCTGGGTGAAAATGTGTCACATCACTCTAGGCCTGTGACTATTGCAGGTGATTGCAACTCTAAGGCCCATATTTATACTTTTTAGCGCCGGATTTGCGCCACTTTTTGACGCAAAAACAGCGCAAACTTACAAAATACAATTGTATTTTGCAGGTTGCGCTGCTTTAGCGTAAAAAAATGACGTAAATGCAGCGCTAAAAAAGTATAAATATGGGCCTAAATTTGATCCCCTTGACGCATTCTCTTTTATAATGGTTGAGGAAGATGCTGAGTGAGGTACACCAGAGCTCACAATTAACCCGGCCACTAGGTGGCCCTCCAATTATTCCATATTTGTCTAAAGTATAGTTTAAGAGCTGCCAATGTCTGCACAAAGTTTGATTTCCACCACCAGCCGACCATTAAGCAAGGAGTGCACACAAAGCATATAGATTACATCCTGTTAGATATAAGACTCTGGCCATGTATGGCCAACATGATAGTTGTACACAGGGCGGTTAGTGATCACAATGCTTTGTTCAAGGATTTTAGCCCAGGACCTTTTCATGTCGTTTCTGAGGAGGCTCCAGATTCATTTGGAAACCCGTTAATCATAGGAACATAAAGTGGGCCATTATTAGTAAAAATGAGTGTGTCAAAGCCAGGATTTATGATCAACTAGTTAAGATTTTTGGGTCATTTGACCAAATCGTGTGCTCCTTGGAAAATATGCCCATTTTGTATCACAAGATAGGAGCATTTATCTGCAGTTTTAAAACTTTTATTTACGAAGGCGATAGGAAAGTTGAAAGCCAGACCAGTCACTTATCCTTGGTTTTCATCTGCCTGTAGGCTTGCCAAGAGTTCGGTAAAAAACATGAAGGCTGGCACTTGTATATGCATTTTATGGACCTGAGTGCTGCTTTCGACCTGCTACAGCGACAAACACTCTGGAAGGTGCAGGGTCAAATGGGCCTGCCTAATGAGTTATTGCATCTTTTAACTTAATTAGAGTCCACACAGACACGCTTACCCAGGTGAGTGAAATGACCAATGATCTAACTCCAAAGAACCCAATCAAGTGGGGTGTGCGCCAGTGCTGCATGCTGGTCCATACTCTGTTTTCATTGTTCAGAGTGGTTTATGATCTTTCTAAATCCAAACACAATGCGCCCAACGTACAGGCACTGATCCTGCTCTTTGCAGATGACACCCTGTCGATTTTGCGCACCCCCATGGGGTTATGTCGTCAACTTGATCAATTGGTCGATGTTAGTAATTGTAGAGGCCTGGAAATCATTGCCGGGAATTCCAAAATGATGGTAATAAACCCCCACCACTCGTTTAGAAACACCTTGACTTGATGAGTTACCCATAGTGTGAGTACGGAGTTTTGATGGTTTGGGTGTCAGGGTTTCAGAGAAACTCACCTGGGACCTGTAGATACAAAAAAAGAATTCTCTCTTGTCCCAAAGGTCAGCGGTGATTGCTAGGAAACATAGATTGTCCTTTAAAAGCAGTTTCCCCAGCGCTATATACAGGGCGGTGGCTTCGCAGGGGGCGGTGGCGGGGGGGGGGGGGTGGGAGGGAGGCACTTCATGGAGCAGATATAAGGGTTCAGCCCGATGCTACTAGGCTTACCACTACTGTAAGTAGGTTCATCAAGTCCTTACTAAATGTTCCTTACAGCACCCCCCTAACACCACTCAGGTGGGACTTAAAATTGAATAGAGCTGGCCAAGTTACCTATCTAAAAGTGCTAACTTATTGGGTTAGGATCGCAACAAACATAGAGGTGACGCAGTACAGAGCAGCCCTGCAGGAGCTAGTTTCTGTGGGGAAAAACTGCATTATTCCATGGCTGCATATCGTAAGATTCTTATGCTGTGATTTAAATGTATTGAGTCTGTGGGAGGACCCTGCAGCAATGGATGGGACTACAGCCAAACGTATAAAGTGTATTTTATTTGGAATATCTAATTTTAAGACCACGGCATGAATCGAGTGCAGAGAGGCTTATAGACAAGTTCCTGAGCCATAAACCCTGACCTCTATCTGAGTCATACAATGATAGGGTTGTCCCAGCGGAGGTTAAGTCACTGTACATTTGTTTTCGCTTTGGAACGCTGCAATTAAGATCTTTGACTGCTAAATGGGAGTCTATTATCTCTGGACAGGAGGGCTGCCCATTTTGCCCCAACACTGCTGAAACTGATGTCCACTTCTTACTGTTTTGTCATGAAGATAAAGACGTGTGAGTCACATGGATTTTTCCTCTTTGTCACAATTTAAGGGTTAGACAGTATGGCCATGAGTTATACTTTTTTCACGCTGCATTAGCGTCATTCTTTTACCCAAAAGCAGCGCAGACTTGTATTTTGAATGTTTGTGCCACTTTTGCGTCAAAAAATGACACTAATGCGGTGCAAAGCAAAACACAAACGCTGTGGGATAGCGTAACTGGATGGATGGAATGCGGAACCAATCAAACGTTCACCCCCAGTCACAGATCTGGGTTTAATCCATCCATTATTTTGCTCACCATGCCACCACAGTTTGAACCCAGCCATATGCAAATCAGTCTTGACCCTGTTCCTCATGGGAACAGTCCAGACCGAACTGTCAGGCCAGGTTCTCCCTGGACCAGAAACAAGCCTCCTGGGACCGGTTTCAGGGTTTCACCCCTCATCAGCCAGGCTAGCTTGAATCCAGTGGCACAGTGAGCCCGGGACCCACGTCTGGGCATACCTGGCGGTGCAAAACAAGTATAAATCAGGGCCTATGTGTCTGCCCCGTGTATACTGAAAACTAACACAGACAAACCTATTGTATTTGTCCCGTCCAGATATCTAAAGTGGGCTTGGCATCTTCGTACAGAGGCACAGAACGTTGAGTCCTGTGGTGGCCACTTAGCCAAAAAATGCTTTAATGCCTGAGTCATCATTCTGACAAAGTACTTGTTGTGGGCTAGTTGATGTTATAATGGTATAACCATCGAGTTATTGCTGGTATCACAATAGAAAATGCTTTTGCTTGTAGTCGAGGTGTTTGATGTTTACTTACACAAAAGCAAGTTATGTTCAGCTTATGCACTTTAGATTGGGGCTGTATCATGTTGTAGCTTTCTGTTTTTAACCATGATCTTTGCACTGCTTTTTGTTTTTAGCTTGTGTGGATTTGCAATATGTAGTTCTGGTCAATCCTAAAGATCTTAAGAGATTTTTATCTGCATTTTAAGAAGACTAATACTTTACTTTTGTACATTTTTACTTCATGATATTCTATTCATGTTTGGGTTTTACCCAATGATATTTTGTTTATGAAGATGTACCTTACTTTTATCGTCTTTTGGCTGAAATAAAGTAATATGATAATGTAGTCACACCTCAATAAATCACAAAGCCCGGGGGGAAAGGGTTAGGGATTTAATGAATGAATGAGAAAGGGGATTTGGGGAAACGTATGACAAAGACAAACACAACATAACAACAATATTCATCAGGGTAATGAGCAGCACATCATCATCAATCTGCTGTGGACGGAAATTAAGAAATTAGATCCAGTTCAGTAAAATGCTTTGCAAACAGTTCTTCTGCCCCAGAGACCCAAGTTATTAGATAACTAAATATTCTGTCATCTAGGTTTGAACAATTAAAATTATAGAGGAGTGAATTGAATCCACCTAGTTCTAAAAATATGATTGTTGAAAGAAAAATTGTACTGTATTGCCAAATTGGGTGGTGCATCTGCATTCTTCTTGGAATGTCTGTCACTCTTGGATGCCTAGCTGAACCAGTCTGGTAAAGAAGCAGGAGGATTGAGCTCAGTTATCGCCTTTCGTGCAGGAGAGGAGAAGGCCTGCAGAGTGTAAAACAGAAACTTTATTGTAGAGTCAAGGAAAAGCACAGAAGAAGGTAAGTTTCATAAGGAGTGCACCAAGAAGATATAAAGGCAGAGCAAAAACAAAAGGAGTTTCATGTTTGCCAGCATTGTAGTACACACACCCTGCAGCATTTCCCAAATCAACATGCCTCTCTCCATTCCACAAACCTGAGTACTAGGCCTCAAAGACCTCATCATCATTGTTTCCATTTAAAGTCAATAACTTCATTCTTCTAGCTATTGAGGTAGTCCCACCCTGAGTCCTTCCATCCTTCTCCTGACTCCGAGTAACTCCATCCCAGTCCCGACCTGAGTGAGATAGACCTAGAGTACACTGTTGTTGAAGACCAACTAGAGAAACAGAATTTGGGTATTTTGTGTAGATTTGCGTTTGTTAACTAAAGTGACTGGTCTGATCTTGTTGCGTAGGTTCTCATCATCCTAATGAGACTACTGGATTCGGGTGGCAGAATCACTAATAAAATAATCAAATAATAAAAACGAAGCTAAAGAAAATATATCTAGGTTAAAGTGCACAGCGTCAGGCCTAGTTTGCTAAAATGGCTACTCAACACCCTCCCCTTGCCGGTTCAAAGGTTCAATCCTAATTATGTATAAAAGCTATTAAAATTCAACCTAAGGCATGTATATATAAGAATGTCAATAATGCCAAGTTAAAAAGACACTTGTGCATGAATTAGAAGGACAATTTAAAATGTTAAGTTGTGCACCAAAAAATTATATTTTCAAAAGTCAGAGTCATTTTGGAAGTTGCCAATTAAATCAGGGATAATTGGGGACAAGAAATCTTCCACTTCAGCAGGTGGTAAAGTAGGAAGTTCATCACCAAGGAAAACCAAGGAGAATTTGTGTTCTAAAGCCTGAGCTCCTGCCAAGGCAGCAGCATTCCGTGGTGTGCCCAACAGTAAGTTTAGAGCTGCATAATCCACAAAGGGCAACTCATAAACAGCTTCCCGTAGCAAACGTAACCGTAACGCGCATGTCTGGTAATGAACCCTTAGTGAGAAGATCAACAGATCAGCGTCCACTGAAAGCAAGCGCTGCATAGGAAGACAAACTTTTAGTGCATGTTCAAGCGAGCACCAGAGACACCGAAACATGGGCTGCGCACAATGCAAAACCGGTCTGAATGACAGAGACCAGCCCCACTCCAATTGCTCCAGGAGTGCTGCTCCAAAGTATTGCATCATGCGTTCATGACACAGCTGCGCTGGTGGAAGCGCTTTCAGTCCTCCTAGTTGTGACGGAACAGCCACTGAGCAGAAAAAGTAGCATTAGCAAAATGCAATATATTATAGCCAAAGTTATTGGAAATCCCCCGAAAATCCTGGAGAATATTGAGTAGATGGCGGAAAGTATTAAGCCGAATATAAAGGAGAAGGTGTGAATGAAACCAGAACCAACAGCCTTAAAAAAATGTGAGATTCCAGTAGTACTGGTCGCATTAAATATTCGTCCCATGGGCTCACCAAAGTGTCTTGGAAAGTTGGTACTTAAAAGGGACTGTATCTATGCTGATGACCTTTCAACCTGAAGTGCATAGGTCTCGCGTGCAGATGTGAGCACCACATGTTTTAGAAACAATAAAGCCTCGAGTCTGCTCAATTTGTCAAAATTCACATTTGAAGTAGTGATATGGGCCCAAATCTCAGCTACTTCCCTCTGTCGTGTAGGAGGAAAAAGTACGTTACCGCAACATGTAACAATCTTATAGACTGAAACGACATAAACTATTCTGGCTCGCAACCCACAACAGTTTTAACTATTGAGGAGGACAAAGCTACTATTCGAGAGCACCTGGAACGCAGGTCTAACCAAGGGGACTGAGACACCGTTCAGATAACAAGCCAAGTTCGCTGCTGAAGTATTACATGCCCCGTGCAAGGACAGCTGTTTACAAACCATTGAAAGGCTGACAGAAGTCTCACACTACCGCTAAGAAGGACCTCTTTCATACCACTGAGACAATTGTACTAGAAGGGTAGCTCCCACACCTCATGGATGTAACTATCTCCTAGCCTTTCATATCTGCCCACTGGAATGTGTTTTAAGCAGGATGTGAATTGAAGTGTGAAAATAAGCATATTAATAACCCTGTGCATTAAATACTCGGTTGATGGTATTTCAGCCACAGTAAAAGGCAACTTTTCTAATTTTTCAATATTTAACATGACATAAGTTGCTTCTTTATTAGCCATTAGTTGTTGTTGTTGTGTTAAATTAAATGTGTCCCTTGCGCTAACAGGTTGGCAGGGAACACGATCTGCCTTCAGTGTTTGTAGTGTCCAACCTAACTGCATAATAGATCTTAGCTGACTCTGTCCATGATGTAAAGAGGACATGTTGCTCTGTATTATGTGTATTGCACAAGAAACAATGTTGTTTAAGGTGTATATCTGGTCGGACAAGGCATTGATCCCATTATGCTTTCTGTAAATTTTCCTGATCTATTTGCCTCAACCGGGCAGCAGCTTCTTGTTGAGAAAGCATCCAAACTTCATTAAAGACTGTATATAAGAAGCGTTTTCTACTTTATTTTCTAACAGGAAATCATGTAAGTCAGTGTTATTAGACAGTATACTGAGGTGCTCTCTAACTGCATCTAGTGAGGAACTCTTTAACCATTGCTGGCTTAGCTTCACTACACTGTATATCGTTACTATACCCGCATGTTCAGATAACACATAGCGAGGGTCTGGCCTACTTGTTCTAAAACCCCCTGTGGAGTTTATTAAACATTTATGACACCCGTTGGTATCTATTGGCCACAATAACCACCCACCAGGACGTGACAGGGAAGCATTAAATGTGCCTTTCTGGACCCATTCATCGAGCTGATCTTCAGTAGCATTTATATACTTTTGCCATTTGTCAAAATTTTGCAGGGGCAGAAATGCTGGGCACATTCAATTCCTTAATTTTTATGCTAAGCCTAAACAGCTTGTCTGTTGTAGAGTTTCATTTAAAAATATAATTTGAACAGGTATCAGGCATGCTCTGAATAAAGCTTCCTTTCCCCCTGTTTACCAATTTTTCGTTCCCCACACGTTTCGTTTTATATCAATCGACTTCAACCAATATTCATAGCATTCTATAGCCAACCGGGAAACAAAGGAATCCGAATAAATGCATTTCGTATCTGTCAATAATATATAGCAATTTGAAATAATATGACTCAGCATTTTTAACTTTGCCCCCAGAAAAATATGCACATTTTTCAGAATTATGTTTTAGAACTCCCTTGTGGTGTAGTTGGACAATGTTCCCGTTGTGTGTAATTAAAAATATTTTTTGGGGTACTGGCTCTGTGAATGAAATGGTGACTATAATAATTATAGCAAAACATGTCACCATAATTTTCTTTGGATTGATAAACATCTACTTTCAAATACAGTAAAATACTGCAATTCAGTCATCATAGAATCAACTGTTTTCACATCCCAGTCATCAGAAACAACTCCGGGTATTATTACATTGTTCATGAAAAGTTTAAAACACATATGGAATCTGAATGACCTCTGTGGGGCCGTATATATCAAATGTGACTTTATCTCAAACAATTCCATCAGGAATTGGTATAGCAGAAATGTTCACGAAAGACAAGTCTATGCGGACCTTCTGAGAAGACAAATGGGGTTTTAAGACCTCATCCACCAGTTCAACTGCTGATCTTTCAGGAAGGTAATGACCATGTATTAATAGAAAGAATGTAATAACAAAGCCAATCCAAAGGAGGAAACCTAATATAGTCAAGGAAAGCCACAGATAGTTCCATGGGAAAATAAAGTAATTTCTTTCAAGCCAATTTATCAGATTACGTGTTTTTGGCAGTTCAGGTGTAGAAGAGGCAAATGAGTCTGAAAAGACGTCATTGATGTCGGCAAAGTATCCAGAAGGAGTTTGTGCAAAAACTGGAGCCGTATTTGAAGGAGAAGAACTGGTAGGGGTCTCCCGCGGTGGTTCACTGTAAAGGATGCTGTCTGTATAGAAGTTGAGTCAAATCTATCAACAATTTCTGTGCTGTTTGTTGTAATAAGTAAATGGTAGTGGAACTAATCCAAGATAATTTTCCACCCTCCCCAAGCTCGGAGAGGTGTCAGCGTTGCTGCTCAAAACTTGTAGATGGACATCTTGACCAGTACTGAGAGGGATTCAGGAACTACTGGTTGCTCCTCTGTCTGCTGTGCTGGATCGGCCACATGGTGTAACTTGACATTGTCGATTGAGACAAAGTGGTTTTCTTTAGCACCAGGCAACAGTGGTAGAATGACAGTTCAGGTACCTTGTATTCCCAGGACTGGGACCGGTGCACGATAAGAAGGACCAAACTCCTTTTTTACAGCAACCTTTTCACATACTGATCCCCAACCTTTGGAATCCAGCTGGTAGGTGTTATTGGTGCATCCTTAATTGCTACGGAGGCAGCACTGTCAGAATCGTTGTTGTCACAGAACTGTTGTAATTCCTGCAAGACAGTGACACATTCATTTATATCAAAAGGTGTTTCTGTCGCCTCCACACCAGGACCATCAAGATCTTGAACACACATTTGAGTTCCAAACAGACACTTGTATGAAGTACGACCCCCCCGGGACCTTCTAGGCAGATTATTAAGTGCTCTGTAGACTCCATACAGGTGATTGAGCCAACTACAACCCGTACCTAATTCTCTGGTTGTTAAGGATTGCTTTATATCTCGGTTGTGTCACTCTATGACACTATTTCCTTCAGGATGAAATGGAGACGAGTAATGGAGTTGGACCCCTAATGAAGTCATAGCGTCCCTGAATGCCCTTGAGGCGAAAGGGGGGCCCTGGTCTGAGTGGAGGCCGCTACTGCATATGTGCTGATAAAGACTTGCAAATCTTAAATAACAGGCCGAGCGAAAGCCGAGCATTGTGGCCACACCAATAGAAATCTGGAGCAGGAGTCAACAGCAACTAAGATGTATTTGTATGCACTGTCCGGTGTTAGGGGACCACAATGGCCCAAGTGCACACATTGTAATAGTTTGCTTGAAATTAGGAGGGGTGTCTGAGGTGGGCGTTTGACGGTGCTCTCTTTAATTTGTTGGCAGATATTACAACAAAGGACAAACTGCTTGGTCTGTTTGTATAGACCTAGGCACCAGTAACGTCCTTGCAATAATGATATTGTGGCCACCACACTAGCATGGGTGGAGGCAACCCCCTCATGCGCTGCTTTGATCAATTCTAATCTTAGATCTTTATTGGGAATTACTCGAACTTCAATGCCTGGTATTTTTACTTCTGCATCTAGAAAGCCTCCCATGTGGTAGGAATATTTAGCAGGAAATTCTTTTGGAAAGGGCGTACCTTCAGCCATGGCTTTCATGGATGCCCATTTGTCATCATCCGGTTTCATTCTAGAACGAGTTACTGCAGCAACAGAAGCCGTAGCTACTGCTGATTTGGCTGCTTCATCAGCCAGTGTTTTTCCAGCAACGTGTATTCCAACGCGCTGGTGTCCAAGTGTATGTAGAATATAGACATTTGGTAGCGTTTCCTTCAGAACTGTTACTTTCTTCCACAGAAGTCTGTGTTTGATGGTGTTACCTTTGGAATCTCTGAACCCATTCTGGTGCCAGTAATGCAGATATTCATTGAAGGACTGGACACAATAGTATAAATCACAGACAATCAGTTTTAGCTGTGCAGGATCCTATGTTCCAGTGCCATCACCAGCGCCTTTAGCTCTGCTAGTTGTGCAGTGCAATTCCCTAGGGTTTGCGTAAAAAGTATGTAGTGGGTAGAATTTATTACCCTCCATATAGCCGCTTACAACTGCGCAAGCAGCGGAGTATTGATGTTTTGTGCCTATTGCAGGTTGTGCTGAGCCATAGGCAACGTATTTGCCGGAACTCGGTATTCTAGTTCATATTCCAAAAATTCTTGAGTTTGTATCTTTGGGTCAAAAAAGTAGTCAACATCAGTGGCTGTCATAGATGTTGCCCATTGAATCCAACGTGGATGTAATACTTTAGAGTTTGTAACGCTGGCTTTGGTAACAGCCTCAAGGGCTGGAATTGGAGGTAAAACAATAATTCATTTCCCCTGGGCTAGTGGTCTCTCTATAATGACGGACATCTGAACAGCAGTGAGACTTTTCTAAGTGGGAGCAAAGCGTTGTTCTTCTGCTGAATACAAATGTGATTTGTATGCAATCGGGACCGCCGCGCCCTCATTGAAATAGGTGAAACCAATGGCACCAGCAATTATTCTGATGACCAGATGTTTTTTATTGTCCCTTGTGTGTAGGTGTTGTGCTGCAAGCATGTCTGTTTGCAAAGGTCTGAGGATGTGTGCATGTTCGACTGTACAAAATTTACTGGAAAACTCAGGACGTATTAAGTCATATAAGGGTTTTATGCAAGATGCGTAATCCGGAATGTAAATTCTGCCAAACTTTAGGAAACCCAATAGGGATTAGAGTTTTTTAATGGTATTTGGAGGTTGTAACCTCATGCATTGTTCTAAGAATTGTGGCGCTAGTCTCTTTCCTTCACTTGATAATTTGTATCCCAGAAACAGGACACTAAGGAATGTTATTTTTTTAAGTTGAATTTATAGCCGAATTCGGCAAATCCCACAACAATGAAGGCTACCCGTCTTAGATGTTGCAGTAATTCATCATCCATGAGATAGATATCATCTACATAGGACAATGCTTCAGGGCCAATATCGTGCAGTATTGAAGTCACACGATCCGCAAACAGTCCTGGACTGTTCTCGTACACCTGTGGTAAACAACAGAATTTTTTATGGGAGCCTAGCGCGCTGAAACTTGTTAGGTCTCTATTCTTAGGTGCCATATTTTGGCAGAAGAAACCATTGGAAATATCCAGTGTAGTTGTGTATTTTTTGTGCACTGTGTTGTTCATAAGTGCTGTGCTGTGCTGTGCTGTGAGGGGTTTGTATAGCATATGTGCGTGTATGACTTTCTAAGACTATTCTGTATGAATGATCCAGTTTAGCTACTGGGAATAAAGGGCTATTCATTGGTGAGACACATGGTTCGATTACACCCTGGTATTCTAGTTGTGTGAGGATTTCCCTCACGGGTGCTTTAGCATCATGTTTTATTGGATACTGTGGTTGGGGTTGGGGTTGATTCTTGATTGGAATTACATGAACGGGGGAATCTTTATCCACCCTATGTGGTTGCGATATAACGCGGGTGCCTGTGCCAGTGCCCAATCTATGGCGTAGGATTCTGCGAGCTCATCTGGAATGAGAGGCGAGAAAGAAGGTTTGATAACATCTTCCCCATATGGGAAGTACGGACAAATTCAGGTGGCCAATCCCTTTCAGCCAGTAGGAAATCTTATATATTTACAAAGCAGTCCCAAATAATTGCGTTGATTATGCGTTCAAAGTCTCCTTCTTACTGTAACGTTACTTTATGCACCCTATCAGGCATGGAGGCACGCATGTCTGCAGTTTCAACTTGTAAGAATTCATCAGTTGCTTTCACCACCAAATGCTCTTGAAGATTCCGGTGAATTATTGTGACCTCTGCCGTGCTGTCTATCAGTGCTAGTGCCCACTTCTTGTTCTTCAATAAAGCCCTCTTCTTGAGTGGTATGACGAATCGCAATTGCTGCCACTTTCTTCTTTTTTAACTCAGGGATTTTGTTGGGGAAGTTTCTCTTCTTTTTTTACTAGAAACCTCTGTAGAGCGTTGTGATTCCTATCTCGTTTTCACATACTCAGTTCTTCGCTCTGACCGCCCACCTCTCTCATTGCATTTTTCTGGTGAGTCCTGAAAGGCACGAGATTGGCGTGTATCACTATATTGATATCTGTCAGGCTTTTTTATATTATCTCTATTTCTGACATTGCATTTATTCCGTCCCCATATGTGGAGATTCTCCCCTTTCTTTTTTATGGTGTTTGTTGTTTTTTATCCCAGCATTTCATAGAACCCTCAGGAGCTTGCTTGGTAGAATCTTTATTAGAATTACCCTGAAACTGTGGTTTTGTGGATCTGGCCTCCCAGACTAATGCGACCAATGATAGAGTAGGTCTCCACGATAATCTTTGGCAGCTCACGTTCTTGATCCTGTGGAGGAACATCCCAGAGCTGCATGCTCACTGCTAGTGCAACTGCTTCCCCTTTAAAGTTACCTGATATGATGGAAGATACAGTGGCAAAACTGCCCATGAGTTGCATCCCCAAGTCCAGGGCTGGGACAGCCCATATTCATCTTGAATTTGTTTTAACACCTCCGGTAAATTGGCGAATGTCGGTGTGCCATGTGCGGTAGTATAGAGCGTGGCAAATACAGTGCCCCAAGTATTTCAGCTATCTTCTGTAGGAACCATCCCAAATGGCAAGCACATAGTTAATATTCTATGCTTATCCTGAGGTCCCGTATGGGGATACTGCTTCCAGTGCATTTATTTTTTGAGCTAACCAAAACAGAATCTCTTCTCGTTTGGCGGGTATTTTACCCATGATCGAATGTACTGTCGCAGGATTAATGCCTGGCATTACTGCATGTGGTTGCACCTGGGCAGCACGTGCTGGGTTTATATTTAATAGTTGCATTGCAAACTATACTAATCGTCTGTATATTGCCATAAGCTCAGTATATAATCGACAGACTTCAGCTACCTTCAAGGTTGCTGCAACAGGGTGCGGTGTATATGTGGCCAATAAAGGCAATGTAGGAGCATCATTACTTAGAGGACATGTAAGATTGTATGTGGTAGGGCGCCATCAAGCCAATTATTATGTTCTTGATAAGACAGAGGTATTTCTAGTTCTGCATATGCTCTATATTGTGCAGGTATGTATGCAGATGTATAGTGATGAAATGTATTTGTGTTCCCATCAGCTGCTGGAAATGTGACCCAAGAATAGAAAATTTCTGTTCTATAGGCTGGATGAGCCACAACAAATGTAACAGGACCCGCCTGGGCCGTTAGGCCATGTGCTAATAAATGTGCAGTAAGGGGTGGTCGCATATTGACTGCAATTGCTACCTGTTGCGGGTTCGCCATGATGAATGGTTCATTTTGTTCAGAGATCAGCACACCAAATGGGGATTATCCTTTTAGGGTTCAAGCTTGAACAACCTACACCGTTAGTTAGGCACTCACTACTTACCTGAGGAGGAATATAGTACTGAGGTGTCTTTGCATGTAGTGAGACAGAGATATTCAGGAGGACCAGAAAATGAATGCCAGTTATATTAGTCTCACATATGCAAGGACAATCAGAGACAGAGTATAGTTTAATAAGGTTTTATTGAAGTAATTGCATCTTAGATAATAAAGCATATATTGCAATAACTATGACGTGGAAGCATGACAAGATTAAAATTGTGACAAGGAGAGTTAAACATAAAAATTACGTTACCATATTGTCACTAAAATCGTTAAGAATAGCTCCGAGCTAGGCTATATTAGAGCACAGCATGTGAAGCTCTAATTCTGCACTTCAGGTTCCCCTGGGAAGACATCATCCCTCATACCTGAGCAAGAGGCCTGTAGACTACATAGGCAGCTGCAGTGAAGTACTCAGCAGTCAGCATACAGTCATGGTCATCTGGCTGGAATCTCCCTCTAAGGTACATGGGTCAAAGTAGTGTTTTTATAATAAAACAGCTGATGTTCCAAGAAAGGATCCCCACGTAAGAGTGTGTTTGTTTCTGTGAACATTAGAGACAAAGCGTACCACTTTGTGCCGGCAACCTATCTTACTGCAGCCTTGAGAATAGCACAGAGTGAAATAAATTTCTTGTTTAAGAAAGCAGTGCTGGCCTAGGCAAAGAACAGCTAGATAGAGAAAATAAAACAAGACCGCAAATGTTGCTATTGTTAAAATAATAAAGACAAAGCTGAATAAAATATATCCAGGTTAATGTACACTGTGGCAGGCCTAGTTTGCTAAAATAATGTGTATAGAACTATAGCTAAAAATGCTACACAACAGTCTAGGAAGAACCAGAGAAAAAGATTGGACCCTGCCGGTAAGTTTTCACGACATTTGAAAGAGCCAATCCCCTTCACAAAAACATTATCACCCATAAGGCACCAAACATTGCAAATCATCAAAATCAAGTTTACTAATTAAGTGAACACCCTCCCCCCAACCATCTGCCATTACATAAATCATAAATCATCACTTACAATCACTGAATAATATACCATCACTCATTGATGCATTGATTGTAGTTACTTCTTGCAATCCAAGCACGGTGGTAGGTACACAATTGTATCTCTTCATTGATGCAAGCAGCACATTGGAATTTGGCATTGGCAGAATTATAAATCAATGATCATCTGGGGCAGCTATTCTAGGTGATGCAAAAAAAGAAAAGGCATATGAAGCATTGTCTCCAATGTTTGAAAGGGAATGTGAAAGCTTATTCACTGCACACTGGCCCAACTCCAATTTTGTTATACATGTGACTAAAAAATGGTGGGGCAGCGTAAATTAGACACAAACTCAATGTTCCACTAGCTTTGTCTTTTTTTGGGGCAAAAAAAGAAGATTGACGATAAATAATTAAAAAGTACCTCAGTGGCATACTCAGTCAGGGAAGAAGAGTTTAATTTCAAACTGAGTCTCATACCCAGGTGATTCACCCAGAAGCTGGTCAGCTAACACACTTGATTCTGACTAATCTTCCTCCTCTTCCTCCTGTGCTGTTTCAGAAATGGTGTAATTGTGTGGTCGGAAATGTCGGTTTATTTTGATCATGGTCAATCTCTCCATGGTTCGAGTCTCTTCATGTTTTGAGGCAAGGTCCTTCTCACAGTGACAAGTGCGCCACATGCTCACCAGACACTCTGAGAAGCATGATACTTTATTGTCAGCCTGCTGAACACTAGCCATTGAGGCGTCTTCGCATACCAATACACCAATGGGTTTTGATCCGCATAAACCTCTTTAGCGTCATCCAGATAATCCTCGAACATCCCGTCAATGGTCATTGGTGCCGCCACTTGCTCAACCTCTTTTGTCTTCACCTCTGCACTGGACTTAAAGCCTGCCACTTGAAACCAAGTTAATGCAGAAGTTGGGGGCAATTCTTCTGTTTCTGAAGTTGCAATTTTTTGTTTTTTAGTTGTGGTTTTGGCTGCTGTGAGACAAGACTTCCCTCTCTGGAAGTTGAAGGCGGCACCCCAGAACTTCTGCCCGGGAGTGAGACTCTAGTAATTTCCATTTGTTCTTCTTTCAGGTCTCCGGCGTGCTCAACAATCCACCTCCTGTAGTTTGAAACATCCCCTTCAGAAAAAGGAATGAAAATGGCCAGATTTGTTTGTACCATGGACCAAGTAGCGTGGCACAGATGCACTTTGCTGCAATGCTTGTCAAATGAATTGCATCACATTGTAATTGAGCACCGGAACAGTAAATTTGGCAAAACTTTGACTTGGAACCCTCCATTTCGGGCAAATAGCCATCACAAATTCTGACAATCCTACTTCTTCCACAAAAGAAAAAGGGAGGAGATCCAGAACAAAAACTTTAGCCAGGTTCCCATTGTACAAATGGGCCATTGGGTGGTTGTAGTAGTAGGGCCCCTTCTGCCTAAACAATCCCATAATAGTTGCCTGGATTTTCTTCTCTTCTGGGGCCACTGAAACAGGTGACTTCTGAGAAGTATGAGGTAGTAGTCTCAATGTGCATCTTGGGGCAGTCATTTTATACTGTGGTGTCTCCATTTGACTCTGAGTCTTGTGCCATTTTGAGGTCGCTGAGGCAGGTGATACTGGCACACTGCTGGGGATAAGGCTGCTTTGTTTACAGATGTCACCCTCTTCTTCATCATGACCTCCAATTGTAATTAGATCTGATATTTCCCGGCTCTAATCTTTACCACCACCATGTTCAGCAATTTTTAAGGTGCTCCTCCCACTGGATTGCGTGATGTTTTTTCATATGGGCTGTTTGGCCTCCAGTACCATATTGTGAAGCAGGCTTACCTCAACGAACCTTGCGTGGCAAATGGGGCAATGTTCTCCTCCTGCTTGCTAAGAGTAAAAAGTCCCAAACTGGGGAGAAGTACATTCTTAGTGTGCCAGTGGCAATTCCAGAAGAAGAACTGGAGGTAAGTGGGTGTGTCATTGATTCACTCTCTGCAGTGTATATTTCTACTGAGGTAGGGTTTTACCTGTGCCACATCTCACGGTGCAGGTTGAATAGGAGGAGTAAGGTTGGACTCCTCTGTACCAGCTTCCATAACAATGATTGGCTTGTTGTCATCCTCCTCCTCATCCCCTTTCTTAATACTAAGGCTCTCAGGAACTTTTCTTTTCTCTTGCCTTTCATGGTGTCTCTTAGACTCTTACGGTGTCAATCCCATGTCCAGATCATCATTATTAGAAGGTGTGCTTGGAGAAGATGGTGGAGTACCCTTCCTTTTTCATGCTGGGATCTGGGAGCCAATGATTCTAAAAGAGGAGGTTCTTGCTCAGCAGGAAGTTCAACCTCCAGTACTGCTCCAACTTTAGGAGGATGTACTATTGCTGGCTGTGTCTGTAGTCCACATTGCTCTGTTTCCTGAAATGATTGGATAGTATTTAGCAAAAAGGACAAGTCCAATTCAATGTCACTGCTTGTTGATGATGCCATGAATGCAGTGGTTGTCTCGCTGACAGACATGGGCTTGCACTTAGGTTAGGTGTTGTTGATCCGAAAGGGCTTCTACCAGCTTTCTCCTCTGAGGCAGGTGCGGCAGCCACATGTCTCCCAAAAAAGGTTGTGGCCAGCACGCTATTTGCAGAAAGCTACTTCTTCTCACTGGCCACTTTCTTGGAAGCACCTTTCTTTAGGGCCATCCTAAAGCTGTCAGTTGGCAGTGGCACTGAGCTGCACAACCGGAAGTGATTGTAGGACTGACGTCATGTTGTGTGGGTACGTGTTTTGGGAAGGCCTTCTGTTTGGCAGTACTGTGGGTGAGGTCTCTTCTTTTGTGCATCTAAAGGCAAACAAGCAAAAAAAACATTTAGTGAAAAGTAGCATTGTTGCAGTTTGAATTAGCACAGACAAATGCAATATAATTTAGTGTGGTTGGTTACTTAGGTAATAATTAACAAGAATGTATCCAACCATTTCAAATTCAAACCATACCTCCAATAACATAGAATTTCCAACCAGGATAACACAATAGACAGATATAGCTCCTTGATCTATGTGAATCTATTCCAAAGGAGACACCTGTGGCAGCATGGAGGTGCTTGAGTAAATGGAATGATCCGTAAAAAATTAAAGCTAGTGTGCACCCATGACAGGCAAGGTGGTCGCGGGGAAATGGAATAATCATTAAAAAATGAATGATGCTGGTGTGTGTGTGTGTGTAGTGCATCTACTCTATCACAGGCAGGGTGTCTAGGAGGTAATGGAATTATACCTAAAAAAATGGATCCTGTTGTGCGGCTGTGCACCTATGAAAGTCAGGAGGTGGAGAGATTAAGGCAAAATACAAAAATAAAAAACAAAAGAAATGAAAATACAAAAAATTAAAATTAAATAAAAAATTAAAATTTCAATGTATATTTTTAAAAAATATCGCATACAAATTTAAAATAAAAGAAAAAAGAAAAATTAAACAATAAAAAAAAAAAAAAACAATGACATGCTGATGTTTGTATGGGACTATGGGAAGCCTATTGTGAGATTGGGAGGTGCAGAGGAAAAATGCAAACAATGCATGTAATATTATAAAGCAGTGTTCATCATAATCATTTCCATAATATGCATATACTACAGTGATACTCAAGCGTATTATTAAACTGATATCACATGCAAACCTGTGGCAAAAGTACACTGGCTGGCTGCACAAAATAGCTGACGGCCATATAGCCAAACAACAACAGCAAGCAAGGAGGCATAGAGAACAAAGAACACATGCAAATCTATGGCAAAAGCACATTGGCTGGCTACATATAATGGCCTCCAGCCACATGGTCAAACAACAACAGTGAGCAAGGAGGCACGGAGAACAAAGGACACAATCAGGCCTATGGCAAAAATACACTGACTGGCTGCAGAAAATTGCTGCCGGCCACATGGTAAAACAACAAAGACAAGCATGGAGAGCAAAGAATACATGCAAGTCTATTGCAAAAGCACACTGGCTGTCTACACAAAATGGTTACTAGCCATATGGTGAAACAACAACAGCAAGCAAGGAGGCATGGAGAACAAAGAACGCATTCAGGTCTATGGATACAGACTACACAAAATGGCCCACATAAGCGAGTACAAAATCTTGTGTGCGCTTGCAAGAGGCCTGAGAATATTGTTGCGCTCGCTCGTGAGCACCAAAAACAATTCTCGCATGCGCAACAGAAAGAAAGAATTTGGCCACAAGGTGGAATTTGGGAAGTCGGCATTACTTTGCATAGTGTGGAGTGCCCAAATTCCAATAATTCTGCAAGCGGAGCGAATTTTACCACCTGGTTCCTAATAGTAACTTGAAATGACTCCAATTATAACAACTGCATTTTTATGGTTGTGTGCATGTAAAAGCTGAACCTAACTATAACATCCCTGTAACCTTTGGCTTTTTAATGAATTACTAAGGGTTTTTAATCCTATTTTCTAACTATAACATTCCTGTAACCTTTGTTTTTTTCAGTGAATTTCTAGTATTTTCTTAACATTAAGTAAGCTGCCCATCACCTCCACAGTGGGGGTGGGGGGTTGGATACAGGGCCATGACTGGCATTGTTCTGCCCTCAACCCAGCTTGCTGCTCCTGCCCCTCATCCTACTTGCCATCTGTGGTCCAAGTCCATGCCATTGCTCCCTCATTGCAACCCTGTTGTTCTTCTACTGCCCTTCCCACCTGCCCTGTACAGTCAACTTGCTGCCCCATCCACCTCCTCCCTACCCTCTATTGCCCAAATTCATGCACCAGTCCCCTTGCTCCTTCCCCGTACATGGTCTGATGAACTGCCACTGCCCTCCTTTTAGCTGAAAGTCCTTAGCCACTCCTCCAGCCCTCCGTTTCCAGTTCCTTTCTCCATCATAGCCCTCCAGCTAAGCCTCTGTGCTTAGCATGCCACCCTTGTCTTCCAATGTTTGAGTGCATGCCCCTGCTCCCTCCTTTTAGCCCACCATGTTCCATGGACCTCCCACTGTTCTGTTGACCTGCGACTGCCTCGCCAACCTACCCAGCATAGTCATATGGCTGCCACCTGTCCCTCCTACCTCCACACTGCCTGTCCAAGTTCCATGCCCCTACCCCCGTCCTCCATGATCTATTTTGCTATCACTCCCTTCTGACCGCCATGCTCTGTTGTGTTGCAACTGCTCCTCCTGCCTGCACTGTGTGGTCTGTTGTGAAGCTCCTTCTTCTGCCCTCTCTCTCTGTGTCCAGCCCCCGTCCTCCATGGTCCCTTGTGCATTCCTCTGCCCTCTCTCTCTTGCCAACCATGGCTGTTGTGCTAAGACTAACCCTCCCACTTGCTATGCATGGTCTTTTGTGCTGCCATGGCTCCTCCTATCTGCAATATGAGATCAACTTGCTGCCCCTGACACCCTCCCACCTTCCCTCTGTTGTCTGTGTGTATGCAATATAGTCTCACTGTTGCCGTTCAGAGAGTGTTTGCTTTCATTGCCCATCTCGTCTGCCCTACATGGTCAGTTTGTTTCTCCTGCCATGCCCCGTTGCTCCCTGCCCTCCATTTATATCTCAACCCACCTGCCTTGTCTGGTTCATTGTCATGCCTCTGCCCCCTCCCTCCTGCCCTTCATGGTCCCCCTGTCTGTCTGGGATGGCCAGCTTGCTGTCCTTGCCTCTTTACTCTCTGCTCTAATTTGTCCATGTTCATGGCCCTGTCCCCTCTCTATTGCTTTCCATGGTTTGTTGTGCTGCACAGCTGCCCCTCTTGACCTGTGTGGTGTATTTTGCTGTTGCAAACTCCTGAGACCCGCCTTGTAAGGTCAGTTTGGTTCCTCTGCCAGTCTCCCTCCTGTCCTCTGTTATCTGAGTCCATGTCCCTACCCCATTCCTCCTGCCCTCTGTGATCCAATGTACCATACTTGCCAACATTTTGAACTTGGTAAGGGAGAGAATTTGAAAATAAACCTGTGGAATTGATTTCCCATATTTACCTACCTTGAAAAAGAGGAGATTTTAGGAAGAGACGGATAAAATAAACCCCTTTTCAAATTAAAAACAGCAAACGTCTCCTGCCTAAATCGGGTCTGTTAGCATGTATGGTTGTACTGCTACTGCCTCTTCCTTCTTCCCTCAATTGTCTGTTATATTGCCACAGCCTCTTTTGCCTGCCCTTTATGGTTGGTTTGTTGCTCCTGCCACACTTACCTTTGCCCTCGATGGTTCATTGTACTGCCACTGCCCCTCCCACCTACGTAGCATGATCAACTTGTTGCCTCTGCACCTTCCTCCCTGCCCTCAAATTTCCTAGCCTGTGCCCCTGACCTCTGCCTTTCCACAGTATTCTAATGAACAACTAGATTGCTAACAATGTTTATTTATTACAAAAGTGTGGCACGCTTGACGTCATCTTGATGTAATCAGAACTGTAACACCTAAAGCATTTACTTTAGAAATTATAAAAATGAGAGGTCTTATTTCCACAGATATTATGGTTATTGCTCTAATACAATAAAATGAGGACATATTTTGTGAATTCTCAAATAGCGACAAAGCACCTCTCAATTATTTGCTATATTTATAGTTTTTTATCCAATTAATCATTTGATTATATTGGCGTTATGGCCAGAGCTGCAGACTTTGCAGCTGGGGAACCAGGTTTGAGTTTCGGCATCAGCTCGATATCCTGTGAATCTGGGCAAATCACTTTGGCCCTGATATATACTATTTTGTGCAAAACTGCACTAACGCAGTTGTGCACCAAAGTTTTTAGCACCAGCTTGCGCCATTTCTGTGCACCAGCTGGGCACCAAATTTATGGAATGGTGCAAGCCGGTGCAAAGGGTAGGCTAGTGTCCAAAAAAGATTACGCTAGTCGGGTGGGGCTGGCGGTATGGAAGCAGGGGGTTTTGCACCAGAAAATTACTTTAGGCAGGTTAGAGTAAAAAAATATTGACTCTAACCTGCCCAGAGTCATTTTCTGACGCAAAACCATCCATACCACATGACTCCTCTCTTGGAAAAGACAGGAGTCATGCCCACCACCCCAATGGCCAACACAGGGAACCAGGGTCCCCTGGGCATGGCCACTGCACCCTGTGCTATGTATGGGGGCCCATTTCAGGGTCCCCTATGGCACTTTAAAAAATAAAATAAAATACTTACCTGGGATGGTGTCCCCCATCCTCCGCTGTCCCTCCGGTGTGGGTGTGGGTGGGGGTGTCCCTGGTAACTGGGGAGGGCACCTGTGGGCTTATTCCATGGTGTTCCACCATGGAAATAGACCCACAGGTCCCCTAACACCTGCCCTGACCCAGGCATTAAAAAATGGGGCAAAGCAAGCTTTGCTCCATTTTGTGACCCCTCCTCCCTCCTGTGCACCACTTTTGCACAGGAGTATAAATATGGCATTAAGGCCATTAGTCATTTTTTGCACGGGAACACCTATTTTGCATCTCATTCAGGCAAGGTAGGTTTCCACATCCAAAAAATGACTTTAACTCCATAAATTTGGTGCTAGGCAGGTCTAGCGTCAAAGTATAAATATGGAGTTAGTTTTGCACAGAATTAGAGTAAAAAGAAAATGAAGCTAAGTCGGTGCAAACAGAGTATAAATATGCCCCTTAATCTCCCTATGCCTCAAACCAAAATGAATGTGTCCTTGCGTAATGTAAGTGATGCTCATGTAAAGCATTCCAGTCCGTGCTATATAAAACTGCAAAAAATAAAATAAAAAATAAGGGGCACTTTTACAAGAAAGTGACACATCAGCTCTGATGTGCCACTTTTCTTGCATCGTCCTGTGCCCCCCTAAAGTCACCATGGTAGTGTGTTTTTTACTACACAGTGCACCATAGTGCACGTTAGCACAATAGTGTCATAAATGATGATGCTGTTGTGGCGCTTTGCTGAATTAGTTCCATAAATTATGGGCCTAGTCCAGCAAACCACAGGGAGGCCCATAGGATATTATGGGAGTGTCAGTTTAACACCTGCCCTGAATACGCATTAAAAATGATGGATAAAAAAAGCACAGTGAAATCTTGTAAAATTAAGGTGACATTTTTAGGGCCTCCCTGTGTGGGAATGCTCCCTTCCATACATTATACCTGGCGCAGGTAAAATGTGGCGCAAGGAGTTACACAGTGGCGCAATGCATGCACTGCTCCAATTTGTAAATATAGTGCATGGTGGGGGCCTCCTTAACGCCTCCTTAGCGTAAGAAAAATGACGCTAGGGCATTGCAAGGAAGCATTAGGGGCTTGTAAATATGCCCCTAGGGGTCAGATTTAAAAGGCCCTTGTGCCACTGGAGCATCACTTTTTGGGATGCTCTGGTAGCGCTTTGCAGTGTGCCACATTTACAAGGCAGCGCTATGTCACTTATTGTGACTTAACGCCATCTTGTAAATATCGACCCCTCCAATGCAGTTTTCTGTATCAGAGGGTCACACAATGGGTGTTACTGTGGGCGTTCCACTGCAACACCCATTGTTTTTGATGCTGCCCCAGATTTACAAGAAGTCACAAATCTGTGGCAGCGACAAAAGCTAACACCACCCAGAGGTGGCATTAACATGGCACAATGAGGAGGAGTACTTTTATTCCTCCTCGTTTTTGCTTTTTCCATGTGACACAGAAAGAGGAAAAGGCCATGAATGATTGAGTATGTGCAGGAAGGTGTCCCTTTCAGCACATAAACAATCATCCAAAAATTATGATTTGCTACTTTTATGTGTGCTGCATTCTTCAGCACACATAGAAGTGCCAAATCACAATTTTAGATTGCTTATGTGCAGGAAGGGACATGTTCCTGCACATACACAATCATTCCCTTCAACACAGACACCCTTACTCTATAGTGCAAGGATGCCTGCATTGGCGCTGGCAGATATATTTAGTGCCGGCGCAGGGGGAAACACACCGGTGCACCAGATTTTATTAAATATAGCACATCCCTGAGTTTCTAAAGTGATGCAGCGCTGCATATTTTTGGCGCAACATCAAGATGTGCCACTTTGTGGTAAATCTGGCCCTAAGTGTTTCTTCTGTCATTGGTCTATATGTGGGCTACATTTGGGTGATATTTGTACTACATTTGGGGTCCTTTTTCTCTGGTGGCCATCTTGGGAGACGTATTTGTTATGAAGCTTCCTAATTTGGAAAACAATGTTTACAACAATGCATTTACTACCAAATGTATTTACAACGAATTTCATTCTAAAGGCATGAAAGGTAAAGGTATCTGCGTGGTAAAGGTTTTAAAGGTCAGAATTATCATTTATTTTGTAAAGGCATGAATAGTAAAGGTATATGCGTGGTAAAGGTTTTGCAGGTAAGTATTGAGTGGTTTAAGTGTTTTATTTAGGGTTTTTAGGTGTTACGGTGGGTATGGGTTTTAGGGTGGTAAGGGCATTTTTAGGTTTTAGGGTGTGTATGGATTTTGGGGAGGTAAGGGCATTTTTAGGTGTTAGGGTGGGAATGGGTTATGGGGTGGTAGGGGCATTTTTAGGTTGTAGGGTGGGTATGGGATTTAGGATGGTAAGTGTATTTTTAGGTTTTATAGTAGATATGGGTTTTAGGATGAGAAGGGCATTTTTATGTATGAGACTGGGTATGGGATTTAGAGTGGTTAGGGTACTGTTAGGGTTTAGGTTGGGAATGGGTTTTGGAGTGGTAAGGGCATTTTGGGGTTTTAGGGTGGGTATAGGTTTTGGAGTTGTAAGGGCATTTTGAGGTTTAAGGTAAGGGATGGGTTTCAGATGGTAAGGGCATTTTTAGGTTTTAGCATGGGTATGAGTTTTGGGGTGGTAAGGGCATTTTTTAGGTTTTAGGGTGGGTATGGGTGTTAGGGTGGTAAGGGCATTCATAGGTTGTAGGGTGGGTAGAATTTGTGGGAGGCAATGTGTGTATATATATATATATATATTTATATATACTTACTATTTTATTTCTCCCATGCATATGTCTCTACCAAGCATGGCCTTATGATGAAATGTTCGTGGTAAAGGCATGCGTGGTAAAAAACTTTCACTGTAAGTGCATTAGTTGTAATGCTGAATGCTTTGTAAATACCACGTTGTAAAGGCAATCGTGGTAATTGCAATCATGGTTCCATTATACAACCCCCGATTTCCTCATTTCCTGCAGTATCCTCAGTAGAAAATGCTTTCAGGTTTCCACTTCGATTCCACTAAAATAGTGTTCAGATGTGCCACACTTCTGGAAAAGTTTCAGATTGTTAGCACTCTGGTTGCTCATTAGAACACTGTAGTAAAGTTGCTGATCCCCAGGGAGTTAACTGGCAGTCTGCTGCTGGTGCTGAAAGTGCATGTTTCAGTAAGCATGTCAGAATGTTTTAATGAAATAGAAGAGGAAGATATTTGAAATCTCACTTCAAATGAAGTGGCTGCTATGTATATTGGTCCCAAGATGGCTGCCAACACTTCCTGGTTGAAGTGCTGGCAGCCAATCAGATCTCACCTTGAGATCTGTACTCTGTATTTAGGCTTTCCACTCTTCTCTTTTGCATATATATATATATATTGAGAGAAAGATGTATATATATATGAAGAGAGAGAGACATTATATGCAAAAAGGTAAGCAAGGCAACCCAGGGTAGTTCCCAAGTTTTAGGTGGAGAGCTGCTCCTTTATATAGGACACTCTAAAATACCACCGACACTCCAAATCTGCTCACCTCATGTGTATTTTTCTAGCAGAGATTTTAAGCATCCGATTGGCATAGTGCCATCCTTGAGGAGCTAGAAAGTGACAAAGCCTTTCACTGTTTTACAGCAATATCTTTAAGCATAGGATTGAGAAGTGTCTACTCCTCTAAGTTGACAAATTCCAAAAGTCTTTTTACATTCAAGGCACATTTTTACAGCTTTGAATAGGTAAAATACCATCCAAGCCAACAGGGAATAAATAAATAAAAGCAACCCTGAAACACGTTCTTCAACGCATGGTTAAGGTCCACGATGTAATGCTGTGCATTGTGAAGGTCAATGGGCCTCATTACGAGTTTGGCGGTCTGATGGTAAGTCCGCCGCACTGGCGGCCTCCAAAAGACCACCATGTCGGCGGTAATCTGACCACCGTATTACATCTCACACTCTGAAGACTGCCAAAAAGCAGCCAACAATCCGAAACCACCAAGACACTGGAGGACGGAAAAGAGGCGGACCCACCACCAACACCGCCAGTCCAACAAAATACTACCCACCAGATTACAAGCAACAAATCACCACAGTGGTTCTTCCATGGTGGATAATCATTGGCGGTCCGACCTGCCTAGGTCAGAACCCACATCAAGCAGAACACCATACCACATTGGATAGTTTGAATACCCTACACCAGATACACATATACACACCAGATACACCTACCCTATGCACTATATAACTCACCCCTACACAACCCACAATCCTTTGCAAACAGAACGCCACACACATACTCAAAGAAGCCAAAAATATAGATATAGAACTTTTACACCATAGGCAAACAAACACATCTCGCTCAGCCCATACCCCACATCAGCACAACAAACACAATACACACAACACTAGCACACACAATCTGCGATAACCGTCACCCCCTTGCAACGCAGCACCCACACCACTCCAATTGCCCAACACTGCACCGTTACACTCAAAACACCCCCACACACCATCTACACAACCACAGCCATATCCCCACAAAACACCCATGTTTCACTGATGACAAGTTGAGGGTCATGGTGGATGACATTGTCAGGGTAGAGCCACAACTGTTTCAAGCACAGGTCCAACAAACTTAGGTTTCCTGGAAAAATTGAGTTGTGACTTCACTCATCAGCTTAATTTTCATTTATGCACTTTCATTTTTACTTTCAGTATTTTGGAAGGCACAATAAATTACATTTAAGCACAACAACAGTATATGTGTCTTTCATAATACATCAACAATAGTCATGCTTTCCAACTGTGGCCTGGTCGTGCCCCCCTAAATCGAACATCCAGTGTAATGATCATCAGACGGAGCCTCCCTCAGCAGGAGACACATTACTATAGAAATGTCACAGGAGAGATGTCATTGAGGTAGAAATACAGGTCTACACAATATTATAGTCAGTATTCCAATCTGCAAATAGAGCAGATTACCATAATTACCAGATTACAAAGAGTACCATCAGTATGTCAGCCATGGTGTCATACAACGCACATATACAGGTCAAAGAAGTCAGGCTCATGGTATACTCCCTACAAAGCAGGGGCAGCCAGATTGGACTTGCATATCACCAGATACAAGCTCTTTGCATACCTAAACCATAGCTACATATTAACATATCCCATGGAACACACAAAGAATATCACAGAGGAACCCAGTGCTTCAACCATTCACTAACAAGGCCCCATACCTGTAGGATTGTCACTCACCTATGTCAGTATACAGTTACCTCCACCTTGGACAGCAAAGTCAGAACAGAAACACAGCTGGTTCACATGGCCATCACAAAGTACTCCTCCCATTTTGAAACCAGAGGCCATGTTCCAATCATCACATGTGAGCCACAAAAATCACCAGACACATAATACACCGCTTTACATCCCCCCAACTACACTGGTAATAGGAAAGGACTAAACAGTTACAACCTCATCTGTATGAAGGATGTACTGACAAGGTACCATCCCACTGAAACTAATTCCATAGAACCAGGTATCTGTCAGGTACACCTCTCATGTCTGACAGCAATTGCCATTGGCTACTCACAAAGAATACCTCAAGCTGAGGTTGCAGAGTCAAACAGGAAAAAGCTAATTCAGTGAGTGGAAGGAAAAGAGGATATGAGATTGCAGGAAACATACCTCAATTCTGAGAAGTCTACAACAGAAGTGTATGTAAGTATCTGAAGCAAAAATACATTAAATAGCAGAAGAGACTATACTGTACACATTACAACTTAACAGTCTGCAAACACAACTCACACATAGGCATTGAGCTCATGACAACTCCACTGATGCAGCATGTAAGGAGGTGTATTGGCAGCCATCTACTTCAGGTTGTACACATTCATAACATCAAAAGGTCCACTTCACATACCTGTATATCAGTTGAAGTACTGATTGATGAGATCTGTCCTAGAGTCACTTGCGCCTTCATCCTCTGGCTCTTCATCACTTGGCATTTCAGCATTTCTAGCGACTGGTCCAGCTGCCTCCCCCTCATCTGCTATCAATGGTATCTGACGTCTCAGGGCTAGATCGTGGAGCATGCAGCAGGCAATGATTGTCTGGAATACCTTGTGGGCCAAGTAGAGGAGGGATCCACTAGATAGGTCTAGGCACCTGAATCTTGCCTTCTGGAGCCCAAATGTTCGTTCTATTACATGCCTTCTCCTACCATGGACCTCATTGTAACAGAGTTCCCTTGCCATGGGTGGTACCTCACTGGTGTCAACAGCCAACAGCCAAGAACTATTAGAATAGCCTGAGTCACTTGAACACAATGATAGAACATCTCAACTTTTGTATCTGGGACTGGCTAGATTGTGATGACAGGAGACATAACACACAAACATACACTATAATGGAAACTTACCAACCAGCCAGGCCCGCTCCCCTTGTAGTTGTGCCATTTGATGTGGGACATTGCTGTTTCGCATGATGTAGGAATCATGCACAGATCCTGGATACTTGGCTGTGACTTGTGAGATGTATTAGTCTCCCAGACACACCACTTGTATGTTGATTGAGTGGTAGTTCTTCCTGTTCCTATACAACTGTTCATTGGCACTGGGAGGAACCAGGGCTACATGGGTGACATTAATGGCTTCTACATGAGGAATGTGTCCCATCTCATAAAAGTCTGCCTAAACATAGGCCAGATCTACACATTGGGGAAACCTGGTGTAGCTGTCCAGGTGTTTCAACAATGCTCACAGTACATCCTTCAAAACCAGTATTCTGAAAGGAGCCTGTGTCCAGGAAGTATAGCACTGACAAGACTTGAATGATGGGAGGTATGCCGTAGGGGCTGCGAATTGCAGGCATCAGATCTGGCTCCAACTGAGTATAAAGATCCATGATGGTCTGACGATTGAGATGGTATGTCTGGATGACATGTCTTTCCTCCATGGTGTCCAGGTCTACTAGTGGACAGTCCACTGGTGGTTGTCTCACTGTCCTCATGGAAGGATAACTATGTTGAGAAAAGTGCCAAACCAATGTGGTTTGCAGTATGTACACACCATGAACTCTTTGTATATTACCTCACACCTAACATCTGTAGAGGGTGCCTAGCACTTCATACATATACAGTAGAGCCTATAGATATACTCAAAATTCACCCTCATTGCTGCACAATGGCATCCATGGGAATGTACATATGAAACTAATGTTAGTGTACATGTGTGTAAAACTTAGCTGCCATGCACACATATGTTTTGGAATCTAACAATATCTACCTTTGGGCTATGAACCTTTGAGTAGCATTACATAGATCTCACCATATATACTCCCTCAACACATCACTTTGTAATGTTTTAGACAATATGTTGCTGAAACATGATAGTACAACATATGAATATACAACATTTTGGGGGAGTAAGTGAATGATGCAGCTCAGAAAACACATCTATTGATGTAATGTGCCCAAAATGGTAGGTGCCTGATCTACTTTAGTGGACAGTTGTAAGTGACCTAAGTCCGCTGGCAGAAGTTGTCATGGTGGTAGGCAGTCGCAACCGCCGTGCAACTTGCCAGTGGTTAACATTGCTGCTGTTGGAATTGGGCCAATGATGATGACTGCCAGTGTTGATGGTCTTGTATGTGGCACCCGTAATCGCCATTTTTAGCATTATTGCTCATTTAACTCCTGACACTGTTGCCAGCAAGACCTCCATGATGTGAGCTGCTGTGTACTGCCTCTGGGAACCATCATGCCACATCCTGCAGGTGACAGGGCCCCTGCCTTCACCCCATAAGAACTTGAAGTGCTGGGGAAGAGGTAGTACCCCTGTATGGACAGCTATATTGGGCACCAGAGGAGCCGGTGAGTCCAATGGACTAGTAATGTGTGATAGGTGTTGTGTGTGACGTTACCTTGGGCATGTGAACTTTTGAGGGTGTAGAAGCATGTAGATGGCTTATTGTGAAGGCGTGTGCAGAGAGGATGGGTATGTGTACCTACTTGCTGTGACTGATGTGCACTGATCACTCCTCCTATTGGTACGGTACATGTGTACATGACTTTCTCCTTTTGTCTGTGTCATCCATGCAGGTCAACGCCCATCAGAAGAATGGGATTTGGCCTGCCATCTCCAAGCAAGTGCGGACTCTGGCAGTCCACAGCCGATGGAGCACCGATTACAGAAATCGGTGGGAAGACCTGAGACGCTGGGCCCGGAAGACCACAGAGGCCCAGCTGGGGATGTCCTCCCAATGAGGAAGAGGTGCCAGTCAGACCCTAAGCTCATTTTGGCGGTGGCCTACCCTGAATTGGATGGGCTCTTGAGGGCAGCACAGCACCCACAAGGGGATAAGTACTGACTCTATCCTTGAACTTAGCTCTTGTAGTTTGAGTTTGGTGTTTGCTGTCACACTTTAGCAGCAGTGACAATGTAGTAAATGCTAGATGTATGTGGACTACTGGAAATACATAGTACTCATATTGCCTGACTAAGAGATGGAGATCTGGCCTTAGGCCTGTGCATGTGTAGGTTTAGATCACATGTGTCAAGGTACATCTATGACTGCATGTGGAGATGCACAATTGACAGTGCCACATGTGTGACTTCACCCAGTCATATATATGTATGTAAGCTGCTGTTGCATCCTACCAATTTAGTATTTTGAGGTCCATTATTCAGAATATATTAATATGTAGCTCTAAGATGTAAGACCACTCCCATCTGTGTAGATTAGCAGTATTTGCTACATAGTACTTGACATATTTGTTACAGGGCCTAATTAGCTTTAGTCCTGGCACAGATATTGAATCCATGTGAGTCTGGCATCTAAATCTGTCAACACATATGGGCAGCTTTGGACTGTACATATAATTTGAGGAGGTGTCCCCATTGTCTCTTCAAATGCATACTATGGGGAAAGTGAAGGTTGTAACGGAAGGACATCCAACTATGGCCGTCTGACATTGTCTATTTGGGCTTATCATGCATTTCCTTTCCATTGAAATGTAGACGATTCACTACAGTATTATCCCAATGCCTTTATTGTAGAGGAGATTAGTGATTAGGCTGTCCTACCCTTTCGCAATGTGGAATGTCCATGCTATATGTGCCAATCGCCTACCAATACTAGTGCAACATATGGTATTAGCCTCCTACATCATGTTACAATGGTTACTTGAGGGCAGATCTTGTTGAGTGAGACAATCATTGCTTCCCTTAGCCTACCTGATGTAGACAGGTTGAACAGCCATTGGTTTTGGGTCACTTCATTAACTGAGATGTCATAATTTGGCTGTACTACTATTTGTCATACAGGTGTTGTTGTGGGATATGTTCTAAGGGCAATGGGAGTCGTGTAGGTCCATGTGTACATTTATTTTCAGTGGGATATGTGTGTTGTCTGGACTTAGGTATAGGTAATCACGTCAGGATTGGTGTGAGTGATTTTGGTTTACTCATGTTGTCATATCGTGACTCTGCAACTGCATGTCAGCTGGAATGTCATGTGTCCTATTAGGAATTAGTTGTCTGTCCTTTGTTTAGTTGTTATTACACTGCTATCTGTGATTGTCAGTGGATGTCTCATGTCTGCTAAGAAGGCGACTGTTGCTGTACATGCATGTATGGTGTGAGTATCTGTGTTTTGTGACTGCAGCTATTCCTCTAGCATTTGGTACATGTAGTGACATAGCTGTTCTCCAGACATGGATTCTAAGAATCAGATGGCACCTGTATGGGACTGCCACTGGTTGTGTCTTCATCAGGGATTGTGCCCATTGTGTAACATATGTACAGAGGGTGAAGCTAGGCATGTTATTGAAATGGCAGGTGCTGTGTCATTTGTGAATAGAGTTGTCTTTGCTTGCATGGAACATTGCTTATGGACATGGACTGGTCAGGTGTTGAATCAGAACATGCATTATATGGTGTTATCTGTCAACTGCTGTTTCTAAAGCTGATAGGAGTATGGAGATATATGACCAGGATTAGGACGCAATATCAGATTTAGCCAGGACATCATGAGCTTACTGACATAGGTTTAAAGGTGAATTGAAGGAATGCTCCAGTAGTGCTACATTACATGGTTTATGATGTTGCTGAGAGATGAGACATGAAGGGGTGGTTAGAAGTAACATTTTGTCCCTCATTATGACATTAGCGGTAAATCCCACTTACCGCCATGCTGACTGATGCCAACATACCGCCGCCACCGTGGATATCCGTTCACCATATTATGACACACACACACCAATCCGTCACTATTCAGCCACACACACAATTCCGCAACACCAAAGGTCAGTGATAAACTGGCGGTATCCAAACCCACACCGTTATGCCAACAGAACAACGCCCATCATATTATGACCCAGGAAACACCGCAGCGGACATTCAACGGCAGTAAACCATTGGCGGTACATACTGCAGCGCTCAAAATACACACTCACATACAAAACAACACCACATTGGACAATTCACACCTGACACCCATACACACACCACACCCACACACCCACACCACTATAAAACACACACCCACATTACCCACAACCCTTTACCATTACAAACCTTTGGCACGAGACAAACACCATGACTACAGACAAAACCAGAGCCACACACCACCTATACACCACCCATGCACCCCACATCACACACCCCTACACATCACCCTACACACCCTCACCTACACAACACCCATGGCACCACAATGTCACCCCAGATTCTAAGAGGAGGAACTAAGGGTCATGGTGGAGGAAATCATCAGGGTAGAGCCACAGCTATTTGGAGCACAGCTGCAGTAGATATCCATTGCTTGGATGATAGAGCTAAGGTGGAGAATTGTGGACAGGGTCAACGCCGTGGGACAGAAACCCAGAACAAGGGACGACATCAGGAAGAGGTGGAACGACCTACGGGGGAACGTGCATTCCATAGCAGCAAGACACCAACTCGCTGTACAGAGGACTGGTGGTGAACCCCCACCTCCTCCCCAAAACTAACAGCATGGGAGGAGCAAGTCTTGGCAATCATTTATCCTGAGAGCCTGGCCGGAGTAGCAGGAGGACTGGATTCTGGTAAGTCAACTCTCTACTACTTCTACCCCCTACCTGCATGTCATCATATACCTTCACCATCACTCCCATTACTCCACCACCTCCCACACACCCCACCATCACATCCCACCTATGTGCCCTGCATGCACCACCAATGCATGGAAATCACTCACAGCCCTGCCTGGACACCTATCACCAAGGTATGCACAATAGAGAGAATCAGCTAGCCCACCATATGCCAACTTACACAAGGTAAAGCTGCCAGGGCAAATACAACCAAATACGGCAACCCACCCATGCAAAATATGTCACACACAGAAACAATAACACAGCATTTACATCTCCACAGGTATCCCAGACAATGTCAGCAGAGAAGAGGTGCCAGCACTATCCAGTCCCCCAACTGAAGAGGCCCACAGTGATGACAGCAAGTCTGGTCGCCTGGATCTGGATGACCAACCTGGCCCATCAGGGACCTCTGGACAGTCAGTTACCCAGGCACAGTCACACACCGCCACAGCGCCTCCCCCATCTGTAAACACCATCACAGCACCGACCCAGCTTACCCATACCTCTGTCCCCAGGACACATCAATCAGCAGTGTGTCCACCACTACAGGGACCACAGGTCACACCTAATACCCAAGACAGTCATGAACCTGGGGTCAGTGGGAGTGGGCACACCATTCAGGGGACAGAGGCAGAGGCCCCCAGGGAAACTGGGCGGAATGCTGTGCGCCGGGGGAGGACAGGCCCAGGAAACTGACTCTCCAGGAAGCACTGACCGAGATCCTGGGAGCCTACCAACATTCCCAGGATACGCTGGGCCAGATCCTGGACAACGTGTAGGAGAACAGGTGGCTGCAGGAGGGACAGTACCAGGGGATCAGGGAGGACTTGCAGGCCATCAACACCACTCTGGTCTCCATAGCAGGGGTGCTGGCAGATATGGCCAACATTATGAGGAAGGCAGTCTCACAACAGCGGGCCCCTGCCACTAGTCAGTCATCTAAACTGCCTTCCACCTCCGCTGCCGCTAGAGGACAGGAGGCCCCACCTCAGGACTCACAGGCCACCAGCACCCCTCCCCCTGCAGAAGGAGAACCACCCTGCAAATGTTACCTGCGACCAAGGCAGAAGCCAGAGACTATTGCCAAGACTCCCGCCAAGAAATGAGACTCTCCTGATTATCACCCTTGTTTCCCACTCTGTCACCCTGTCCACCTTGAACTGCCATTGCTCCCCTTACTATGTCCCCTTGGACAATGCACCTGTGCTACAAACAGACTGGAACAATACCCTGGACTTTCTTCCATCATCACCCCATCCCATTGCACTTGCCCCTCTTCTTCTTAGCACCTCAATAAGCACCTCTGGAAAAAATACAAGTATGAAGTATGTAAGATTGTTTAAAGTATGTATTTGTTTAACCAGGCTCAAACATTGCAATTCAACTGTACAGTAATTTTCACATAGGAAAGACCTGTAGTGTCATGCAGTGATCACACCAGGAGCAATAGTGGGGCACCAACATCTGCAAAATGAATTGCCAAAGGGTACAGGGAGTGGCATAGAAGTGGGAAATAACAGCATGCCAGTGCCAAAGATAATCCAAATAATGACAAAGAAATGTGAATTAACACTGTCTTACCTGTGTGTCATCGGAAATATTGTCGTATCACTGTTGTTCTGTTGTCCTCATCCTCTGCCTCCTCATCCTCACTGTCCACAGGCCATCTCCAGCCTCTTCCTCCTGCAGAAAAGGCACAAGGTGTCTCAAGGCAAGGTTGTGCATTATGCAGCATGCCATGATTATCTGGCAGACCTTCTTGGGTGAGTAGCACCGGGATTCACCTGTTAGATGGAGGCACTGAAACCTGGCCTTCAGGATGCTAAATGTAAGTTCGATTATCCTTCTTGTTCACCCATGTGCCTCATTGCAATGTTCTTCTGCCCTTGTCCTGGCATTCCTCACAGGGATCAGTAGCCATGATAGGTTGGGGTAACCTGAATCACCTGCAAATATAGAGGGACAACATTTAGCCACACACTATCCTATATAGCCCACACCATACCCATACACCAATATATGCTAGGTGCGAACCAGGGCTCACCTATTAGCCACACCCGGTGTCTCTGAAGCTGGGCCATCACATTTGGTATGCTGCTATTCCTTGGGATAAAGGCATCATGCACAGACCCAGGATACTTAGCATTGACATGGGAGATGTACTGGTCCGCCAAGCACACCATCTGTACATTCATGGAGTGAAAACTCTTACGATTTCTGTACACCTGTTCATTTTGTCGGGGGGACAAATGCAATATGAGTTCCATCAATCACCCCAATTATGTTGGGTATATGTCCCATTGCACAGAAGTCAGCTTTCACTGTGGCCAAATTCTCTACTTGGGGGAAAACAATGTAGCTGCACATGTGTTTAATCAGGGCAGACAACACTCTTGTCAGCACTATTGAGAACATTGGCTGTGACATTCCTGCTGCCAAGCCCACTGTCACTTGGAAAGAACCTGTTGCCAAGAAATGGAGCACAGATAGGACTTTGCACAAGAGGGGGGATCCCAGTGGGATGACTGATAGCAGATATCAGGTCAGGCTCCAGTTGGGCACACTGCTCAGTGATTTTGGCCCTGTCAAGTCTATAGGTGAGGATAATGTGCCTGTCTTCCATTGTTGCCAAGTCCACCAGGGGTTTGTACACAGGGGTATGTCTCCATCTCCTATTCATCCGCAGCGGTTGCCGTCTAAGGGACAAAAGAGTGAGGAGCCGGTCACAAACTGAACATTGGAGACACAGCAGTACAATGCATGATGTTAACTAGTAATGGGTAAGTGGAATTTGTCCTGTATGTCCAATTTTTAACTGTGACGCAGTCATGATCCAGGGCCTGTCCCCCCAAATGGCATCTGCCTGTCCTTTGTGGAAGTGAGGTAATTCGGCTGACGTTGTGCGCCGTTGTGGTAGGCGGTCGGGTACCTCCGTGCAACTCCTCATTGGTTAACATTGGGCCCTATGGGGTACAGTGGCCAATGGTGATGTACACTGGCAGTGACGGTATGCACCTCCGCAGATGTGACCGCCATTTTCTATCTGGTTCCTCACTTGCTACCTGACCTTCAACAGGAGAGGACCTACACTGCATGTGCTGCTGTGACCTGTGTCTGGAACCTACCATGGCCCACGTGACTGGGGAAAGGGACCCTGCCTTCACCTCGGTGGAGTTGGAGAGACTGGTGGATGGGGTCCTACCCCAGTATGGGCTGCTGTATGGGCCTCCAGACAAACAGGTGAGCACGCTGTGGGTACGATGCATGTGGCATGAATGCATGGAGTGGTGTGTGTGAAGGCCTCATGTAGGGGGAGGGGGGGAAAATGTTCCCTGGGTGGCGTACAGCTTGTGTGCTGGGCCATGTGTGTGTAAATGGTGAGGAAAACGGGTATGGGGTGCCATAAGTGTAACAGGCCGGACGGTCTGACTGATACCATTTCATGTTTGTATTTTCTATGCAGGTCAGTGCCCATCAAAAGAAGGGTATATGGCGTACCATCACCAAGGATGTGGTGACCCTGGGGGTCTAGGGCAGTTGGAGCACCCACTGTTGGAAACGGTGGGAGGACCGGAGACACTAGGCACGGAAGATGGTGGGGGCCCAGCTGGGGATGGCCTCCCAAAGAGGAAGGGGTGCCCCTCGAACCCTGACCTCCCTGATGGCCTGCATACTGGTGGTGGCCTATCCAGAGCTGGATGGGCGCTGGGGGACATCACAGCAGCCACAAGGGAGTGAGTACAGTGCCCATCATCACAACATACGCATGGTAGGGTGGTATCCAGGTGGGGGATGTGTGTCACTGGCTGCCCCTAGTCCAGGCCAGACAATGCAGAGTAGACCCCATGCTGTCCAGGGTTCTGAAGTGATAATTCTGCTACCTAGCTCGTAGGCCTCCACAACTGATCAGGGATGTCTGGGTCCCAGGTGTGCTGCACTTGACGCTGTGTGCCCCTCCCTATGCCTTGGTGGCTAGTAATATAACTGGTAGTGCAATGCATAGTGCGTAGGGCTGTTCCCTATGTGTGAGTGTGCTATGTACGCCAACGGTGGTGATGGTGCAGCCACTGATGCAGTGTATCCTTTGCCTCTCCCCCCCTTTTTGTTTTGTCACCCTGCCCTTATGTGCATTAGCGTCATCTGGCAGAGGAGCAGAGGCACCGGTGACGGAGGGAGCTGCATCCCACAGGACCCAGGAGGCAGAGTCCACCAAAGCTGAGGGCACCAGTGGGATGGAGGCGAGGGGAGCACCATGGCGGAGACTGGAGGGGACAGTTCAGACTCTGATACCTCCTCCAATGGAAGCTCCCTGGTGGTGGTGGACACTTCTGTGACCACCCCAGCTACAGGTACAGCCGCCACCCCCGTACCAGCACCGCCCCCCCAACAGCCCCTCATCGAGTTGCCCGTGCCCACTCACCCAGGAGGGTGTGCATCTCCTTCGCCCCAGGCACCTCAGGTACTGCCCCAGTTAGCCCTGCTGCTCTGAGTGAGGAGGCTATTGATCTCCTGAGATCCATCTCTGTAGGGCAGTCAATCATTGTGAATGCCATCCAGGGGCTGGCAGCCCAGATGTAACAGACTATTGCATCCCTGGAGGGCATTCACACTGGCTTGGCGGCCCAACAGAGATTGATTCAGGCTCTGGCCTCCTCTCTGATGGCAGCCATTGTCCCTGTTTCTACCCTCCCCCCTCCAAGTCCCTCTTCCCAGTCCCATTCCCCTCAACCCCAACCTATCCCAAGCACACAGGCACATGAGCATGCACACAAGGCAACACCGAAGAGTGGCACAGGCAAACACAAGCACCACACATCATCCCACATGCACTCACACACCATCCAGATGCAGACATACCAACATCCACAATTTCCACTGTATCCCCCTCCATCTCCTCCTCCCCCTCCTTCCCAGTTCTGTCTACATTCACACTTGCATGCACTACATCCTCATCCACTACTATCATCACCACTACACCTAGCAGAACACACACCTCAATGACAGACACCTTCACACCAGCCATGCACACATCCCCTATGTCCTCTCCCACTGTGCCGGTTACCCCCTTCCCAAGGTACACAAACACAAGCACTCGGACATCCAACAGCCACCCACCTCTTAACAGCATCTAGCCCATGCACCTGCACCCAAACACAGCAGACAGACACCACCTACAACCACTCCCTCTTCCTCCACTCCCAAACCTTCTCCCTTTTCCTGCCCCAATGTCCCTAACAAGCTTTTCCTCTCCACCATTGACCTCTTCCCTACCCCTACCCCGTCCTTCACGTCTGGCCAGGGTGACAATAACCCAGGCAAGCACCTCAGCCACCCAGTCCACAGGCCCAGAAGCTTCCACATGCACTCATGGTGGGAAAGGATCCAGGGCACCTGTGCAGAGGTTGAAGGAGCCTGCACCAGGCAGCCTCAAGGAAAGGGTGTCTGTCCCAGCTGCCAGCCAGAAGACCAAGGAGCCAGCCCAGCCGCTGCTAGGAAGGGCAAGGAGCCAGCCCCAGCTGCTGCCAGGAAGGGCAAGGAGGTAGCACCAGCTGGCATGAAGGACCAGGGGCCTGGTGCAAGGACTCAGAAAGAGCCCCCACCACCAACCATTGTTGTGCAGCCATCCGAGGCTGCAGGGGATGGGCTGGAGGCTCCCCCCTTACATCCAGCAGCAGCACTACCACCACCACCAGTGGGCAGCCATCCAAGGCTACAGGGATGGTCTGGAGCCTCCCCCCCACCGCCAGCAGCAGCACCAACCACCAACACCAGTGGACAGCCATCCGAGGCTGCAGGGGATGGGCTTGAGCCTCCCCCCTACCATCACCAGCAGCAGCAGCACCACCACTACCACCACTGTGCAGCCGTCACCACCAGCGGACGGTATGTAGTTCTGCCTTCATGGGCTGCTGTTCGGCCTGCCCTCTCCAGAACCGGTGAGCATGACACCCACCTGTGAGACTGTAAACTTGCACTCCTCAGGATGAAGAGCACAGGGCAGGATGCCCCCTCCAGAACCAGTGGGTAAGTCATCCACCAACCCCAGCCTCCCCAGGATAAAGAGCATAGGGCACCATGCCCCCTCCAGAACCAGTGGGTAAGACACCCACCAACCCCAGCCTACCCAGGATGAAGAGCAATGGGCATGTTGCCCCCTCCAAAACCAGTGGGCAAGTCACCCACTTGAGAGACTGTGGCCTTGCACTCCCCAGGACCAAGCAGTGGGCATGTCACCCACTTGAGAGACTGTGGCCTTGCACTCCACAGGATCAAGCATGGGGCATGTTGCTCCCTCCAGAACCAGTGGTGTTGTTCTATCTCCCGGCTGAGGTGCCCTCGTGCCCCATCCCCCTGAGATGCCTGCCTATTTTCCAACTGATCCCCCTGCAGTGTTCTCTCTGTTTTGTTGCAGGTGACAAGTGGGGCCTTGGACTTTGGCCTGTGGCCCATGCACAATGAGGATGGGGCAGTGTCCCTTGAACTGTACATATGTATATTTCAGTTGCATTGCATTTTTGTTTTTCTACTGTGTTGATCTTATTACACTCACTTTATCACATTCCTGTTGTCCTTGCATTATTCCTCAGGGGTACATGGTAAATATGTTTTGTTACTGCATCTGATTGTTTGTTTGGTGTTAGGGGTGGGGGTGATTGTTGCGTGTGTGTGTCACTCTCTTTTTCCTCCCCCCTCCCTTGTGTGCTAGGTGGCTGTACTCACCGTGGTCGTCTTCGTAGTCGTTGGTGTTCGTGGTGGAGCAGGACGTAGATGATCATTGGAAATATCTGCTGCTCGGGCACCATGGCAGCGTGGTTCTTCCCTCTGTCTCCAAAGGTGAGTCCTTTACCTTCTGTGCAGTGTTTCCGCCAGGCTTTTGATGTCGTACCGCCCCAGGAAGGGTGGTGGATTGTGTAGTCATAATATGGTGGGTGGAACTTTGACTTCCGCTTGGCTGTAGGCGGCTACTGCTTGGGTGGCTATTGTTTCCGCCCTGGTGGTCGGTGTGGAAAAGTTGTTGACTAGCTGAGTTCTCACCGCCATGCTTATAATTTGGCGGTACTTACCGCCAGCCTGTTGGCGGTATTACCGCCACTTTATCAGCGACCACCAGGGTTGTTATCAGGGCCTTTGTGACATAATGTGGGATATGTTGTATTCTATATGGGATTCCATAGCTAGGCGATGTATACCTGCATTTATGCATGTTGTAATGTGTGTATGTGAAGAATGTGATGACCCACTCTCTCTCTCTCTCTCTCCCTCTTTCTCTGGATCAGCATCGGCAGGCGAAGGAGACAGGGCACAGATGAGTGGGGATGCTTCCAGCCACAGGAGCTGGAATGCTGAGACTACAGACAGTGAGGGACCCAGTGGCCCAGAGACTGGATCTTCCGCTTCATCATCTTTGGAATCCTCCTCCAGTGGACACTCAGTGGTGGCAGACCCTTCTGGGACCCTCCCAGCACCATCTTTGTCTGCCTACCCCCTTACTACCACTGCTCTCCCTGTAGCTCCCCACCCAGTTGTCTGTACCTGCTCACCCAAGAGGGTGGGTGTCTCCTTTGCCCAGTCAGCCCTGCTGCCCTCAGTGAGAAGGCTATTGACCTCCTGTAGGTCAGTCGACTATCGCGAATGCCATCCAGGGACTGGCAACTCAAGTCCAGCAGATTAATGTGTTCCTGGATGGTATTCATGGTGCACTGGCTGGCCTACAGAGATCCTTTCAGGCTCCGGCCTCTACACTGACGGCAGCCAGTCGCCCTTTGTCTTCTGTCCTCCCTCTACCTTCCTCTTTCCATTCCCAAACCCCTCTTCCCCAACTCGGGCGAAGCACTTAAACAGACAAGCATTCATCCACTTCAACATCCAAGGGTAGCGCTGAAAAACACAAGCACCACAGGACACACCATCGGCATGCACACAAGCAACACCCACCTGCAGACACACCAACAGTCACTCTTTGTGCTGACACCTCCACCACCCCAGCATCACATTCATTACACCTGACACACCTGCAGTCGCCACACCAACATTCACTGATACATCGACACCACCTATCCTACCACAATCAGCACAATAGCAGACCCTCAGACATCCACCCCAGAAAAACATCTCCAGCCACAACAACCACAGACATGCCTACATGCAGCACATCCACCTGCAGTCAACACCCCAACACAGTCACCCATCCACCACAGCATCTCACTACAAACTCCACCCCATCCTCCCAAGACACGTAAACGCCCACAGTCACCCATCCAGCAGACACCCAGCACCCACAATCATACCTCACACACACATGCACCCAAGACATCCACCAAAGACAACCACTCCCTCTCCCTCCACACCCAAATCCTTTTGCCATGACCGTCCCATGTGTCTAAGAATTTTTTCCTCTTGGAGTTGGACCTTTTCCCTACTCCTCCTCCACCTTGTTTGACCCCCAAACACTATCTGCCCCTCCCCAAGTTCAGCCCTTCCACCTCTAAGACCTCCCCTGCCCCATACAAGTACCCATGCCCCTCCCACAGCCAAGAAGTTGATCCCACCGAAGAGTTCCCAACCCTCCCCTAAGCGTTGCCCTAACCCCACTCCTAAACCCATGGCCAAAGATCCCCTTCCCAAACCTAATCACAAACACTCCCGCCTACTCCCCCAATTGTTGAAGCGTCTGCCTGTCCCCTTGATGCCCCTACATGTGGAGATTACATGGCAGTCAGTAGTCAAGTTGGGGCACTTACATGTGCTATATGTGAATGTTGCACGTATCTGCCTGGACTGGCCTACAGCCTTTATTTTTATATATAAATATATATTTAGTAATTTTTATATATCTGGGACAACCAGTTGTTGGTTCGAAGGTTACATCTTTGTCGAGCCTTTATTTTCTTAGGGCTGTTTTGGTTTTGGCTGGTTTTGTTTGTGTGTGAGTGAATTTTGTGTGAGTGGTGGTTGTGCTGCCAGTTGTGTCTGGGCAGCATGTGTGGTTTTGTGCTTTGCTTTTGTCCCGCAGTGATGGGCGTGTGCATGTTGGAGACTTGTAATTGTGTTGATATTGTGTGATGTTAGTGTTGACATTTGGTATTTGCAATGTTGTGTGGCTTTCATGCTTGTACTGTGTGTGTGAGTGTGTTTTGGGATTGGTATGTCAGACCCGTTGGAGGTATGCCTTGTTGTTAGATATGTGATTGTGTGTGTTCGCCTTCTGGTGTTGTTACATTGTGTTGTATGTATGATTTGTCAAGTGGAGGTGTGTATTGTGGATGCTTAGCAGTGCTTTTGTGGTGTTGCAGTTGTGGTGCAGTAGTGTTGTTTGGTGTGGTTGTGCATTGTTGTATGTGACTGTGCCAGTGCTGTGTATCTGGGAGTTGGTGTGTGTTCCAGCCGTGTGTGTGTGTGGTAGCCGTAGCGTGTGTACTATGTATGTGCATGTTGTGTATGTGGCTGTGTTTGTGTTAATGTGGGGTTATGTTTGTGTTTTGCCCTCGCCACCCGTTCTGGATGTGTATGTTGTGTGTGCGAAGGTACTTTGGCTTTTTTCAACAGTGACAGATAAGTTTGTGTGTTCAGGGTTGCTGATGTTGTCGTCGGTTCCCAAGTCGTTGGGAGAACAGGAGCAGTGAGAAGACGTGTAGATCTGGTTCGATGGCGGCTCTAGACAGGTATGGCTTCCTGAAGGTGAGTGTCTCCTTTTATACTGTTGGTTTCCACCAGGGTTTCCATGGTGGTACGACCACAGTGGGAACCTTGGTGGTGTGCAGTCTCGTAATATATCTGCGGAAAGATGGTATCCACCGGCCTGCAGGTGGCTACCATCGACCATGGTCGCCTAACCGCACTGGTGGTGCCGGCAGTGGTTTGGCTGTATTCTGTTGGGAATACCGCCATGGTCATAATTTGGCATCTGCTCCGCCAGATTGTTGGCGGTACGATCCCAACATAATGGTCCTGAGACCGCCAAAGTCGTAATGACCCCCAATGTGTGATATTACATGCATAGCTCAAAGTGTGGTATTTAGCACATGTGTGGTAATGACATGATTTGTAATTACATGCTATCCTCAATCGCGAATTCCTAAGAATTTATACTGCTGAAATTTGATCGTACTGCCAATAAAAGCGAAAAAGGCAAGTGAAGTATCTCTTCGAAATCACCATCCCTCTTGTTGGTTGCTGCTTGCAATTACACTTCCTGCAGCTTCCACTGAATAGACAAACTGGTGCTGCTGTCCAGAAATGTATTACCCATTAACCATGCCCAAGTGGGCCACGCATGCCACAGTGTCAGCTGCTGCATGCCAAGCTGGTGGCGCTCATTGGTACATTCAGGCCTAGAAACACAGGAGGACCCATTGTGATTACTCTCAGACACTTGCCGCTTTTTACATACAGTGTCATCCATCTTTTCTAGTTCTGACATTGGCAGTGCGATTTCCTCCATTACTTTACAAACATCTTATTCATGTATCTAGTGTCTAATGGTATACATTTCACTGCCATCTTGTAAAATCTTATGATGTGCAAAGCAGATAGCAAGTATTTTAGTATTCAAGGGTAACCAATGTTGCTCGTAGGCTACTTTGGGTGGGTAACAATAAAACTATCTCACTATGAAGACAAATTACTGGAAAAATGAATAGGGCTAGAGGAAGAGAGATTTGAGACCTTTGCAGGAAAGTAATTTAGTCAGGCCTACCAAATTTTGAAGAATGTACTTTCCACTACAGTTGACATTCTTTTCTGCGACAAACTGAAGTAAATATGGCGACAGTCAGCTTATGCTCATAAAGATTCACTGTGAAACGTGCTGCAGAGCACATGTAGGCTTAATCACCTAAACCAGACTGCTCCAATGGTTTTTACCTCCAGTGCCACACACCTGGTGACCCTGCATACACAATGATGGCTGGTCCTGTTAGCGCATCTGACCTTAATAAGTAAACTTACAAGGGGACGCGAATAGGTCGCAGAACCTTTTGACTCGCAATTAAGATGTTCTTACCATATCTCCAGTACATAATCAATAACCAATACACAATAGTCAATGATCAACATCAATCAAACACATCAATAATCAATGGACTCAGTAATTGTCACGCATCAAGACCTTTCAGTCACAAATAACCACACCTTTTAGTAAAAGTTTGAATATTTATTTCCCTAAAGTAACAATGCTACGGTAATGTAGATTAATCTCAAAATCAAATGAAACACATACAGAAACAATACTGGCTGTCCAAAGCGGCGGAAGAAACGTAATCTAATCAAAGCTTGAACTACAATACATTCTAAACTTATGGTGTAAATTAGTAACAAAGTCAACTGCGTCAAAGTAATCAAATACATTAAGTTTAGGTGAGAAATTCATCAAACATTAGTCTCTGCTATCATAACTTCATTAGTGAGGATCCTTAACTAACACCAGATTAGCATCAGCATGTTGGACTTCTTGAGAAAAGATTTATTAACACAAACTTGGAAAACACCTAACTATGGCTCTATCAAAACAATGCAGTTGGTACCTAGAAAGAAAAAGCAAATATGCACAATAATCAACAGTCTAGGTCATAATACCTATCCTCAGTGTGGATCAGCAAGCAGAGTCAGTCTTTGTCCTCAGGACATCAGTCGATTAGTAGGGCATCAGGATTCAGCACCAAAGTTCAGAAAACGAAAATTATTTCAGCATTAAAGTTAAGCACGTCTCTTGTCAAGACGCACAAGAAATATTGATCTTATGGGCAATGAGGGTATCTTCTCCCAGTATAGTATTGTTATATTAAAACTAGTAAAACTACTTCCCAAATCCCTATTGGTCAGTTAATCACATGTTCACACTTTGTCCAACAAAACTAAAACTCAAAATCTATGAATTCTACTATTACTCCGTTCACATCTTGTTGATTAGTTTGTCTTGCAATGTCCTCATCATCCGGTTTGTCAGGTAACAATATTGTTGCAGCTTCCATTCCAGTCAGTATCTCCATTGTTCTTCTCCTGAGAAAGTCAGCCTCACACACATTACACACAAAATGTCACATTCACAGGAACATCATCTCCTGGCAGTTCTCATGAGAAATCTTCTGTTATGAGCACATTTAAACAATACAATAGAAATCCCAGTTTACTCTCTAGGACAGCTATTTTATTAAACCTTAAGAAATACAGCTTTGACATGAGGCCTGGCAAACTAGGCCAAGACACTGGCTAAGTTAAGGCTTACAATTAATAAAGCTAAAGCTTACTGCATAAACCTTAAAATAACATACTACTACACTAATCTAACAAATGCTCAGCATTTCATATTATTATATCATTGATATGAACATTTCGTTAACATTGGTAGCCATCCTTCTTGATTACATTTTCAAATGTGTGCATTATTTTTCTACGTTTTTATATTTTCTACACAAATCACTTATTCAGAATACATCAATACCCATTAAAACAAACAATAATTATTAAAACACCTGCGCCAGAAGTCCCAGAGTGCCCATAGTGAAATCCACAACATAGTCACATAAAGCGAAAACAGTATGTAAAAGAACGACCTCGTTCATCACTAGGGAGCCCCTTTCAAAATACGCCACATTCATAGGGACTAGTGGCCAGCCATACCCATGCCTGTCAGTGTTCACATCTTGGCAATTTTGTGTTAGCTACAGAGTTGTATATCCGAGATAATAGGACTCATTATCAACCAGTTTTAATGAAGGAGATGAAAGAGCCCGTGAGCGAACTACAACTGTATCATTGAGGGCCGACCAGCAAAAGAATGGGACGTTTTTAATGTAAAACGCCATTATGCTCTGAGTGCTATCTCCACTCTATGATTGCTCTGCTGGTTGGATGTGCAGTCCATGATTTACTGCCTGTGCTTCTATGTGGTGGGACTGTTCTGAAACCACTTGCCTCAGCAACGAAATCCCCACTCAGTGATTGTCTGTAGGCTTAGAGAAGATGAAAAGTAATAAAAACTAAAGAGGTGTGCAGGGGGCTTCAGGGTGAGAGGCCGACTTTCTAAAGATAAATCGAAAGTTATTTTGTGAAACATTTCAGGACATTCGTTTGACTGTGTACACTGCCTACTTTTCTGAGGAGTGATGTCACATGTAGAGCCAGCAAAACCTGCAGTTTCACTGATCCTTGAACCTCTGCGGCAGATTGCCTCCCTAAATCGGTTTCATCTATGTAATTTCATTAAAATTCTCTCCATTTGTCTGCACAAACTCTTTAAAACATCCCAGGAATTTTGCCCCCAAAAATGTTAATTTGATGTAATACAAACATAATAAATGTACTTACCTAGTACCTGAATTCTGGCCCAAATTTATGAATATGGCGCTGCATTATATGCAGCACCACTTATCTTGCGCCCCTTAGCGCCCCCCTAATGCCACCATATGTGGGCCATATTTAACATACGGTGCACCATGGCGCAGGTTAGGGATGCTATTTTTGTACATTTTATGCTATTTTTGTACATTGCAGGATTAGCTCCAAAAATGTTTGTGCTAATCCTGCAAAGTACAGAGAGGCCTATATAAAATAATGGTGTGCTCTCTTTTAAAGCCTCCTCTGTGCAGGCGGTAAAAATAGCCGCTAAAAATGGC